>NW_025544727.1:3229-331897 GCF_011800055.1 Colletotrichum gloeosporioides
TATCTTAAGATTAATATATTATTTAAGATAGTAAGGGGGAATATAACTATATTTAAGATATATAGATAGTTAGATTAAGCTAAAGGTATATCCTATATATATAGACCCTATATAAAGCTAATAGTTAATAGTACTTAAATTATATATCTATATATAGATAAATATAGGTAAGAGAGTAGATTACTACCTTCTTTTTAAAAGGGTTTTTAGTTTATTAGAGTCTATCTTAAGTAGCCTTATATACTAAGCCTATATCTATCTAAGTATAGTAGATACTATATATATAGTTATAATAGATATAAATAAAAAATAGGCTAGAAGTAAGTATATACTTAGCTAATACTAAATATATACTAATCTACTACTCTATTTAAGCCTTAAGGATTACTTATATAAGTTTAACTTATCTTAGGATTAGTAGTAGTATTTATAGTATATATTTATTTTTTATAAAATATATATTATAAGAAACTAGTGAAAGAGGTTTCCTAATTACCTTATAAGCTTAAAGCTTTACTATCTATAGGAATTAAGTTTAGAGGAAGAATATCTTAGGTATATTATAAGTATATACTTAACCTAGTTAGAGACTAAGTCTTAGTTTACTATAAAGAAGTTAAAGTAGATTATAGCTATATTAGTCTAATCCCTTAGCTAGATTCTAGCTTAATAGTAGCATTTTACTAAGAAAAATACTAACTTAGTAGAGTTAAGCTATATAAAAGATAACACTACTACTAGAAGAGTATAATCTCTTTTAATAGTAGTTCTAAGGTAAGTATTTACTAAGTATTATTTAAGTATATACTAACTATATATTAGTATAAAGTATATAGTATTTATAGATTTAGTATAGTAGAACTACTTTATAAATATAAGCTATAGTAAGTACTAATAGAGGAATAACTTAAGACCTACTTAACTTATGTAGAGCTTATACTAAACGTATAAATATTAAGAAAAGTATATATAGTAAAGGGTAATAAATCCTATAATTCCTTTTAACTTATATAACCTCTTAAACTTACTTTTTAGTTTAAATATTAAGTACTTAATTCTAATATAAAACTCACCTAAGTAGGGTATAGAGGTAGTATCTATATAGTATATATATAGCTTAACTTTCCTATTATCCCTATTTATACTTTACTTAAGGAAATAGGATATCTAAGAGGTAGATTTTAAGCTTTATATACTAGAGGAGAGGGTAAGAGAACTAGAGCGTTAAAAGAAAAAGTATAATTTATAGTAGTAAATTATATAATTAAAGTTAAAGTTAGAGGAGAATTAAAATAAACCTAAATTATAGTTAGAAAGTAAGAGAATAGATACTATATTTAGAATATATATATACTTAGTATAAGTAGTAGACTTAGTTAAGTAAGTATAAGTATAGAAGTAATTATATTAGATATATATATACTAAGTATATATTAGTTCCCTAAGAGTACTTATAGACTTTAAACTAGCTTAGCTAATATATATATATTATAGCTATATAGGTATCTATATTATAAAGTAATAATATAATCCCCTTATATGCTATATATATACTAAGTTAAATAAACCTCCCTTATTACCTCTATCTATAAGTAGAGTGAGTATATATTAAACCTATCCTATAACAGCTTAAGAGCTATAACTAAGTGTTTAGTTAGGGTAGTAACTATATATATATATAATATTAGATCTCTATAGATAGCTAGTTATTATTAAGAGGAGGGGGGGGGGGCGACTTAAGCTAGGTTTAGCCTATAAATTATATTAGTATATACTTAAGTAAAGCTATATATATATATAGAATATACTGTAAGTTAAAGGGTAGTAGGTAGTATTAGAGGTAGGCGCCTTCTTAGAGCTAGGGGTTACCTTACCTAGTATATTATTAGTATCTAAGCAAATAACGCTTAGTATATATATAACTTATAGCTAGTCTTAGGCGCCTTAGTAGGCGTCTTAGGGCTAGAGGTGCGTAGAAGGTTAGCTATAGTAGGGCTATACTATATTAAATATTAATATATACTTAGTTATAAATATAGAGATATTATACTTTTTACTTTTTAGATAAGGGTGTACTACCCTTAATATAGCTATTAAGCTGCTTCTTAGTTAGTTTCTATTAAGTATATATAGAGCCTATATTAAGCCTATATTTTATTTATTCCTAATTACTACTTATATTATACTAAGTATTTAGTAGAGGTAAGGGTACTATATACTTACTAGCTTACTTATTTACTACTTTATATAATAAGTTATAAAGTAGCTAGGTATTATTAAGCTTTTTTACTTTATACTTAACTTAAACTATAATAGAAGGGCATTAAGTATTATATTAGTATATTTAAAGTAGATAGTAAAATAAATAGTAAATATATAGTATCCTCTAAGTATATATATATATAACTTATATAGTAGAACTAAGTTTTATATTTAGTAGTAAAGTAAGGGTTAGTAGCTTTATAAAATATATTAGCTATATATATATTAGAGATATATAAAGGTGAAACTTATATAAGCTCTTCTATCTCTATAGTATATTTGCTAATTAGGCTACCTATAGGGCTATAGCTACAAAATATTAGCTATATATATACTAAAGGTAAGCTAGTAATATACCTAAGCTTCTAGATAAAGTGCGTATTATGCTACTAGTTAGAATAGATATAAGCCTTTAGAGTACTAAATATTATATTAGTATATACTAGAACTATATAGGGATTAAGTTATACTTCTAGTTAACTACCTACTTATAAGTAGTAATATTAGTATAGGAGGCGTTTTAGACTAGAATTATATTAGTATATATATAATATATATAGTTAAAAGGGATATATACTTGCTCTATAGTAATATTAGTAGATATAATAATAGAACTATATCCTATTAAATTAGGTTATATATATACTAGGTGTGTAGGGGATATATAGTAGGTATACTACTAAAGTACTAACTATACTACTCACTAAAGCTAAGGTTAATAATAATAGAGTACTTAGAATTAAGTTAGTATATACTATAGATTAGTTAAGGGGGAGGTAGAAGACTTATATATAACTTATAACTTAAAATAGTTTAATACTATAGTTAGGTATAGCTATATTTATAGTTAGTATATATTAAAACTAACCTAGAAAATTACTTAACTTATTAGTATTATACTCTTTTATTATATTAATAGGTAAAACTAAGATTAAGTTAGTATTATATATATATAGAGTATTAGTTTACTTATTACTAGGATCTTCTTAGTTTTAGTTTAGGTTAATAATAAGACCTATTTTAAGTTAACTTTAGTATGCTTTAAGTATAGCGTAAGTATATACTAAATATACTATAAAAATAGCTATAATAAGGGTATAAGTTATAAAACCTATTAACCCCCTTATTTATAAAGTCCTTATAAGTAGGTATAATCTATTTTAAGACTTAGTATATACTTAATTCCTACTTAGGATAGTATATATATATAATATTCTTCTAAATAGTATATCTTAGGGAAAGAAAAAAAAAGTTAATATATAGGCGTAGAAATTTAGTATATACTAAACTACGACTAAAGTAGGCTTAGTTATATATAGGGCTACCTCTAGGCGTATATCTTAGTTAAGTGAGGCTAGTATAGCTATTACACCTTAAATAGTATATATTTATTTTTTATAGGATTATGTTAATTACTATGTGGGGCTAGATAAGTGTATATAACGTAGCTTTTTAGTTTTTCTAGCTGCGCCACACCCCCCTAGCTACTTTTTAGATACCCTGGTGTGCACAAATCCGTCCGTTAACATGGTAACTGTACTCCGCAGGGCGCACAACTTTCGATATCAGCATGGCAATGGCGCAACTTCAACTTCGTCTTATGACAATGTCTTGTTTCTTGCTGCCCGTCTGCCCTATCGTCCTGTTTCAAACGAACGCCACCATCCCGCGCTTCATAACTCAGAGACGCGAGCTGGTCTGCATGTCGCCCGTCACAGCTGAGCCAAGGACACCCTTCCATGAAGAGAACCCTGTTCATAGTACGAACGCACGGTTGGCTTCACATCTAGCCCAGCGTTCGAACACCGCCTGCTGTCAAATGCCGATGTGATCTATCGCCTGTCGCTCGCCGTGTCGGCGAGGTTTCCCCACTCAATCAGCAACGTCCCGTCCATGATGACCGAAACCTGCTTCTCGAAGCCATCGCCAGTCTTCGCCATGACCCCTTCCGGATCATTAAAGAAGGCCCCGCGAGCCCCGTCCGAATTGACCTCGACACACACTGTGGCCAGTTTCTTTCTCCCGTCTCTTGACTCGTTCCACCATCACAAAGGGAGAACTCTCGCACAGCCGCTGCCGTGCGACGAAACTAAGCTTTCGAGCTAAGTCTGACAAGTCTGAAAGCCACCTCAGATTCATCTGGTCTAGTTGCTTACGGTCCAGCATCGCCCCCTCTTCTTTGTCCCCCCCTCTGTCTCTCTCGACTTTGGGTGCCTGTCCCCTCTCAAGAAATCCCCGCAAAAGAACCTCGTCTCATATCCCAGTCTTCCCGTTCGGTATTAGGTATTAGGTAGTGGTAGTCTCTGTCTGGTTTTCACCGCTCGCCCACCGCCCCCTGGTCGTGGAAGCCTGTGTCCCGCCTCCATGTCGGCGCGTCCACCGATGCCAGCAAACACACACCACCAAGCGAGATAGCAGCAACCACCAGCAACATCAACCGCTCAACAGCGGCCACCACCACGGGCGCCGGTATACCAGGCACGCCGGAAAGCCCAGTGCATCCACAAACCGTCCGCATTCAACGACGCGCGTGACATCAAGGTGTGCTGCATGATGATGACTTCGCGAAAGCCCATGGCGGGCCTCCTCCGCCGCATCGAAGTCTCCCGCGAGACCGATGTCGTCACAACAGCCTACATGAACCGCGACACCAGACCGCTGCCGCCTGAGCGACGCACCTACGGGCCCTGGCAGTTCGTCGGTCTCTGGGTCGTCACGGGCTCGTTCAATATCGGCGGCTGGACGACCGGCTCCTCGCTCATCGCCCTCGGCCTCAACGTCTGGCAGGCCATGCTGACCGTCATCATCGGGCACATCCTCGTCGGCCTCATCTGCGTGCTCGCCGGCGGCCCGGGAGCAAAATGGCACATTGGTTTCTCGATCCTGCAGAAGGCCTCGTGGGGCATGTACGGCGCCTTCTTCCCGCTCGTGCAGCGCATCATGCTATCCTTCATCTGGTACTCTACGCAGGTCTACTGGGGCGGACAGTGCGTGCGCACTTTTATATCATCAATGGCGCCGTCCTTCAACGCCCTCGACCGGCCCCTGGCCAACGGCACCATGACCGTCGCCGACTTCACGGGCTTCATCATCTTCTCGCTGCTCTGCCTGCCGCTCATCTACATCCGCCCCGAACGGTACCACGTCCCCTTCGCCGTGGCCGCATGCACCGTCATCCCCACCGTCTTCGCGCTGCTCATCTGGTGCGTCGCCACGGCGCACGGCGCGGGGCCGATGCTGCGCGACATCACGGCGACCGCCGGCGTCCGGCAAGCATCGGGCTCGCATCTGGGATGGATGCTGGCGCTGGGGGTGTGCACTAATATTGGCGGCATCAGCACGCACATCTTCAGCCAGTCGGACTTCACCCGCTTCGCGCGCCGGCCGCGCGACCAGCTCATGTCGCAGCTGCTCTTCGTCCCGCTCAACACGATTGTGGTTGCCTTCATCGGCATCGTCTGCACCTCCTGCGCGGCGCAGCTGTTCCCCAAGACGCAGGGGACATTAGTCTGGGAACCCTACCGGTTTCTAGACGCATTACAGGCGCACTATGATAACTCCGCGGGTGCGCGCGCCGCCGTCTTCTTCGCGAGTCTGGCCTTCATCTTCGCGCAGTTTGGCATTGCTGTGGCTGAGAACGCGCTCTCGAACGGGATCGACCTCTCCGCGCTGCTGCCGCGATACTTCAACTTGCGAAGAGGCGGGTACCTCACCGCGGCGTTCGCGTTCGTGATGCAGCCCTGGCAGCTGATGAACGGCGCGAGCAAGTTCCTCACCGTGATGGGCGGGTACGGCGTGTTCCTGGGCTCGATGACGGGCGTCATGTTTGCCGACTACTACCTGGTCCGCGGCCGCAACCTGAAGCTCACGCACCTGTACGAGGCCACGAGCGCGAGCGTGTACTGGTACTGGGAGGGCGTCAACTGGCGGGCGGGCGTGGCCTGGGTCATGGGTACGTGGGCGCTGTTGCCGGGCTTCGTCCAGAGGGTGCAGGATCCCACGGTTGAGAAGGACGGGTGGTCGCATCTTTATTACCTTGCGTGGCCGCTGGGGTGTACGTTGGCGGTTGTCACATACTGCCTGCTTCACTACATTGCTCCGATCGAGAGTCCGACTGCGGTGGATGATGCAGATTACTTTGGCACGTTCGGTCCGAGAGAGGGCACGGTGCTTGATGGCCGGGGGCAGTCGCCGTCTAAAGAGGCGGAGATGGATGAGAGCTCCAAGAGTCAAGGGTCTACGGAGGATAAGACGGTCTGATTTAGTGCTTTGGTTGTTTGGGTGTTGTTCCTTGGGTCACGAGCAAGCGTGGGTTTTTGCTGTTTATGGAGTCTGGCGGTAGAACGGGATTGTTGGAAACAGTGTGAGTTTGGAAAAGACGCCTGAAAGAAGGGCCTGGCTCGCTCCATATTTGAATCAATAGATACCCTGATTACTTCGAATGGTGTAATGTGATGTGATGCGTCTCCCATGTGAGTCCACCCGGAGGGCCACACTTTCACCACCAAACTACGTAAGAGGAACCATGCCGCCGGGTGGGTGAATTGGACAATTGCGCCGCCAATGACCAACTGCCGTGTGTGCGTGAGTGCGAGTTGATGTTTCCGCGCATATTCTGGCGCCGCCTTTGGGCCGGCCTCGACACGCGGCGGGCGGGTAAGCGGTTAAATTGCACATGGCCGGCGGGAGCAATTCCAAAAACCTCTCTCCGCTGAAAACGGGGGCGGCCGGGTTGAATGATTTCGTGTCTATTCAACACCCCCTCATGACCTTTTCAGAAACAGAAACAAAATTCAAAAGTGAAGTCTGTGGTGCCGTTTGCTGGCTAAAAAGCTGCTGAATTGCCCTCTCGCTCAAAGTCAAAAGACCGCGTCCGACCGCTCCTTTGAAGATGATGGATCGATTGCACTCAGCTACGAAACTTCTCTGCATCATCCCGATATCGACGACGGGTATGACAGATGACTTGACACGACTATATCCATCAAGACCCGACGTCGAAATCACCTTCATCGATGGCCGAGACCTCGCCGAGTGTCCGCCGTGCATCGAGAACCATGAACAGGCGCTGCAGTCGACAAAGGCCGTCCTCCCCCGGGCGATAGACTACATCAACTCAAAACCAGTTGACGCGGTTCTCGTATGTTGCTTCTCAGACCATCCGCTCGTCTACGCACTCCAGGAGATCTTCACCATTCCCGTCACCGGGATATTCCAAGCCGCCCTACAGGAAGGGACCCAAGATGGCGCGAAGTTCGGCGTCGTTACGACGGCGCAAGCCTGGGAACCAATCCTGACAAAATCTGTCGACGATCTCGGGTTCGAAAGCAAGTCGGCAGGTGTGCTTGCCACGGGCTTGGGAGTGCTGGAGCTGGAGAGCCTGGAGCGTGGCGATGTCGTAGAGCGCATAGCGAGCTTCGCGGGGCGGCTGATCGACAATGGCGCGACTAGCATCATCCTCGGGTGCGCGGGCATGGCTGCGTTGGAGGACGATATTCAAAAGGCGCTCCCACAGAGCGTAACGACGGTCGATGGCGTACGGTCCGGCATCAATATTCTGGCTAGGCTAGCCCAGAAAAGGGCGCGACCAGAAGACACAATATGGACGAACGATGCAAAGAGAAACTGCGCGGTGCAGAGCAAGGAGTTGGCTGGCAACTTGGAGCATGTTTACTAGAATTGGTTATCCAGATTTTGTCTATTAAGAGATGGAAAGAGTATATAAATCGATCGTCGTGTCAACTCCCCGTAACACTGTGTCCGTCCCAATTGGCCTCCCTTCCTATCATGATGTCCAGTTTTCGACAGCATAATTCCAGTCAATGTCCGGTTGATCGTTAAACGCCGTCGTAAACACATTGTTCATAAAGTTCAGGGGAAAGTTGTACAAGGGAACGCTCTGCATCTGATATTGGTCCATGGTGCTGGCTGGCATCACCTCCACGATCTGCTGTGGCTGCCCGGTACTACTCGGCATCTCTGTGATGGGGATCGCCGTCGCAACCGGCATCTGCGGCTGCGGCGGCTGCTGCTCGGCCCGCCGTTTGATCTCGTCGTCAATCTTGGTGATGTACGCCAACAGCTTGCCCGATATTTGGGGCGCGTTGGGGAGGCAGGAGCCCAAGTTCTGTAGGAATTGCGCCATGTGCCGCCTTGGGAAGGTCAGTTTCATGACGAGAAGCCGGTGGGAGGGTTCATCATTACTTACATGACGTCTCGTAGTCTAAAGTATTGATGTGTGGTGAGGTGGCGCCCGATGAAGCTGCTGAGCAAGTGGCCGACGCCGACCAGCTCTTGGAGCTTGCGTGATGTTAGCATCTCTCAGACATGAGGGTTTGGGATGATGTAGGCGTACCATGGGATGTCCTATCGCTCGAAGATACTCGGGCGGTACTTTGGTAATCTCATCGATCAAGTCAATCGCCGCATTACAAGCGTCGTCGAATTGATTCAAGCAGGCGAAATGAGCCATGCGAGTGAGCTACAGGTTGTTAGACTAGCATGCATCCCACAGGAAGATTGTCAACTCACTTGGTATGTGCATGCAATATTAGCCACTTGGAATCCGCACAAGTTCTCCTCTCGATTGTTCGATGATGGAAACGCTTGGGATGCATACAGCGGCAGCTGCAATTTCCTGTTAAGCACGTTGTCCAGCATCTCCTGGATGGACGGGAGTAGTATGTCCATGTCGTTATCATGGCGGTCTGTATGCACCGCCTGCACACGCTGCTTGCGCATGCGCACAATGACGTGCTCCAGCATGCGATACAGGTCGGTGATGTAGTTCCAGCCAGTGAGCCAACTACCCGGGAAGAAGATCTCAGGCTTCGAGTGCCCCCGGGTTTGGCCGACCGCCGCGCCCGTGGGATCCAGCACGCCGGAGAGGCCGACGTGCACCGGGTACGCCACGCCGCATTGCAACTCCGGACACCGGATGACGTGCCCTTGGATGAGCGCAGAGTGCACCTCGAGGCGGTACATGGACCAGAAGAACTGCCGCCGCACGTACACCTCATTCCTGGGTAATTCGCCCCAGTTGCTTTCGAACTGGAACTGCGCCTGCGCGACGATGCTATGGTAGCGCCCAAGGTACTGCTCGAACAGCACGTCGTCCTTGATCTGAACCGCCGCCAGCGACAGCGTGCCGACGACCTGCAGGTACTGGAAGATCTCGTGCTTGGGAATGTCCCGGTTGTCGTCGGGAATGGCTTTCCGCCCGTCGTCAAGATAGGCCTGCTGGTGCTCATCGCGAATCATCTCGGGAATGTCCGGGTTGAACAGCGCGCCGTCGCGCACATGCGAGGCGCTCAGCGCGCAGATGGCCATCAGGCGGGCGAAGGCGGCGCGGTTGGACGACATGCTCGTGTTGTCCCATTCTCTCATGATACTCGCCTCATCGTAAAAGGGAAACCTTGTGCAACAGGGTCAGCAATTCATTCGGCTCTTCTTTCTCGTCAACCCCCAATCGGGAATGATTGGAAGTTGACTTTGAAGCGGGGGAACACAAACACTGGGTACACCGTGTCGAAGAAGATACATATGAGACGGTGAACAAGGTTTCTGCTGCCATGGCGGCTCTCGTCGTAAAAGCACCTGTCCGAGCCGCCGCCCTCGCCTTGCTGATGAGGTTGCTTGATAGACGCGGGCGACGTCTTGGACTTGACGCCCCTCTTTGCCGCGACACGATTCCATGTGCACTGCGCGCTGTGCTCGATGCAGGTCAGACATGAGGGCTGGCCGTCGGGCCCGGTGACGGGCGTGACCCCGCTCCCCTCAGTGACCGGCTTGCACTTGCGCCCTCTGCGGTGACAGAAGTCGCAGGCCTTGGTGACGCGCCGGCGCTTGAAATTGGGCTCGCTGTGCCGTCTGCCGTCTCCGTTGACGTGAGGGTGATTGTCTTCGCTCATGATCCCTCACACTCTCAGAGGGGTCTCTCTCTCAACTCTCAACTCTCTTCCCGGCCGAGATTCGAGGGCGGAGGGGGGCGCGTCCCAACCGGGTCACGGGACTCCCATTCGGCTTCAAATCGGTGGTGCGTCTTTGGTGAGTGAGGGGGGAAACCAAAAGAAGGGGGGGTCAGCAGCGGGCCGGTTCCTCCCTCTCTTCGGTGTGCAGTGCTGTTTTCTCCCTCTGTCTCTGCCAGTGCTTCTTCCCTCCCTTGTCGATGATGTGCAGATCCACAGGCGATGGAGGGTCCCAGTTCCAACGTCCTGCGGTGCAGTGCGGCGCGGCTAAGTACAGTGTGTCTTGAAAGATGCAAGCGTCCGAGCCGTGTGTGTGATTTCTTCTTCTCCGTGTGGAAAGTTCGGGGTGAGACGGTATTTGTGCAACACGGGGACACACAGTTACAGTTTCGACGTGTCTCTTTGGATTTTTTTTCCACTTGGTCCTGTACCTTGCTTTTCCGGTTCTCCAACAAGAATAAAATGGGGGGTGAGGAGATGCAGCAGCATCAGCAGCGGGCGGCTGGATGTTGAAATTGAGACAGCGTGCGGGTGGGGCGAACACAAGCAAACATTGTTCACTCCAAGCACTGACTAAGCCCCTGACTCTTCTTGTCTTGAGATGAGAGAAAGAGAGGGAAGAGAGAGTGAGTGTAAGACCAGCCGCTGTTGGTGTGTGTGTGTGTGTGTGTGTTGGTGTGTTGGTGCTAGCTGCTGCTGAAAGTCTTTTCTCTCGCTGTTCTTGAGCTAAGCTGAAGGGGAATTAACTCGCATACACTGTCACATCGCCCACTGGTTCCTTGCGGTGAGTGGGTACGTACTCCGGTATCTCCCCTCCCTCTTCCATGTCTCCTTGCCTCCCCTCCCGCTTCCTCCCACCTCCCACTTGTTGGCCGTAGACTCGAAATGGCCTCGACGCTGGCCTTCGGGGAGTTCAGGGGTGGCTGTGCCGCAGCCACTGACCACATTGTTCTTTGTTGAACCCTGGTCCCTGAGTCCTGACCCCCGTCCGTTCCCCTCTTCCACCGTCCAACAGCGTCACCGTAGCCCGGAAATAGCGATCTGAACCAATGCATTCTTCTAGAATCCCCCCAAAACACTGCCATGACAAAAACGTCGACATCGAGAAAAAGAGCCGCGAAGAGAGCTTTTCTAGCAACAAAAGCCAAACCACGTCCTCGGTGTTGCGCTCAGTGAAACTGGCGGTTGGTAAGACATCGGGACGTCATGGCTCGCATCCCCGGTACCAACAGCTTGGTTCCAACTGCATGTTGGAACCCAATGTTTGCTTCTCGCAGTGGATGCCAATGTTTGCTCTGCAATAAATATTGACGCTTGCGTCCAGTACTTTTGTCACGCTCGGCCTTTGCACGTGGGGGAGGATCATCGAATCTCTAGACGAAACGCCCGCCAAATCTCAAAGCCCGCACATTTTCAACGTGACACCGCACTTGAACCACTGCGTCGGGTCGGCCGCCCCCTTCAACGCCTTGATCTTCATCGCACATCAACGCGGCAAAGTGGACACTTCTGACCTGGCCTGCGTGTGTCTTCGTGTCACACCGTGTTCAATGTTTGCTCTCTGCGTCGTAACGTGCAGATCTCCAACGGTCTGGAATAGGGTCATCTCCGTCACCGAGTTGGAATGATTGGCTGCTCGTCTACCTGTTATAGTCAACAGAGGCGACGTTCCGCACTTCTGAAGGATGAGCTTCCTTGCAACTATCTCGGACTATGGACGTATCGTTCTCACACAGCTCCATCGTCACATCACGGCTTCTGGCCCGACTCAACAGACCCCACATCCCTGAAGGCGATGCCCGTAGCCACGCGCGTCTCTGAGCTCGTCGAAATCCCCTCGTCGTCACGTGGACTATGGTTGATGTGGAACTTGATGCCGCCCCTTGCAGTGTATGCAGCGTCCAACTCGTAATTTGCCCAATCCGGGAACATCTATTGCACTTCATCAGCAGAGAGTGTGGGGAGCGGCTCCAAATGTCACCCACCTTTCGCAGCCCGATCAGCGTGACCTGCTTCAATACCTGGCAGGTACTGACGCATCCAATGATGAAGGGGATTAGTTGTCCCGTTGTCTTGATCTCGTTGATGTCTTGAACATGATTCCATCCCAATGTAAGCTCAATCGATAGGATGAACCATAAAATGCTGAGGAAGACCATGACGTTCCACGTGACACTGAGATAGAAGCAGATGGAGTTGCTTAATGTCAACATCAGTAACCATCACTTGTTGCAAGGGTCCGTACGACTCACCCAAGTTGGTGTTCCCCATAGGTCTCGCATCCGGCCAAGATTGGAGAGTCGGCCTCTCCACGGTCATCATACTGCTTCGGCGTGAAAAGCGATATAGCCGCCCTAACTGAATCATGAATGCTCACACTCTGAGGATCTGACAGCTTCGTGAAGAAGGACAGAAGCTGGACAGACAAAATGAACAACCAGATAACAGACACGAACACTCTGAAGCTAGGTGTCCGCTTGAGAATGAACTCCCCGACCCTCAAGTAATATTCCACCCGCTCCAGAAACGGGAGGAGTTTTGTTCGCAGACTTTTCGTAAGTCTGGTCGAGCTGGGAATAGCAAAGTAAACCACGTCTCGCAAGGCGCAGAAGCTCAAGAGAGTGACCAGGAAAGCCGCCGCTGATACTAGGAACAGACACAAAGGCAAAACCACAATGACAACTATGATAGCGACGACTTGCGAAAGAATCAACACAAGCTTTTTAATGCGTTGCATCGAGAAGAGGAAAAGAAACGGGGCTCCGCAGCCATCATCAGCGGTGGGTTGGTTTGCGATGTAGAACCAGAAATAGACATTAAAGCCCGCCACGACGCCGAGAATGGCCGTCCTCCATACAACCCCAACCCATGAAATGTTGCGAGGCTTGAAAGGAGTCAGATACTCAATGGGGACCTCGAAACTCGGGTTGGAAAGATACTGTCTCGCGGCGGCATCTTCGAGGTATTCGCGGCCCATCCTAAACAAGGACTGGTAAAATGCCTTGACAACATTATTCCCCTCTCGCTCCTCTTTGAAGATTTGCTTGAACCGATGGCGACTCCAAATCTTCTCTCCGAGCTCCGCATTCTGTCTACGCTTCTCGACGACCTTTTGGTAGTGGTGCCAGATGAGCTTGACGCGTTTCGGTCGCAAGAAGTGGTTCCGGACTCCGATCGTGCTGAGCACCGTGATGAAAAAGCCAAGAGAAATTTGCAACATGATGTACAGCTCTATCGGCTTCACATCGCGATGGACTTGTGCCAAGATCGTTGCGATGATGATCGCGAAGACGAAGATGGCGTTGACTCCGTGGACATCCTCGATGCTCTCCTCGTCCACCAGCATGCGGATCCAGGACGAGACCCATTGGCAGTAGACGCCGATGCGCACGCCAAGGCCGTATAAATCCCCATTGCCGTCGATGGCGCATCCGTCGGTGTCCATTACGGGCGATGTCACCGCATCTAAGTTCGAAAGTTGCGAGCTGGAAGCTGAGAGATGCCTGGAGAGTCGGCGTTCAATTGAAATGAGGTTACGGTAGCGCCATCGACAGCAGATGCGACTGGGCCGCTTTGGGGTAAATCTGTTTTGCAGGAATGAGGCAACCTGCCACTTATGCAATCCGGCCGCTCACCTACAGCCGCTCGGCTCAGCCCGCCACGAAGGTGAAGATGGTGTCTCAGGCGTGGAGTTAGCGGGCGCCACAGGTCCCGCAAACATCAGTATAAGTATGTCTGGGCTGTCTCCGGAGCGGGTGATAATCTGCATTCGGCCTGCCGAATTATACTCACATTGTCTTGGTCAGCAATCATTTGGCGTCAATGAGGACTCGGATGTGAATCATCAGATTCGTCGAGTAGCCCCTAAATTATGCACTGGAGTTTAATGGAAATTGCATAGGAAGCAATTTTATGTCTAAAACTCAAACCAATCATGTGTTTTAAGAGTAGCCAAAACAGCAAAATTCTGCTTGCTGTTTCTCATGGTATACGGTTTGTGAAACGATGGCCCAAGTCAGCCAGTCTTTCGTAGACTCATCGTATTTAAAAGATTGGCCTCCATTATGTGCTCTTTTCACTATGCGTCGAGTTATAGCAACATCAATGATTCAGGAGGTTATGGTACTGTAGAGGATCTGTTCAATATTTTACCCAACTATTGGGTTACCTTTTTTCATCCGCATATATTCTAAGGTTACTCCGTCCAAATTCGTTTATTCTTTAGTAAATGTAAACCCCCTCGAAGTCTTCACATTATGTTCCTAACTCAAGTGGAACGGCATTCGAAAACGCGAAACCATGAGGAAGTCAGCAAACCAGCCAAGCCGACGTTCTCAAATTACGAATACTAAGGCTTGTTCAAAGCCAACAATCCTCGAATCTTGCATGTCTTTTGATGCAGAAATTTTGTCATGCACACGGATCCTTCATATAACCATTCGTTCCTGGTCCAGCAAAGCTGGATGCCAGCGCCCTGGTTCTGGAGTGGGGACGCCAAACTGGGGAAGTCTCGCCTCCTGGGGGCTCGAGACAATTGTCAAATTGCTCCAATCTAGCAAAAGCAAGTTGGAGTCAGCCATAGCCGTGGATTTCAGAGAATACCCCTAAATCCCCCATTGTGATGCATCTTGTGGATTGTAAAGACATGAAATGGAGAATTTGTACTCTAGTCAGCTGACCCGACATTCACTTCGATGCCATGTCACTTGTGAAGGCTTGCGTTAGACACTGAATGGTCGAGGCTTCTCCTTTCATAGTCTCTGTCAAAGCTTGTGTTGTGGAGATCTACAGTCCGTGATGCAAGGATGATGCGGGGAGTTCCAGTGTTCGCCAACTTCCGAGCCAATTTTAGCTCGCCAGGCGTTGCCGAGATTACAGCCCACGCTAACAGTCTCTTCACCCAGCGCGAACGGGGCGATACGAGAATTCGAGATGGTACTTAGGCGGAGCGATGCCCTTTCTGAATTCGTGGGATACCAACAACTTCAATTAACAACATCCTCACAATGCGATCTTCCAGCTTTGCTCGCGATGCCGCGTTGCTGATTTCAGCCATCACAACCCCCGTATTCGGCCTTCCTGCCGCCAACAACACAGAAACTGCGCAAAGAGTCGAATGGAGGAGTCTGTCGGATTCAGCAAAGGCAGATTACATCAAGGCTGTGAAATGTCTCGATAGCCTGCCATCAAAGATTGGTCTCGAAACTTCGCGCTACAACGACTTTCCCTACGTCCACGCGCATCTCAACATTCAGAGTGAGTAGAAACCTCAGTTACCATTCATCAATCAACGTTGTCCGAGCGTCACAACTGACTCGAAAAAAGTTCACTTCGTGGCTCAATTCCTTCCATGGCACCGATACTTCGTCCACGTCTACGAGACTGCCTTGAGAGATGAATGCAGTTACACTGGTCCCATGACTTACTGGGAATGGACCTTGGACTCCGAGGACATGTCGAAGAGCCCCGTCTTTTCGACCGATGTCACCACGGGCTTCGGCGGCAACGGACTCAACGGCGGCCTCACATCACCATCTCGCCCGAATCCGTTGACGATGTGTGTGACCGACGGTGCATTCGCCAACTTCACTGTTCCGTACTTCGACACGACACCAAGAGCGCATTGCTTGAACCGCGGTTTCAACGACGGTATTGGCGTCGACAACGGCAAGTTCCAGGGCAAAGCCTACTCCCCTGCGAGAATTGTAGAAATTACAGAGACTTCTGGCAACTTTTCTCAATTCGCGACAGCGTTGGAGAACGGGCCTCATGGCGCGATTCACAACTCGGTGGGCGGAGACTTGATCCCCTCAACTTCTCCCAATGGTAAGCATTCTCGTAGATGAAAATATTTCGGTCGATTTCGTTCGCTGACTCTTTGGAAGACCCGCTCTTCTTCCTTCACCATGTGCAGATTGACAGACTTTGGTGGTTGTGGCAGCAGGAGGCGCCCGAGGGCCGCGCGCAGGACTTCTCTGGCATCAGGATTCTGGAGACTGGCCAGGTGGACGTGAGGCCGGCTTCTTTGAACGACAGTATGCCTATGCTGGGTCTTGCGCCAGACATTGCTATTCGGCAGGTTATGTCAACGACAAATGACCTGTTGCAGTACAAGTACTAGATAGGTAGACCTATGAGCAGACCCGTGCGCCCCGGGCATCATTCCAGCGATAAAAATAGACTAAACAAAAGTTCACCATAATTCAGCGCTATTCATTTCATGATGTTATGACTTATACACTTGTCAGCCAAATTCAATCAGGCGCCCTTGTAGGGTATGCGGTTGATTACAGCCTGCGGTACATGTCAGCACGCTGTTGGTTGTCACGCGCTGCTGATGAATATTACCCCGCTTTGTGCCAAGGTCGAGCAGCTGTCGAGACGAAATCATTCATATTGTCAAATCGGAATTCCTCGCGACTCAACATCGGATCTCTTTGTTACGTGCCAGTCCTGTCTCCAAGGCGGTCAACATCAGCCTTGGCCAGCCTCTCCATCGCTGCTCCGTGCAACATGATATGCAACGTTTGCCGAGATGGGATAGAGGCGAATGTGCCGAAAGATGTTTGGGGAGAGGAGCAGGGTACCCTAGTCATCTGGGATCATCACTTGACTTGCAGCAGTCTGAAAGCATCGGTCGAGGCGGGATGCTATATCTGCAACCGAATCTGGATTTGCCTCCCCCCGGAGCACCAAGCATACATCATCGGCGTGACAGATCAAACCCAAGCTCCTAACGTGGATGGGTTTAGCCTTGAGAATGAAGAGGGCCGTTATCATTCAGATGCTGTCACCCAAATGGAACTGTGGTGGCATTGGGATCATCGCGATGAAAAGTTCGAGACGATGAATGCTTCTATCAACCTACCCCGAACCTATCCGTCGAGCACACTCGCAACCAGGTTCAAATGGAAAGATGTCGGTAACTTTCTCATCCACCCTTACAACGGTAATTCGAACCAATCTATTCTTATGAATCATATTTACATGAGCTCATGTATTCACTGGTATTTCATGCAGATGGCGAATTTCGTACACCTCAGCCCCTCGCTGAAATTACTTCGTCCAAAGACGCCCTGCTACAGGCCAAGAACTGGTGCGATCAATGCGTCCAAGGCCACACCCGGTGTCGTGCTTCGGCGCCGAATGGAACTTGGTATCCCACCCGTCTAGTGGACTTTGGATCGCCAGAGGCTTCATGTTCTCATTTCCGTTTAGTACAGCCCATCAAAGAGCAACTCACTGGGCCCTATATGACACTGAGTCATTGTTGGGGACAGGCAGATTGTCTTAAGTTGACTACGGACAACTTAACCGAGCTGTCTAGCTGGCTGCCGGCCACATGTCTTCTGCGGCTATACCAAGAGGCCGGAGATGTAGCACGACTACTAGGAGTGAGATATCTGTGGATAGACTCTCTCTGCATTATCCAAGACGGAGACAAGCTGTCGGACTGGCGTCATGAATCGACTCTCATGGATAAAGTTTACTCAGCAGCTTTTTGCAACATCTCAGCATCGACGGCTTCTGATGCGCATCATTCTCTGTTCCATGATCGCAGGGCAGAAACTTACATGTGGCAAACTGTCCAACTCAAGCGACAGGGGCAAACTTCAGTCTACCGTATCGTGGACGAAGACACATGGCGAACAGACGTGCACGACGCACTGGTCAATTCGAGAGCCTGGGTACTTCAGGAGCGCTTACTTTCTCGAAGAATTCTTCACTTTGGAGAAAGGCAGATTTCGTGGGAGTGCCGGGAGAATAATGCGGCTGAGTTCTACCCAGAGGATGTCCCACGGACTATCCTTTGTCAAGTCAATCCATCTCCACGGCAACTTAGCCAATTTGATGACAAGCGCGTAGCATTATCCGAGCCCGAACCTGCATACAATGATGTGCTATGCGCTTGGGAAGACATAGTCTCCACTTACAGCGGTAGCAGACTTTCATTTTCTGCTGACAGAATGATTGCCCTTTCAGCCGTTGCGAAGAAAATGGCACAAGTCTTGGACGACGAATATGTAGCGGGCATGTGGCATCGCACTCTGAAGCAGGAAATGCTTTGGGCAGTCCGAGATTCAGTGCCGATTTCGACTTGTTCTGAGTCTTCCTACCGGGCCCCGAGTTGGTCATGGGCGGCCGCAGATGGTTCAGTGTTTTCATCTGGGCGAGTGGTGTATCCTACGGAGTTCTTCATCGAGATCGAGGATTACCACCTGGATTACGTTACTACAGAAGTGACTGGGCTTCTTGAAGGCGGCTGGGTTCGTTTATGGGGCGCTCTGAAACCCTTGTGTCTTACCCGAACCCAGAAAACAGACGAGCTCAATGGACTAGACTGGGAAGCCACGATCAACACAACGAAATATCAAACAGGTGGGACGATTATGTCCGTAGCCTTGGACACCTTTCACCAGGACTTCGAACTTCAGAACGCTGAGTCGTCGCTCTACTGCATTCCGTGTGCTGTAGAGGAGACGCAGGGGTTCAAAATCATGCTTCTTGAGATACAAAATCGAAGTCGGGGCATATTTCGTCGAATTGGCATGATTACACATCTTGACGAGGAAAGCCGAGAGCAGATCCTGGGGCCCTGCGACGATGAACACAGTTTTCCTTGTGAAGAATACAGAAATGGAAAACATCTGATACGGATCATCTAATGAGTTACGGTCATTATTAGTTCCGTCTGGTTTACCCTTTCTAGCAACAAACACAAATCAGTTGCAAATCCAAAGGCAAAGTCTTGTCTATCCGCAGAAGGGGACTCTTGCTATCAGCGCAGGAAAACTCATCTTCCCTGTCTCATAGTCATTCCGTTTGAATCTCCACAGATATCATAGTTTCGTACATCACTGGAGAGATTTGTCATGGCTGTACGTACTGAATTTCAAGCCTTAGAGACAGCAGACGTTGCTTCTCAGTTACCAAAGGAATAGGACACCATTGATAATCGAAACCCTCTCGCTCTCTAATTGACCTGGCCTTTGATGACGTGTCTCTTACCATGCAGTCAATTTCCCACGATTCGTTGTCATGTAACACAGAAATGCCACAATTTCGTTTGACAATGTCTTCTTGTGCCTGGGCTATGAATGCTATTTCAAGAGGACACCAATAATATTGGCTCAAAACCACCAAAAGGAAAATGTGCGGTGCCTGGGGTTTTTTTGCGTCATAATGACAAGAAAAGAGATGACTTCTGCATATGAGGCACTGCTTGAAGGATAGTGCAAGAGAGACTGGACCTCCGGGCGTGGAAACCAATGCATCATTGGATCCCTCTCCGTCACTCAAAGTGGATGCTTAGAGAACGACCAACAGATTTCGAAGGCCTAGAAGAAGGGAAAGGTTGGGGTCAGTCCCTGCATCGCTTTATCGCAATGGCGAGGAGTCATTTCCAAGCGATGACTGGATTAACCGACTGACGGGTATCAATGATATGGTGAAACGAGAAGAAGTCGAATTAATAGATTTTCTGTTTGATCGAGACGTACCAAAGCCTGAGCGTACTAAAATGAAGGGCTTCATTTAGAGTTGTCCCCGGCTGGCAATTGCGGGTATCGAGGCCATTTTAGGGCGCAAAACATGCAGCAGACGCCTGGGATCAGCCCGTGTTAACCTGAAAGGGCCTGGGGCACCAGTCAAGCCGCCATGTGTCGCCATCACACCCCCGCGAGCACGACATCGACGAAAATCTTTCGTGCTTTCCTCTTCCTCACTGGCTGGGCTCTTGGCGATGCAATGAGCTGCCTCGAAGACTCACTGGGTCTTACCCCAAGTCTGGAGGTCACTCCACATTGGCTGCGATGTTTCGGGGGTTCTCCAAAGTCTACAGGGCCCTAGAAGTCGCCAAGAATCTTGGGTCGTAAACAATCTGTGAAGCCTATCCCTCCGGTCCATCCCTCGAAGCTACAACTAATGACCTTCCCCAACAGGAAGGACTTTCTCAGGCAGATTCATGAATTTTATCGTGTCCTCGCCGCCGCCCAGGCGCCCAGCCTGCTGACGCCCTCTTGGCGCAGTCGCCCGTCTGGCTCATCTCACTGCAACCGGGCCATTCAACGGCCATCTGGCATTCCCGTCTTCTCGAGGATGAATACTCACTGGACGCCATCATCCTCACGAGCTTGCCGGCATCTATGGCGATTCAGCTTCAAAGAGGCAGCTGAAGAGAAATCATCAGCTCTTCTCACACACCTAAGCCCTTGTGCCACCTCGCGTCAACCCCCTGGACGCACATCTGGAGCTCTGATCCCTGCCGCTGCATCTTTCTGGAAAAAAGCCGAACCCATGATTTCAAAATTTGGTCCCTGTGTGGAGTATGAATGTTAGCGATGAGGCTATTTTGTGGCGTCCCGTCATCTAACTCGCCAAATCAGAGTTTAGACGGGTTCGCAAGCCTCCTGGGACTCATCCGGGACAGCTCTCGCTGATTATGTTGCCTATCATCAAGGTTACTCCCATCCTCATGGTCCTCATGGTAGCAGGCAGCGAGTCGTTTGTACCCTTGCGTGACGTTGCAATGCAATGACGTGCGGGGCATCGGAGGTCTGCACAGGATAAGATCAACCCTTCCACCGCCTGTCTCGGGCTGCTATGCAGCAGCAAGTAGATGCAGGGCTGGGCACATATATAGCTCCTAGCTCCCAGCTCCCCCCTCGGTGACCTTTGCCGATCTCCCTGCCTCAGCTCAAAACTCTATCTGTCCGACCCCCCTCGAGGAAGCTTCTTAGCTTCGCATCCCCACGAGTCGATCTTGGCAACTTCAGACGATTGACATCGCGCGACGGGACGACGATATGAGCGGACCGCTCAAGCAGGATCACCATGTTGGTGAGACTCGACACGATGTACAACGCGACGATAACTCGACGGAGGTTGGGATCGTCAAGGACCAGCAGACGTTCGCCTACTCCGAAGAGCGGAAGATCGGTGTCACGGGCGCTGTCTTTCTCATTCTGAATAAGATGATTGGAACCGGAAGTTAGTACCACTCGGAACTAAAGTCATCTAGCAAGGCATGTTGACATATTCGAATAGTTTTCTCGACGCCATCGGGCATATTCCAGTCTACTGGCTCCGTCGGCGTTTGCCTCATGCTCTGGCTCATTGGTGGTATCCTCACATTCTGTGGTCTATCGGTGTTCCTTGAATTCGGCCTTGCGATTCCACGATCTGGCGGAGAAAAGAACTATCTCGAGCGAGCATACAAGCATCCCAAATACCTTGCGACCTGTGTTCTCGCAGCTCAGATGATCCTTCTTGGCTTCTCATCTGGAAATGCCCTCGCCTTCGGAAGATACATTCTCTTTGCTTCCGGGTCAACAGCTCCCGATGGTTGGATCGCCCGTGCAATCGGTATTGCCGGCGCGACGTTTGCTGTCGGCATCCACGCCATCACCCCCAAATGGGGCGTCCGTCTGTTCAACGTGCTGGGTGTCTTCAAAGTTGCGGTCTTGATCTTTATCGTCTTTTCCGGGTTCGCTGCCCTTGCCGGTCGCCGGCGAGTTCCTGACCCTCACAACTTTGACAACGCCTTCCGCATCGAGGACGGAGATGGATACGGCAATGGTGGTGTCTACGGATATGCGACTGCGTTGCTGCGCATTATCTACAGCTACAAAGGTTGGGAGAATGCCAACTATGTTGTCGGCGAGCTGAAGAACCCACGCAAGACCCTGGCCATCGCCGCACCCATCGCAATCGGCGGTGTCACAATCCTCTACGTCCTTGCCAATGGTGAGTTGGCCAAGTAAGCTATCCGTTGGGCTTCAGTTGCTAATGTGGTGGGAAATCATAGTTGCCTATTTTGCTGCTATTCCGAAGACTGAGTTGGCTAATGCCGAAGTCATTGTCGCCGGTGTCTTCTTCCGTAACGTGTTTGGCAACAGTGCCGGTGCTCGGGCTCTCCCAGCCTTCGTCGCCATCAGCAATTTGGGCAATGTGCTTGCGGTGAGCTTCGCCCACGCTCGACTCAACCAGGAGCTTGCCAAGGAGGGTCTCCTGCCTTTCAGTCGATTTTGGGCGTCTAACAAGCCTTTCAATGCTCCTGCTGCATCTGTACGTATCACAATTCCCCGCAGCCGTGTCACTATGACCATATGTTAACCTTCCGGCCCAACTCAGCTTTTTCTTCACTGGATTGTGACTGTCATTGTGCTAGTAGCGCCTCCTGCTGGGCCAGCTTACAATTTTATCACTGACCTCTACGTTTATCCGGGAGCATGGATCAACGGCTTCGTCGGAATGTAAGTCACATCGGCTCAAACTATTTCAAATGACTGCTAACATGTGCCCAGCGGTCTGCTGTACCTCCAGTGGAACAAGAAAGAGAATTGGTCCTCGCCATGGCACACGTATTTCCCCATTACAATTCTTTATGTGTTGGTCAACTTCTTTCTTTGCATTGTCCCCTTCATCCCGCCCAATGGATCCTGGACGGCAGACGGATACCCGTACTATGTGTTCCCGATCGTCGGCGTTGGAGTGCTACTTCTGGGAGCGCTTTACTGGTTGTGCTGGACCAAGATCTGGCCAGCCTTTGGCGGGTATAAAATCGTGGCCGAAAGAACGTACGATGAGGTGGGCAATGAAGTTATTCGCTACAAGAAGATCAGCACGAAAGGATTGTCTGGCCCTGTAGAGTAGTTGGTGATATGGCATATAAATTTTGCTAGGCACAAGCACCACAACGTTCACCACAAGCTAGTTTAGATCATAAACTCTTTAATAATATTAAATCCATGCGGACGCTTACATCCCACGCTGCGCTTCTCATACATGATCATAATATGTCTACTCAAGCCTCTCGCGCTCCAATCCCTCAGTGTCGCCAGGCTCACGGTAAGTGCCAGACGGCTTCGCAGAGCGAGTGCGCTCGTCAATGATGTTGTCCTTATCAATAGCCTCCTTGTCATCACGCTCTGATACCGGTCAGTCAAGCCTGGTAGAATCGAAGTAGGTAAACTTACCCAATTGCTGATCGGAGTCAGCGGTTTGAGGGTCAATAGGGTCCTCAACCTTGGCGTCATCGGCCTGGACTCTAATGGGCTCGCCGCGCTGGGGCTGGCGGGAGACGTACTCGTTGTCCTGAACGTCACCGGTGGGGGCCTCGTTGGAAGACATGATTTGCGGTTATTGAGAAGAATTGATTGAGAATTTGAGTTGAAATTGTGATGACACCAAATGATGATACTTGTGATTGATTCTGGAGACTATACAGGTATCCTTGGGGGATTTCACTTCAGTTCATATACAGAATCCAGCTCTGATATGAGCATGCTAGCCTTACTGCATTGAGTTGAAAACACCATCAACCAAGTCATTGATATCATCGTCGGCGCAACTAGTCTATGACGCTGTCATTTACGCGAAGAAACGCGCATCAACGCGCCCGCGCTCAGTCCCTCCAGCCCCGTTGCAGCTGTCAGTGAATGGGACCCGTCCCCGCGGAGCCCAAAGCCGCTGCCGCTAGCGGCGCCACATACAGACAAGCATCGCCAGATTGACCCAGCGACCAAACCGAAAATGCATACCCCTTGTTCCCAATTTCAGCCCTTTGAATCTCAATCAGCGATCGTCCCTGGTCTAGGGGCTAAGACCCGATTGGACAATGGCTCGGAGTCATGATGTTTGGACCTGTCTGGATCGGCGGATCGAGCTCCAACCCCTGACTTATCTCGGTGAGCACCTGAGCTAGAGTCAGTACACCGCGCAGGGAAGGTCTCACCGAGATAGTCTCCGGCATTGAGTTCGGTGTGACATCATCCCGTGTTTCGACTGATTCTTGCGTAGGGCGGGTGAGCGGGCCGCATCATATTGACGTTTGCCATCGCCCCAGCACGCCTCAGCTTTGTCTCGAAATGGAAACGATCTGCACCCGTTTACATCACCCTTCTCTGAGAATAAGCAAGTTTAATCTTGCCGAGACGGGTACCCATTGCCAGCTCAAAGTTGCCTGAGCTCTTGGTGCTTTCCATGCAAAATGCCTTATCAAAGCGAAGTAACGCTCATTCTCTCATGTAGATAGCCTAGTTCTTCCTTTTCACACAGAAGTTGAACGATCTCCTCATCATTCATTTTCATCGCTCATGACCAAGCACTTCATTGTCGCACAATCGTGTCCTTCCCCGCTCCCCTGCGATCCGATCGGACACTGATTCTTTGATGCAAAAAGTCGAGACGTCACTTCCCTGAACTACGAGGACCAAGCAAAACGGGCTCATCGCTAGCTCTTCCCATCGATCGTGCAGCCTTTCCGCTTCCGGTCTCCTCACGAGACTTGGCACATCCCCTCCTCTTTCACACCCACGTGGACCGCTCGACGCCGCGGTCCGCTCTCGCGAATCAGCCATGCCGTCACGAAACTCGGATCGTCACCACCGTGACCGCGCGACCTATGAGGACGACGATCCCTACTACGACGACTACTCCTACGAGCGCCCGCGTGCATCACGCCGTGTTTCGCGGAGCGCACATGAGCTAGACTCCGCTGAGGCGGGGCGCTCGCACCGGCGCCGCGGCCGCACCTACGACGATGAAATCAGCCCTGTCCGACCGAAGACCCGCGCCCGCTCGCTTGACCAGAGGCCGCCTCGTCGCCGGAACGACAGCTACGACTCGTACGATGACTACTCTGACAGCGAAGATGACAGGCGTCGACGACGTAACCGGAGCCGCGGTCGGGGCACTGGTAGTGGTCGCCGGAAGGACAGCAAGGTCTCCGCTGCATCAACTTCCCGTTCTAGATTGCAGAGACGAGAGTCGGACAAGGCGCATATCATACAGGCTGCCGCGAGCGCTGCCGTCGTTGCTGGCGCTGCTGAGGCATGGCGGATGAGGAAGGACAAGTCATCATGGCAGAAGAAGGGCATGAGGATGGCGACGGCCGCGGCTGGCGCAGGTGCTATTGCGGCGTTCAAGGACGACAACCCAAAAGATTATGGTAAGAAGGATGCAGTTGGAGCAACAATCGGAGGGTTGCTGATGAATCGATTTGCCAGCGGGATGTTGAAGAAATAATGACAAAGCATAGAGGGAGATATGTGGGCACGCATATGACGAGGGATTTCTGGGCATTATGACTATAATATCACGACCATATAGAATCGTCTAGACGGCGAATATGACATAACAGGAGTTCGGAAAGGAAACAACAGCACAAAAGAGTTCCTTATGTCGGGACGTGTTGAGAAGGATCGCGCAAGCATCGATGATGTTGAGTCCATGTGCGGATCTGCCAAATGGATAGAACACATATCCAGGAAGTGTCGTTTCATTCAATAACTTGAAGATTTGGCTTTATTGTTTTGCTCTGCAGCGGGGTATCATGATCCAATCTTCCCACTCATGAACGGATTCAAAATCAGCAGGTATGAGCCGAAAAGTGCCAGGTTATCACGCCTGAGAACTTTACCAGACTTGTGAGCTCCTTCTTCGTCACCCGTGCCTGTACCGCTCTGTGACTCTCTCTGCTCCGCCCATATCTCTGGCGTTCCAAAATCGGTTTCCTCCTCTTCTGCTTCTGCGTCTTCATCTTCATCTTCAGTCGGGGTCTCCTCTGAGTACGAGGGCACGGTTGGAGACTGTACGAGGTCTTCAAACTTGGTTCCATGCTCCACCTCGATAATCTTCCTCGCTGCCGCAGTGAGCACGTCCTTTCCCCACAAATTCTCTCTGGGTAGTGCGAAAATCGACATCAGCCTGATAAGTTCCAGTCTCATCTCGAGATCGCAGCAGGTTGTCACCAGAAAGAACAGATTGGCCCCGAAGCCGGTCTCGAATACGAACGGGGGCGATACTGGGTCCGAGAAAGGCCCTTCATGTGGA
The DNA here is from genome assembly GCF_011800055.1 of Colletotrichum gloeosporioides. Taxonomy (NCBI): domain Eukaryota; kingdom Fungi; phylum Ascomycota; class Sordariomycetes; order Glomerellales; family Glomerellaceae; genus Colletotrichum; species Colletotrichum gloeosporioides. The sequence continues at coordinate 29,293 of NW_025544727.1, forward strand.
ATCTGTGACTCCAACCATGATAATTGCTTGAGCACCCGGTCAAAGTTGTCCACCGATCTTTCATAGCCTGACTTGGGATCATCAAACGCAATGTTGAGCCATATCCGGCAGCACTCGTAGCGGGTCAACAAGAAGCAACGATACATCTTGAGCCCGTAGTCCGCGCCATATTTGCAGTGCTTGGCAGCCAAGGCATCCAGCTCTGTCATTTTTGGGTCGAACTCGCTGAACAGCTTCAGCCACGTATTTAACAATCGGCTGATCGTGGATTTGTCGGTAAAGTACTGAGAAAAGACCGATATTCTCTTTTGGGGTTCAAACATGCCAGACGCAGTTTTCGGTAGTGAATGGGACTTTCGGCTTGAACGCATAATCCTTGTTGTGTGGTTGAAGATTCCGTCGAGCATCTCTTGTGCTTCGGAGAAGGTTGAAAACGTAGTTGGTATCGGCCCCGCCAAGTCTGAAATATCGGAAAACTCGGAATTCTCATCGCTGAAGAAGAAAGCAAATTCGTTAAGTCGTCGGAAAATGGGTAAAAGATGTTGTTGAGTCCAAGCATGCTGGGGCGAGGTCTTCAAAATTTCGACGCCATGAGTGCAGTGTCTCAAAGCTGCCTCTCTGTCCCCACGTATGAACTCGATACAGACGAATAATACGCATACAAGAAGTACGACTGATTCTTTATGCTCTGATTTGATGTCTTTGAGCCCGTGAATGGCGTTGTTGTAGTGCTTAAGAGCTATTGTCTGGTCGTCGAAACGTATCTTCGCATTAGACTCGGGTGTGTAATAAGACTGCTGAAATAAGTCGCTGATTGAAATAACTGCGTGTCGTACAGCTGGCTCGAACGCGCTGAACTGTAACACAATATTGGTCCAGAAATAGGGATCCGCGGTGCCGGACATCAACGGACCCGCTGTCTCGCAAAAGAACTGCAGCGCATGGCCCTCACTTGACGATTTCGTTCCGGGGAAGACATGGTGTGGCCGGTGCAGGGTGAGTGTAGTCGCATCACGCGAACCCACTGGGTCTCGCACATCGATCTTCAGTAGGTAGCCGTCGCAGACTCGGCCTGTCTTGATGCAGCGAACGCACGACGGCTTGCCTTCGTCACACTTGACTTTCCGAGCCCTATCTATCTTGTCAGACGGTTGCACTTGGCAATAGAGAGACGAGCATGGCACGGTTCTTTTTCTTTCTCCCACCGGCGGGGTCCTGTCGTACTTACTTGCAGGTGATGCACCCAGTCCTGACTTTCCGGTTCCCTTTGCGGGCCATTCTTTTTTTTGTTTCTTTTCATCAACCCAGGTTCTTCCGCATTTGAAACAAAGGTCAGGCTCGGACTTTTCTGCAAGCGTATCCAGAGTCCGAGCTTTCTGGGTGTGGTTTTTTGCCTGGCGCGAGACTCGCTAGGGGCTTGATTGGCGAATGTTGCGCGAAAAGGTTGCGGGAAGAGGAGAACTTGCTCGGACTCGGGCGGGACACAAAAGACAACACACGATCGCAGAGAGATCCACGCGTGCCAACTTTGATTGGTTTGGGCGGGGCTTGCAAGGATTGATGCGAGCCGGCCAATCTGGACTCGTGATGTGGACAGGACCCCTGATTGTTTGTAAGGATTTGGCGTGAGCTAGCCGCCGATGCACCGTTGGGGACAACCAACACCGCTTTTCAAGTGGGAGACAATCAGCTCACTAAGCCTGTTTTGGTGTTGACGATGGGGCAAGTCCACAGACAGGCTGTCTTTGAGGGCGAATTTAGGGGATATGTTGCTATTCCTTCCGGAGGATTGGCCCCCATTATTGTTTTACCAAGAAACTCTCGCTTGTGAGTTAGCAGGCTCACCAAAATCGAATCGAACAATGAGAGGTTGATCAAGCTTACGTGAGATGAGCATCAATGTTTTAGGCAGACACATAAGAGCAATGAGCTAAAACCCGAAGTTCCATTCTACCTTAATCACGGAACTGCAAAGAATTATGGTCGAGGAGCCGGTAGGCATAAGAAATACTTTCATGCGCAGTATCATAAGTCTGGATAAAAAATACTTTCACTCGTTCTTTTTTCAATAAGATTGACCCGGAAGAGAGGACTGTGGAAAAATAAGAGTCTTTATTGAAGTACTTGCAACCCAACATGATCCCATAAGCATGCAACGTCGCGGAATGTTCTACCCAACCCTACCTTACGTGGGAGAAACTAGTTACGGTATAGGGGAAGAATTTTAACTTTGATCAAGTTCCCTACGGAGACACAAAGTCTGCCAAGGGTTTGCTCCAGGAGATCATTCCTGGTTTTTGCAATGGGCGCCGCCAAAGAACATGCAGTGCATCGGACCCTCAGGATGTACATTCACGGATCTGGGGAGGGGGGTACGAGGACCGTAGAACACCCCACTAGTCGCCTCTCTTTCTGAGCTACGTTCAGCACACGACGAGCATGTTGTCGAAACTGTTCAATACTCAGTGTTTTCGTCGACGTGAGCGTCATTGACGTCTTTTCTGTAGAGGTGTCTACCTATGGATGAGATGTATTATTTCTGCGTTTTTCGAATCCGGCGCAGCACCAATCAGTCCAGTAGAGACTTTCAAAAGAGCATGATGATGCGCGATTACAACAATGAGACAGGAAAGGGCTCCACTACACACCCGGAAGAGGTACTTTGGTCTCAGTCTTATGAGAATCTGATGATGTGAGGGAGTTTGCGGGACGCTTTTGAGATGTGGGGGAAGTCGAGTACGTTGGACAGATAGGAGATAGTACTGTCGGGATGTATATGAATATCAGGCAGCTAAAAAGGCACCATGGACGCACCATTCACCAAGTGCTCCATCATCGTACTCGTACTAACATGGTAGCCTTACGCTCTCGAATTTCTCGGCTGATGATCATACGCATACTGAAGTGGGGTAGGGCGCCTACCTAGCTAGAAACCACGCGTACGTAAGCAGTGCGCGTACGTATTTAACGCCCACGCGCGTATGCAGATTAGCAGCGTTCTTCCTAGAAATCAACATCTTGTAGCGGTCCTTTTACCGCGCCCTGCATTTTGTTCCTACACACAACCACCCCCCGTTTCAATACACCTCCGAAGGCCCAAGGGGCTTTCTAATTTGCTCCTGAAGCATAAGCTCAGGAACCTCATTCGAATTCAGTGTCCGTGGAATCGGTATGTCGCACAAATGAAAACAGTGCTGAGTATGTAATACCGCTAACGAATGCTGACAAGTCCAGAACCATACAGAGTTGTGGACCTAGGGCACAGAGCTGTCATCACGACCATCACATACGTTGAGCGTGGTTCACGGACAGCATACACAATACCTTCCCCAGCCAGACTCAGACAAGATGATAGCTAGGTAGGGGTAGAAGAACTAAGCAAGCCGTTGGCTATGTCAAGAATCTTGAATGAAAGCTCGGACGCTGTCTATCTTTGGAGGAATGCTGAGTCCCTGTCAACGTATGCTGAACGTAGAAAACGTTATCTCGTTGCTATATGCGACTCTATGTTCGGTCTGTGATTCAATGTTGACGAATCAACATTCACTTTAAACTTCTCCATGGGCCAAACCCATACAGCAGTGTGCACGTGTCTCCAAGATGACGACGGTTGCCAATTCCTCAGTCAAAGCTGTGATATGCTTGTACAGCCATGCGCTTCAGTAATACGATTTGAAGTTACTGTACGACTATGAGTTCAGAGGCTGGGTCAACTATGTTCAACCTAGTCGAGAATGGCGTTGTTAGAAATATGGCCACATGGAGGAGTGACTTCGGGATGTGGACTTCTAGGCATCCTCCTCCTCGGATCGAATTATACCTGACAGAGCAGTCGGACCCAATGCTGAAGAGATTAGCAGGATATCTTCAACAAAGCCACCTGCTCAATTCATGGATGTTTGACATCAGTTTGAACTTTCGTAAACGCAACTTCGACGCTATTCCTAGGTCGGTCACTACCAACAGCTCCTTGATCAAGTTCAATTACGATATCGGCGCTGCTGATTTCTCCGAACTCCAGCCCGAACAATCACCTCGGAGCTCGGCCAGCGGTGATCGGATCAGCCCTGGGGAGTCGCCCGAGCTGAGCTTATTTGGTGGAGGACTGCTCCACCAAGCTATTCCTCGAGAGGTTCAAGCGAGGCATTTCTTACTGGTTCGCATCGCGCGGAACACGAGCTCGTCCACTCTCGTAGGGATGGTGCCTGCATACGATGCTCCATAGCTGTTGATTAGATGATCTGATAACCTTTCAAGATTGAACCCTTGCCCGGTGAAGTTAGATGAGTCTTTTTCAACGACCTGCCCCATTGGGTCAAAATAAGCAGACGGTGGTCATTGCCAAGACTCGGGAGTTGTATCCAGCTTGGCTTCTCGTGAGCACAATGCTACATGCCGGTTACCGGCGACATGGCCCATAAAAGTGTAATTAATGAAGAGGAGATTAAGCGTCGCGACCTCGTGAGAGTGGGTGCGTTTTCGCGATGCAGGGCACTGCGAAAGCGAACAACGATGCAACGAAGTGCAATAAGTAGTAACCCAAGGCCTTGCCGTCTTGGCTTTCGCTTCGCCTGAACCGTCAAACCAACATTCGAGGTTCCGAGATCAATCGTCAATTCCACCGATCTCATCCAGGTCACCGGCAATGGCTCGATGGTATAGCATCGCGCAAGCGCTTCTTCTTGCTGCTGCACTTAGTCCGGCAGCGGCTGAAGAGAGCAGCTTTGCCGGTCGCCGCAATCGCTTGACCAATCCGGCGTCTGAAGCCGCTTCTGGCCGGTATATCGTTGAGCTACAAGCCTCAACCGGCCCCAATGCCAGGCAAGATGCCACAGTCGCAGACTCTGTCGTCGACCACATCACATCCCTGGGATACGACGCCAAGCTCAAGGACGACTTTTCTGCTATCTCCGGTCGCTTCAAGGGCGTTTCGGTGGAGATCACGAACGATAAGTCCACCGGCGCTCTTGATGACATCAAGAGTATCCCGGGTGTGGCAGGCGCGTGGCCGGTGTATCCCATCACCCTGGACGCGTCTTTCGAAGTCACCACGGGCTCGCAGAAATGGAACCCACACATCGCTACTCGCGTTGACGAGCTTCACGAGCGCAACATCACTGGCGCAGGCCAGCGCGTCTGCGTCGTCGACAGTGGCGTCGACGTATTGCACCCAGCTTTGGCCGGCAAGGTTGCCGGCGGCAAGAATCTGATCGAGACGAACTCAACGGAGCTCACCGACTGCGCTGGCCATGGAACCTTCGTCTCGTCTGTCATTGCGGCATCGCATAAGGACTTCTCTGGCGTTGCACCAGGCTCTGAGATCTACATGTACAAGGTCTTTGGGTGCGAGGACTCGACTTCCAATGACATGGTCCTCAAGGGTATGCTTGCTGCCGACTCGGACGACTGCGACATCATTTCAGTGTCCATTGGAAGCAACACTGGCTACGCCAACTCCGTTCTCTCCCGCGTCGCTAGCGAGATTGCTCAGGATAGACTCATCATCATTGCTGCCGGTAACTCGGGTGAGATGGGGCCGTACTTTGCCAGTTCTCCCGCCGCTGGCCGTGGTGTTGTCTCCGTTGGATCTGTTGAGGCTTCGCAGGCCCTCGGATGGCCAGCGACTCTCATTTCTTCCAGCGGCCAATCATTGAACATCTCTTATGTCACACCCGATGGCACCAAGTTCAACCAGACGGTCGATGTCCCCATCGTTCTGGACAGCGGTGACTCCTGCAATATTGCTGGCTCTGGGTCTGAAGACACGGCTGTGCTGGCTAAGCGGGGTGTATGCCCTCCTGCAAGCTCATACTCTTCCATCGCAAGTGGCGGCTTCGGGTTCGGCATCCTCTTCGATTCGTACAAGCAGGGCGCTTACTACATGTCTGACGTGACCCCCTGGTCCGACACACTCAAGTTGATGGCAGTGACGACTTCATCCGTCGGTGACTGGGCTTCGACGCAGATTGGAAGGAACTACACTCTTCGTCTTCAGATTCAAGCAGACGCCCAGCCCGCGGCATTCGCCGCAGAGGTTCCCAGTTCCGGTCAGATCTCGAGCTACACATCCTGGGGCCCAACATACGAGAATGGCTTTTCGCCCATCATCTCAGCCCCCGGAGGTGTCGTTTATGGCGCGTTCCCCAACAACCGGTATTCCATCTCTTCGGGAACCTCATTTGCGACGCCCTACATCTCTGGTGTTGCAGCCTTGTGGTTTGCGCATGCGAAGAAAGATCGCGCCGAGTTCGTCCGCCGCTTGACTTCGACTGCCGTGGCTCTTCCTGCCTTTGACAACGGCGACGCCCGTGTCGTGGCGGAGATTGCCTCTCTTGCACAGCAAGGTGCTGGTCTCATTGATGCTTCCAAGCTGTTTGACAGCACTACGGTCTTGCTTTCTGAGCCGACCCTCTCATTGAATGATACCGACAACCGTGTCACAACGCATACCATTCGCATCCAGAACACCGGGACCGAGGAAGTGACTTATAACGTCACTCACATCCCGGCATCTACGGTTGCCCCCAGAAACTCGATCTGGTACCCCAACGTATACTATCCGCCTCTCCTGTCCGCAACCGGCTCACTTGCGGATGCAAAGACCGTCACCGTCCCTGCTGGAGCTACTCAGGAGATCGAGGTCACCCTGTCTGCCCCATCTCTCGATGCCGACAGCGGCGCACTTTGGAGTGGCAAAATCCTCTTGGCAGGCTCTAATGACGACCTGATCACCATTCCCTACATCGGCGTCGAAGCTTCGACGTACAACTGGACCCCGCTACACCACGGCCCAGAGTCATACCGATACGATGATTCTAACGGTGACCTGCTTCCGATCGACTATCAAGGGCGGGCCTATCGCCCAGCCGAGGGCGAGTCACCGGAGACCTACTTCGCCTTCAGATACGGTACATACGAGTTCTCGGTGGACTTGGTCGGCGTGGATTGGACCACAGAACAGTTCTCGTACCCACCCCAACATGGTTCCGGGTCCAAGGCTTGGCTTGGATCTGTTAGATCCCAGCCCGTTGTCCCCGGCGGGTACATGGACTTCCCCATGAGAGAGGTTGTCCGCTTCAACCAGGGTAGCTTCATCACCTTCCGTGCATTCGCCAACGGAACCGACATCCCTTCGGGCCGCTACCGCATTTTCACGCGTGCTCTGCGTATCTTTGGAGATGCATCCAACCCGAAGGACTGGCAACTCTTCCTCTCGGACCCGTTCTCAATCCAGCTTGGCAACGATCCCATCCCTGGTCAGAATGCAACTTTCACCACGAGACAACCTTCAGCAACTGCGCCTGCCACGGCGACCTCCACGGGTGCTCCCGTTACAACATCTGCCGTTGCTACGACCGTTCCCATCTCCGTTCCAGGCCCTACCACAACTCTCACCGCCACTGCCACGCCAACTGGTCTATCGGGTGCTTTCACTTCTCTCAAGCTTCAGCGCCTCCGCGAAGACACTCCTTTCATCACCGATCCCGAGGCTTGGATGGAACTCCACATTCAGATTTCCCTTCCCAGTCCAGTTGCGACAGACTCGGTCCTGACCTTCGCCGTTCCCGCTGAGATCACCGACATCGCCGAGGGCGACCAACTGTCTGCGTCTGGTGCCCAGGCAGGATCCACTTCCTTCGACGCCGAAACCCGTCTGTACACCATCGCTCTCGCCGACTGGACTACTTGGAACAAGAACATGGTCGGCGACTTCTTCCTCATGTGCCGCTTCACGCCGGCGTTTGCCGCTTCGATGAAGCAAGGCACATATGTGGTCGAGTTCCCCACCGTCGGCAAGGTTCATCAGGCTACAGTGTACTACACAGCGGTGGACAGATCAACCATATACGACCGCCTGGTGACATCGCCCTATGACGGTGCCAGCTTGTTCACAGTTGAGGCCGAGATTCCCGCCTCCCTGGGCCCGTGGGACTACGTTCGCGTGGAGACGTCCCACTCCAGTGACTCGGACGGTTTTGTCTGTGACAACTCTAGCGTCATTGTCGGGAACGAGTTTGACGCCGAGAATCGTATCACGAGTTTCACTGATGTTACTGCCGAGGCCGTGGAGGTCTGCAACGTGAAGAGCTTCCGGGCCGTATACAACCGGACCCTGACTGGCGATGATGTTCTGCGTTTCACGATGGGAAGCATTCAGGGCGACCGTCAAGCTTGGACGCTTAACCTCGTCTATCTGTTGGATATCCAATTGTCAAACGGAACTCTGGTATTGTATGATGCCAGGAACTGGGCGTTTGAGAAGAACCCCCGCTTGAGGAGCCAGTCCTTCAATGCATTTAGTGGCGAGCGCGCCACCTAACCACTTCTTTGATTCCCCCATGTAATTATTCTACTTCGTTGTACATATTCAGCATTTTCAAGACGCAATACAGCGTGTACATAAATGCAAAGTGTCGAGAACTGACATCAACTTGTTTCTCACCCAAGTTTGGTCCGAGAGATTATTGAGTGACTACTTGCCCGCAGCACCGATGTGATGCCTGCGTACGATAAATGCCTTGATTTTGCCTTGAATCTATGAATGGATTGTGCCTAGCCAGTTGAGCCCATTGTCAAGGTTCAACCATTAGATTGAAGAAGTTCCACTTGAATCGCCAAGATGCTGTCAGAGGCCTGTGACAGTTTTCACATGTGCTCTGGGGCTGGTCCGAGTCCGCCACCTTAAAATATCATTTACATAACAAGCTCGTAAATCAGAGTTTTAGGGTCGCATACGTGGGGGGCCCCTCGGATATGACGATCCAGTTCAGAAGTCTTGTCCCGGACCCAGACAGGGATGGTGATTATCAGATGATCTGATAAGATTAGATGGGAGGAGCCTGCCGCAGGGGCCCTTTAGGTTCTCGGTCGAGTCGGCCCCGCTGAATACGCTCAGCAGCCCGCTCCTTTCTGGGATGGATCGGCTGATGGCACCGTGGAGTTGCTTTGCCAAGATTCATGCCGATAGCGCGCGCGATATCGGTCGGCGCAGTTTAAGGGACGAACTTCCTGTTCTGGACTAAGTTTCTGGGCTTGCCGGAGGGAGGAGTTCAGGTAGGATCTGAAGCTGTTGAAGATAAAAAGGGTTGCTTGGTACGGGGCAATCAAGGGAGTTTCTTAGACATCTTCATACAACATTGCTCGCGCCTCAACATCAATATCCACCACAAAACTTCTTTCTACAACTTAAAGATGCGTTTCTCCATCACCTGCGCCGTGGCTTTCGCCGCTTCGTTGGCCTCTGCCACCCCTCTCGTCACCCGCAACCAGGTCTCTTGGGACTTCCCTGAGGAAATGCTTGCCAAGCGCCAGGACGTTCCTGCTCCTGGTACTCCTGCCTACCTCTGCCACGAGAATTGCGGTAAGTGTAGCGTTCATTCACATGACGTGAGTCTCAAACTGATCAATCTTTGCTTCCAGGTACCTCAATCACTTTGTCCCGCGAGGCGGGCTATTGTGAGAACTTCCAGTGGATCGCCAGATACGACGCTTGCCTCAAGTGTGCGAACGCCCAGAACGTTTGGCAGTACTACGGCACCTCCGTCACCGCGGCGGCGGCTGCTTGCGGTTTCACTGCTGTTCCTGCCAAGCTCTAGGTCCAGCGCATTATCTGGGATTCTTGAAGAGAACTTGTAGTATCCATGGGGATCTACGTCGATAAATGATTTGTATGAAGGAATGCGTACATGGTAGTTTGATTTGAACGTGAAAAACTGTACATAATGACATCAATAATCACAAACCGATTGATACAAGAACTTCCGCCTAGGACCTGTGAAGAAAACGTGCAAAGAAAGAAACTAGCCCTAACAGCCGAAATCATGGGGAACACAGCAGCTTAGACTGTTTATGTCCTCAACCCGTCATCCGAGCTTCTTAAAGATATGCTCCTCGTTGAGTTCCCTGGACTTTGAAAGTCACCGATGTCTTTCCCCGTTGCTTCAATTTCTAGAGTGATCCCTTCCTCAGTGAATGTAGTCCCCGAAGAACTAGTTATGCTATGTGCGAGACTGTTTTGAGAAAAAGACCTGCCCAGCAACTTGACTACTGAAATCGGCAGCCCAGCTTTGCTCCGACGTGGAACCTCTCCGTCGACGAATGTCACTCTGTTGCTGAGATCTCGGCCACCGGCGACGGGTTGGACGGGAGCTGATGTAGTTGTGTCGGTATCGGTCCTCAGTCTCGGGCGGCCCATTGCGGGGTACCGTGATTCGAAGTCGTCAAAAATGTCCATGACATGTGAAAAGTAGGCTAGCCTGCGACCAGTAGGTGCGTCTTCTTCGTAATGGTTACGCCCCCAAACATGGCCGATGAATGCCTGCGTCTCGTCGTCGATGATGGCTGCTCCGGAGTCGCCCGGTATGCCAATACCCCCGGCATTCCACTTTTCAACGGTCAATATGTCTGGAACGTTTTCGAGATACCATTCGCGGGTAGGTTCTCCCGGGCCCTGCTTAACAATGATCGGCGTTTCGCATACTGACGCGTATCTAAAACCGCTACTGCGACCAGTACAGCGAACCAGTCGAAGGTTGGGGCTGCCCAAAAATATCTCTGAGATTAGACCTGAATGCGGTTCAACTTCACGGTCATTTGGGGCGTATCGAATGAAATTTTGAAGCAATAAACCGTTGCCTTCAAGATCGCAGAATGCCCAGTCGGTTTCTACCCTTGGTATTCCTGGAGGGACCTTTGGACAGAAGTCTTGAATAGACCTGGAGACCCGTTGGGTCCGATACATCTTGAATCCCGAGTGTGCGCCAAGCTTTGCAATGCGCTGAGGAACTATTCCCCTTGGACAGTCGATTCCTGCTGGGTGCACAAGATAGCAGTCTGACTTTTCTTGCTCATCCTTGATTCCTGGAGCTCCGTCGAAAAGGTGAAAGTTCACGAGACACCCAACTCGTTCACTCCACTTAATTGCTGGGCCAAGTGTGGCTGCATATTCACCGTTCTCAAACCCAACAGAGTCACCTATCATTAGACGTGAGTGATAGTCGGCGTTATACGGTTCTTCCGTTCCAGAGGTGCGCTTGACGACTCCGATGGTGAAAGATATGGTAACGCGCAAAGATCGCTCCGGTGTAAAGATCTTCGAGACATTATTCCTGAGCTCTTGATTTGTGTTTTCAGGGAGCCTTTTCTTGGTAACAACTTCCACAATTCTGAGGACGCCAGACTCGCCGTAGTCAGCCTGGATCGAGATATTGTAATCTGTGATGTTGCCTTCATCCATGGTCTCCTTCAATCGCGGCAGTGCTTCATCCTCCCATATCTGATTGAAGTATTCGGACGTTCTCTCACGCTCCTTCAGTTTGGCTCGGATAGCTGCCAGTTCTGTGAAATCTGACATTGTCGATTTGTCCAGTGGAAAGGTGGGATGCTTGGACTTTGCAAAAGAGCTTTGAGAGGCTTCGAGCGATAGCTGGCCGTTTTCTTCTTCGGGTATTCCTTCAGGTTGCGATCCTGGCTCTGCCCTTGGCACAACCGGGCCACGGAGTGACGGAGGAGGAATATGAGACTCGGACCGCGTCAGCCGGGGCATGCATACGATGGCCTGGGCCACCGTGGCCACAGATCGTATTGAGCTGACGCTCACGCTCTTCACGCTCTCCCAAGTCTTTGATCGTGTGGAACGACGGTGGGGAGGCGAAGGAGGAGATGACAAATCTTGCTGCTGCGCCTCATCTTTCAGCTGCTCCTGTTCTACTGCAAAGCCGAGACCCACGCGTCCGGGCGAGGGCGGAATTGCTGTCGACTCCGGATGCCGAGAAGCTGTGTGATGAATATCTTCTGCATCTTCCCCGTCCCAAACTCTCCCTCGATTTCCAACTTTTATGTCCTTTCTGCTGGGTGCCGAGTAATTGTTATGGTGGACATTGTAATTCTCCCTAACGAATTTCGGTTAGTCAGGCCGTATTGTTGGGTTTGGGACAGCATATCTGGTGGAAATTACTTCTCCGAGAATTCATCGTGGCGCTTTCGAGATTTGTTTCGAAGCTTGTGAATCAGGCGTTTGAGGGATGCTAGCTTATCGGTAAAGTGCAAGCTCATATTGGGCTCCCTTTGTGGTCAGGTGCAAGATCGGGAGTTAAGGCGGCAATGAAAGCTGCCGTCCCACTGTAACAGTGCCAGTTGCAAAGCCAAGACTGAAAGCACCCGACTCCTCTGCGGGAGGGGCAAATACGCTCGGAAACATGATTGCTTAAATGATTCAGGCCCTCACAGCCTGATCCTCGAAACTGACTTTGTTGTTCAGGAGAAATGCAAACAGAGTGCCCCGATGGATTCGTGGCTGGGGGCTGTGTTCGGTAACGGTTCGAAGTGGACGAGAAGTGGAAAAAAGTAGAAAAAGTCCAGAGGCCGCCGTTCATGCGGCGTGGGTTCACCGACATAAGCAGACTGTCGCTTGCGGTTAGCGCCTTGTTGAGTGTGTGGGCTTCCTTCCAGGCGAAGCACCAACATGGTCTCAGCCTGGTCTCGCTTCAGCTGTTGGGTCACATTGCTGACTTTTTGCACATTGTGACGAGTAACACCGCCTGACGGCTGCCTTAACTGTGCCATTGCATATGCGTCTCGAAATCTGCAATTGCCAAATCGAAGTAGCGGTCACTGACTGAGTGAACCCAACGACGTAATCATCCACTTGGGCTCGTATCATTACTAGGTAAGTACATGTAAGATATGAGGTCCGGATATGGAATTATTATTACTTCGTACTTCTCATAGCGAAGCCTTCAATTGCAGTTTCTCTTGGCAGAAGCCTTACTGGCAGCCTCCGCTTCACTACTCCAAGATCTGGGTGCTCTTCAGTTCGCTGTATGCATCAGACCCATGTACAACGCAATTCGCAGCAGAAACTCCAAGTAGCAACTTTAGAATCAACCTTCCATTCAAGCAATACAGAAATACCATGATACTGAATCCAAGTCTATGTAGCATCAATGATGAACTTTCATTGCATCAAATATTATCTCTTCTAGTAGTGAAAGCTTTGTCACTGCTTCCGCATTTAACTCCAGCAAAGCAAGTATTATTTTATGAAACGAGAATCGGCCTCCTGCCTTCCCCTTTGTCATTTGGAAATCTTCTGCAGTGGGTCTTTGGTAGGTGGTTGGAGTTCACCCCGCGACTCACCAAGTTTGTGGTGGTGAGCATTTGCAAGGGCTGTATTAGTCGTCAACTCACAACCACGCACCAAAGCAATGTTACGCGTCTAAGCACAACCACCTCGAGCATCATGTAACCATAATTCTACGCGTCTAAACAGTAGAGAAGACTCAGTCACATGACCTGGTGGGCAGGTAGTCTGAAAAATAATTAATTTTGATCTTGCTGTTTTGATTCCAACCCAAGCAATCCGAACTATCACAACCTCCTACTCTACTAAGTTTCATTGCTCCTCTCATCAAACACATCGAAATCGCACCAGCCATCACCATGAAGGCCATCAAAATGCTTCTCCTCCTGGCCGGCATCTTTCTGATGATGCTTGGCGTCCAGTACGACGAGCGCGAGGGCGAGCGTCGCGACCAGCTCCCTCTTGGCTGGTTCGGTGGCGTTTTCTTCCGCGGCGTCGCTGCTCAAGATATTGGTACCCGTTACGATCGCTGCTTCGCTGCCCCCGATACTGCTTCCATTACCCAGACTTCTGTCAATCACACCCAGGCGGACGACTACTTCAAGACGGCCGGTGACAATATCTACGCTGTCCCCGGCTCCCTTGACTTCTGCCCTATCGACTCCTTCGACGAATTCAAGCACATCATCGAGGACAAGCTTTCCGGTATCAAGGAGGGCGTTGAGCATGATATCGAGGCCATTGAGTCCGCCGCCAGCAAGATCATCGACCACGCTTACAGCTTCCGCAAGAGTGTACTCGCCTACCTCGTTCGCATTGTCACCTTCGGTCTCTACTCTGTCGAGGAACTTGAGGCCATCGTCACCGCCGATCCTTGCGAAACCCACCATGATGACGACCCTGACTTCGTCCCCATTATCGAAGCTCTGGGAGACTTCATCGTTGAATACGTCATCGAGCTCAAGACTGGAATCCACAACTCCTTTGCGTCCCTCCACTACTGGGTTATCACTCAGTCCACCGACTTCATCTATCTGTCCTTCATGAGCGCTGGCTTGACTGTCATGGCGGCTCCCGGCCTCGTGTCTGGACCTGTCTTGGGTGTCATCGCCTGGGGCATGCCTAAGTTCGTTAGTGGTAAGTTTCCCGAGCTCCCCTGAACAAGGCTACGATGTACAAAGCTGCTAACTATTACTTGCAGAGTGGCTTACTGCCATGATCATGCACATGTTCGACGAAGAGGTCGCCGTCGGTATCATCCGCCTCTGCGAGAGCGCCATGACTGGTGGCCCGGGTCTCGAAGCCTTCAACTACCTGATCAAGACCAGTGGCCTCGCCGCTGTTCTCCTCGCGTTCGCCGGTCTTGTGGCCGACTTGACCAACAAGTAGAAGATGGGAAGGTTAAGGTGCCGGGATGGTGTCTAGGTCGGCTGGACTACACTTGTTTGGACTGGCTATTACTTGGAAACGCCCTTCTGGCTCTTTCTTTCATCTCCGTTGCTTGTCTCTGGCTGCGGCCAACATCGCGTGGTTATCCCCGAAGGAGAGGGGAATAACTAGCCTAGGATCGTGGTTAAGGATACCACCATGGAATTGAGGCATATTTCTGACCTCAATGAGATGCCTCGTGCTCCCGTATTCGTGATGGAATGTTATCGTGACGCTTGCGGACGCCTCCATTCCGTGTCTCCGGCTGCTGGGCTCGGTCATAATGGCAACTGAGATGCTTGCGTAAAATTGGTTAACATTGCTGCCTCAGCTATTATTAGGGTGTTGTATCAAGCCGCTGGAATCAAAAATGTCCTCCTCGTACCTAGGACTGAGCATCATCTTCAACGAACTCCAGTACAATGGCTGGCTCGAGATGTGTTTGCTTCCTATGGCTAGATTGTGGGCTTCAGTTGTTAGTTCCATTGCCCTTGTCACCTAAGTCTAGATAAACCAAACTTTTGGAGTCGCAATGTCGATTAGAACTCGAGATACTGAGAAATAAAAGGCGGTGGTTCTCTTAGAGGCATCGCATGTTCGGTCGGAAGGTTCTCACCCCACTCTCGGCCGGTTCACCCATGCATCGTGAAGTACCCACCGCGAGGGCTTCAACCCCACGTTCCGTCCCACATAATTAGCAATTGCGACATTCGTAATCATCCAACAGTCGGTCTATTAGTCTAGTTGGTTAGGACGTCGGATTCTGATCTCACAATCAGTCCCTTCCGTAAGCCCAGGTTCGAATCCTGGATGGACCTTTCTTTTGCTCTTTTGATGTCCTCACTTCATGTGGTTCAGGCGTCATTTTTGTCGGACGAACTCTGTCCAGCATACCTCATGAACGTGTGAATGAATTTTCTACTTTTACGCTATCATACAGACCGTTACTTCATTAAAGCGTTCCTCCATCATCGACCTTGGCCGTCTGGCCGCCCAAGTACTGAAAGTCACCATCCCCTCTTACCCCAATCGTGAATACTCTTGCTTGCCCCAACGCACGATGGAACCATCCCAACCGGAAATTCAGATCGGATAGCCTGCCATGAAGCTCGTCTGTCGACAACAACTGGGTGCTCTCCGGCAGATGATCTGACGCATTGGACCCTCGCAACAGCGCACCCATGGTCGCCATGCTGTGAAACCCATCCGGAGCCAGACCCTTGACATCCAAGTGGAATGGCCAGTTCCTGCCCACCATGCGCTTCGTTACCACGGACAGCACCGCGGAGATGTGAGTCAACGCCACCGCTACCAGGATCGCGACCAGGATGTACGTAACCGTTGCGTTCTGCACCAGGCGACGTCTTCCGTTGTCGCTGACAACTGCTTCTAACGATAGAAGCTCGTCAGGAGGCGCTGCGTTCCTGGAGCGTGATGTCAGGTTGTATCGGTTTTCGATGTTGACCAGCTGCGCGGCGACTAGGCCGTAGTTGTGTTGCAGGCCCTGCAGGATCTCTTCATCCTGGCTCGCGTCTCCGAGTGCTTCGAGAGGAAGCTTTCCGAACGGCTCTATCAACGCTTTGAATTGTTCGCCAATCCAACCAGCAAGCAAGTTGGCGACGGCTAGTTGGGGATAGGCATCACCAACTTGGATGTTGGTGAACTGTTGATCGACCTGGGGTATGTCCAGAGTAGGAGTCCACGGCTTGACTGTGGACAGATCTGCTTGCGGGGGCCTTTCGGGGTCCAAAACGTACTCGCCATCATTCGCGGCCAGATGAACCTGCGTGGTTGCTTCGACCCAAGTGTAGTTGCACCTCCACATTGAAAAGTAATCGAAGCCATTCTTTTCCGTCGAGAACTTGCCCCAAGCGTACGTCTGATATCTCCATGATGCGTACTCGTAGTCAGTCGCGTTGACGCCTAGACTACAAGCCATATTGATATCGGCCGTGTTTTGCGGAGAATAGAAGACATCCGCCATGTACGAGACACCAAGTCGATTCGTCGCGACGCCCATATCCAAGCGGTTCAATAACTCAGCTGTGGTGCCATTGGGGCAGCTGAACGGCTGAGTGATGATGGCTTCGTAGTACTTTGTCTCTTCTACCCAATTGGTAATGTTGATATTGTACTCTGAGTCGGGCACCTTGAAGCACTCCATCGGATGCAGCTTTGCCGCCGGCACTGTGGCTGTAATGGTTGTGTTTGGTGATACTGCAACCGTATCAACACCACCAAGGACCGGGAACACAAGGTCATCGTAAGTGTTCTTCGGGTACGCCAGCGACGCTTCACCTTGTCTGGTCACAAGACTGCTCAGCAGTTGTCGGTTGCTCCTCGAAAGAGATAGTCCGTCAAGTCCTCTCCCAATCTCTGTCGAGCCAAACCAACTTTCCTGTTGGAGCTGGATGTTGTGGGAGTCTGGAATCGACTCAACCGTGAAAATGACAGATACCAATGTCGTAAGGAAGGCGCAGGTTATTGCTAGTGATTGTGACAATGTCACGGCCCAGACGCGCTTCCTTAGAGAAAGGTAAAGGGCCCGAAGGCCCAGCATATCCATCAAGGAAACATCGAGATCCCTCGCACTGCACGAGCGAGTAGAAAGACACGAGAGGATAGCCAGACCCCTATACGCGAAGTCGCAGCAGCTTGTGTACAGGGAGACGCCGAGCATGACCAGAGCTGGGATTGAAGTCCAAAGCAGGTGAAGGTACCCTTCCTCGGTCACTGATGCCAACCCCTGCGATGCCTCCGAGACTCTCAAGGCGTACAAGAGCCCGACGACGATGGCGAACGTCAGCAAAGCAGACAGACCTCGCGCCCACGTTCTCAAAACTAGTGGCGTAAAGTCGCATTGGCTCCAGACAGTTGAAGAGGTGTTGTTGGTGACATTGTCCGCGAGCACGGGATGTTCTTTGAAGAAGATCATGTTGCCGAGAATTGTCGCGGGGTCTCTGTACCAGACCGCAGTGCGATTCGTGTGCCGAATCAACACTGATGCCACCACAAGACTGAGCAGAGCAAACAGCGCTGCCATGGTCCAGCAGACCCATTGGTTGACAACCAGCTTGCTGACGCTGTCGACGGTCGATCCAGTGACAGCTGGTTGGGACTCGTCATCCACCCGAAGCCGATAGTGTCCAAGCAGGGGTCCAAGGGCTTGGGACATATTCAATACCGCGAACTCCAGGATCTCGTTGGTATACAATAACGGGTTCGAGACGTTCACTGCCACCGCAAGCGACTCGCCTCTGAATTGGGAGAGGGAATCAATTGGTCCTGCAACCCGGCCAATACCCGTCGTGCCCCAACGACCACCAGCTTCGGGCATAGCTGAGTTGAGCATAGTCCATAGGTCAGCAGTTACCGGCGTCTTGTCTTCGTTGGGCAACTCTGTGACGTTCGGACTCACGCCATCGTCGACTACCCTGACCTTTGACACCCACCCGGTAGAGGTGCAGAGCACCGCTGCAACATTAAGAAAGTCCGGCTGCGATGCATTCTTGGTCGAGCCCCCAAATCTCGCAGCGTAGTAAAGCGACTGGTTAAACTGCTGCGGCAAGTTCGGACAAGGCTTGCCAACCGAATTGGTGACCACCCAGTTACCGGTGGTCTGTTCTTTCGCAGTCTTGTTCTTATCCCACAGAATCCGGTCGCTAATCACAGGCACCTGGGCGTCACAGCCTGGAAACGTAAGGCTGACATTGAACGTGTGGTAGTTGAAGCTAGAGACGACTGGTGCGGACGCGGTGTAGTCTTCCATCTTCAGGCAGTCGATTTTCGAAAAGTAGCCGTCGACGTCGACGCTCAGAGGCGAGCTGGTCGTCCCGCGCGCGGTGCCGTTGCTGAATTTGAAGGTCTGATATGCTAGATTCTCGTTGACGCCGAAGGGGAAGCGCATGTCGAAGTTGACGAGAGCCTTGGCCATGTAGTAAGCGCTTCCCTCTGTATAAGTCGTGGCCGGAGCGGTAGTGTTGAAGGAGTTAAGGACTTGGACTTCGGCCGGTTCGGAGACTCGGATGGCGGCCAGGCTGTAGAGGGAGGGAGCAAGAACGATCTGGATCTTGAGGACGAGAGAGACAAAGCAGATGAGGAAGACGAAGAAATGCCTTCTTTTCAAGGATTGAAAGAGAATTGCGGGGGACAGCATGGCTGTATAATCGAGGTTGTAGATGTCTTCATTTGTGCCCTGCTCTTGTGCTCGACGGTAAGCCATCCAAGGCATGTATCGTATGGCTTGAATCTCGACTCGGGCCCAAAACAAGGAGATGATGGTTAGGACTAGGATGAATGAAAGTCAGCAGTCTATCGGCCGTCCTCAATTGAATTGCACTTACTTGCGGTTGGGCCGAATCGCCACAAGTAGACAAGATTCTCTCTCGTTCTGACAAGGCCATCGTTCTCCTGCGAGTACCAAAGCATCACGGGAAGGACGATTGTCAAGGCGATGAACAGCGCCAGGAAGGTTGATAGAGTGACTGGTCGGAGCCAGACCGGGCGCCATCTCGCATTCTCCACGCGATGGATAGAATTCCCACCTCCCTTCGCGCTGCTCTTTTCCGAACTAAAGGCGGCATCGCTCAGCAGTCCATGGTGACTGTCCGGTGTCGGGCGAATATCCATAGGAGTTTCGATTGGATATGCGTCATTTTCCTTCGTTGTGAAAGGCTTCGTGGATGGCCGACCATAGCTGCCGGTGAAGTAATCGTTCGCGCCGGGCGCCGAGGTCCGGGAGTCCGTATCGTGTGGCGCCATCTCGGTAGTAAGGCCGGGGCTACTCCCGATTAAGTTTCGGAGGATTCGATTGTACCCGCTCGGTGGGCGTAGGGCTTGGATCGGATCGCGAAAAGAAGCAGCCTCCATGCATCTATCCTATCATGACCACATGGCTGAACAACAATGCCAAGACATACACGCTAAGAACTTTGGTAGAGATCATTCGGGTGCGCAGCGGTGTTCACTTATGTATGAAGAGGTCGTAGGATTCAACGTGGCGGGCCCATCTTCCCACGGCCAGGGGAAGAGTTTCCTATCCGCCAACCACATGATCAACTCTCCCGATCGCGAATTCGCTGGCCAGTGAGGGCAATTTTCTTCTGAGCCGCGCAAGGTTTTAGACCCCAGAAGCCTTGCATTAGACCCGGATGCCGCTTCAGCTCGTGCTTGGCAATGCATGTCAGACTCAAAACTGGCAGCCGGCGCGTTGAAGGAGGGACTTCAGTACAGCCCCTGCATGACGCCACAAATCATCGCCTTCTCAGTCAATCATGAGTCTGCAATGACCAAGTTGATGGAGTGCAGACAGGGACTCGACGTATATTGGACTCTGTAAAGGTCGATTTGCGCCACAGGCTCGGGTCTCTAAATGGTTGCCTAAGAAGTGGTTCACTTTTTATGGCGGTGTTTTGAGTCTTTAGGCAGCACGGTAGCATCACATTCAAACCCCGCTTTCCGGCGGCTAGCTGAAGACCATGAACAGGGGGGCCTCCCGGGCTAGAGTCTGGAGATGAGAGTCTGGATATGGGCCACGCTCTTCGGGTCAACCTTTCCAAATCCTTCCAAGTTTGAGCTAAAATTCGAGAGCGCGCTTGCTGATGACCCGACAGCTGTCATGGGCCACGAGCTCGTGACGGCGTAAATCTTGATGCACAGCCGTTGAGACCAAGAGATGTAGTGGCTGCTTGTCATATTGCAATAGCGCCGAGCCAATCTCTTTTCATCTCGACGACTGATGTTTACCTTGTTCTAAGACAGTTGCGCATCAGGTAATGCCGCTATGAAATAGGCGGGTAAGATGAAGTCCGCTGGGGAAGATGCTGACTTCTTGGACAATTACTACGCAGTACACTAGCGAATTTCATCTTCTACCTTCAGCCACATCCAATTTGTGGAAAGTCAGAGACAATCTTTGGGACGGGGTGTGCAGACTGATTGTCGTCACATACAGTACTTTTTTGGCTCTGCGGCTTCATTTTAACCTTTAGGCCAATCATGGATAGACCAACAAGCAAATGCCAGAATGTTTGCAGGTGAGTTCTTGCGGTACGGACCGCGCATTTGCGTTCCTGCGTCATGGCAGGGGTTGCCGGCTTCGTGGGGCTGGGCTGACTCGGACAGGCTTTGATAGGTCCTGATAAGGTGACAGCGTCTGGTTCTCATTGACCATCTGACATTCATCGTTCATGATCAGTTCAAGGCCCGAGATTCGTGTTGACCCTTTCCCAAAAGATCGAGGGCTCAGAATCGACTTCTATCACAAGTTTCACATGCCACTGTATCATAGCCCTCGTAACACCGATAAAGATGATTCGCCCCCGAGTTCTACATACCCCCGTTGTTGTCCCATACCCTCGCTCTTTGGGCCGCAGAATCTTCAAGCCCGACCGACGGCAATAAGCACGGAAACCCACTCACCAAGTTGCACTAAGCAGTTCTGAGGCCCCCGATACCACTCCAAACTGAGATGACGTCCTGCGTAGACCGGGCCGGCCACCCGTAAAAACTTGTGATTAATTGGGTCCAATTCAAGATAAGAAAATTCGATTTCCTTTGCGAAATTCGCCTCTCGCCCTTCTTTCCTCCCTTTCGATCATCAAGACACGGCATGCTTCCAAGTTGACAGTAGCGACGCTGGAGGCGTCGGCTTCATAGACGAAGTTACCATCAAAATCATTCCTGCAAACCCGGATTGCGCCCCGGCGCAAAGAAGAACAGCCTAAAAAACACGTCATCTTGATTGCGATTGCTCGCGTGCGCACGCGACCAAGCGAAAGTTCTCCGCCCTCATGGCCGCTCCACAACAACACACCAGCGACTTTGAAGAACACGAAGTCATCCCCGGCACGCGCCGTCTCTACGATGAGAATGGCAGCACCTTCTCCAGCGATGCGTCGCTCCTGAAGCACGGCGACATCGTCCTCGTCCCGCAGCCGACGGACTCCCCCAATGACCCCCTGCGATGGTCGCTTGCGCGCAAAATCTGGCACTCCTGTCTGGTGTTGTACATTGTGGGCCTGACGGCTGCCACCTCGAACAACGCCGGCTCGGGCGCGGACGGCGTCAATGAGGAGTACGGTATCAGCTACGACGTGTTCAACACCGGTGCCGGTGTTTTGTTCGTTGCGATCGGGTACTGGACGTTGCTAAGCTCGCCGCTCGTCCACTTGTACGGCCGGCGGCTCGGGTATCTTATCTCGATGCTGCTCAACATCGGCGGTCTTATCTGGTACGCGCGCATCACCGACGTCAATGGCGTCGTGTGGTCGCAGTTATTCGTTGGCGCTGCGGAGTCAGTCGGAGAGGCGACGGTCCAGCTTTCGCTTCTCGACATCTGGTTTGAGCACCAGACCGGTAGTGTACTCGGTATTTACACTTTCGCAACTGCCATTGGAACCTACTTGGGCCCTCTGATTGGCGCCAACGTGTCTAGCCATCTTGGCTGGCGTTGGATCGGTTGGTTGGGTACCATCATCTGCGGCGTCAGTCTCATCGTGCTCTTCTTCGGGCTTGAGGAAACAGAGTTCAACCGTGACAGCTACTTGACCAGCGACATTGACCACGCACCACACAGCGCTGCCCAGATCACGGAGAAGACTTCGGAGACTGGCTCTCATGGAAAGGACGCAGGCGCAAATGATGCGACTCAGAAGCGCAGCCAGCTTGTGGAGGAGCACACTAGTCACGATGTTGATCTCGGGCGGACCGAGACCGCCCGGCACCGTGCATCTATTTCCTATGCCCGGCCGAAGACCTACTGGGATAGAATTCGCATCATCACTCCCGCACCCAACCTCCAAGGTACCGGCGCAAAACAGTACTTCCACCGCCTGTGGCACACCCTCCGTGTCTTCACGTTCCCTGCCGTGTGGTACGCTGGCTGGCAGTGGGGTTTACAGAACATCTGCCTGACGTTCTATCTCACCGTGCAGGAGGACTGGTGGTACGGGGAGCCATGGAATTACACGCCCGCGCAGGTTGGCAACATGAACCTGCCGACCCTCATTGGCAGTCTGATCGGTTGCGCGTACGGTGGCTACGGCAGTGACAAGTTCATGCAGTGGATGATCAAGCGAAACAAGGGCGTCATGGAGGCTGAGTTCCGTCTCTATCTCATGGCGCTTTGCACTATCATCTTCCCAACAGGCATGTGGCTCTTTGGAATTGGATCAGCACGTGGATGGGACTGGCCTGTTCCGTACGTTGGACTCGGCTTCATCGGCTTTGGCTATGGATGCGCCGGAGACTTGAGCTTGGCGTATCTAGCCGATGCTTTCCCGTAAGTTATAACGTCACTAGCATCAGGACGCTTCAACTAATATCTGTGCAGGGAGATGGTTCTCGAGGGCATGGTGGGCGTTGCTGTGATCAACAATACGATCGCCATGGTCTTCACTTTCGTCGCCAGCTACTGGCTCGATACCGGCATGGAGAACTGCTTCATCGTTCTTGGCGTCCTGAGCTTTGTTATCATGGGTACCAGCTTACCCATGATCATCTATGGCAAGAGATGCAGACGCTGGGCCAAGGGCAGGTACTTGAGGTTCATCGAAATCCGTGATGGATTTTCCAAGTGAGCTGGAAAATCAGCACTAAGAGACATTGTCGTAAAGCAGCGCAAAGCACACGACCACCTCTGATGATGCTGGATGAGGCTAAGGTCATTGTGGACTGTCCGTGGGGGTGGAGAAAAGTTGGCTTCCGTTCGAAAAACGATATTTACTGGTTTTGACGCTAGATGCGTAGGGTGTGAATGGAGTAGGAGGTCTCCTGATGTTTCCTATAGTCATACAAGAATTCAATACAAGAATTCACACTGGGTTCTACTGGAATTCGTTCTGCGAAGGATTCCTGTGTGAATTTTTGTCTGACTATAGGAGACATAAGGAGCCCTTCTTCTCCATCCACATCCTACATACCTACGTATCTAGCCGCCCCTCTCAACTGGTTTTCGTCATACCGGTACCTGAATTCACAACTTCATCAAGAGCAAAGTACCAAGCCAATTGACAATACATCTATAATTTTAATGCAACATAGACTCCAGCCAAGCAACTGCCTGAGCATCATAGTCTGAGGAATACGCCAAGTGGGCAGTGAGGTTGCCTGTTCCGCGAGCATCGCAGACTCCATCATGATAGTTGCAGTAGTCGCGCACTCTGTCAGCGTAAAGGTTGAATGCAGTAAGCTGCTTTGCTGTGCGAGGGTATTTCTGCGAGGGTAGAGTTGGTCAGTACGTGTATCCAGTTCAGGCAATTAGACAATACACACCCCGATGGCGTCGAAAGCAGAAGCGTTGCCCACGTTGTAGGTCTGGTTCGGCATGTGACGGGGATTTCCATAGAGGAGAATTGCTGCAACTAAAGAATGATTTGTTAATATTCCCTGACATTTGGCTGACTGGTCCAATTCTCACTGTGCTTGCCGACCGTGGATGCATCCACGGAGGGCTGGGTGAGGTTGCCCAGGATCCCGTTGTCGCCACCTCCGGCCAAAATATCGCCCAGAACCATTGCACCCTGCGAGTAACCCAGCAAAACGATCTTTGCGTCGGGGCAAGTTTGGGCATAGGCAGAGATTTGCTTCGCTCCGTTGGCAACACCTTGGAAATAGCTGTCACTGCCGGACTCGTCCGTGGCGGGATATACAATGTCCGCGTAGTTGCTGTTCGGGAAGGCTTCCATCAACGGATCAATGACTGTAATCAGGCTCCCCGGGTAAGACAGCGTCGTGCCGCGAGCCTCAAAGTAGTGAATATCGGCGCACGTGGTGTTGACATCCTGGCGGGGGAGGAGAGTAGTAGAATCAACGAGGATGGGTAGAGCCAATCCGATGGCTGCCACTTTGCTGAGGAAAGACATGATAGAATGAAGTTTTTAGTAGTCAGAAGGCTAACGATCTTCTTGGAATGCTTCGGAGTGATCAAAGCATTGATAGTCTCTTTATATCATCACGGTGGTAGCTGAGGCCGCGTCATGACGGATAGTCGGCCTCTATGAGAGGACCCTTACATCTCTAGCGATCGTAGACAGCTCATGATTAGATTAAAGATCCTCGTAATACTGTGTCGCCTGAGTTGCACGGATCAGGTCCGTTGTCTCTGAGGTCCATTCCGCTGTGGGGCACGTCCGAGGTTGATCTCCCGGGATGAAGTCTCATTGGGCCTGGCTTCATCTTAGGACCGTTTTCCCGGTAAGTTGCCAGAAGCGTGGGGAATCAAGCTTTTCCTATCCGGCAGCGGTTAATGTTAGATGCGTGAAGGGATGGACCGATCCCGCTGCATAATCACTCAACATAACCGGTGTCTCTGGTGTCACTAAGCCAAATATCAGGGGCATCGGAGTTATCTAAGCCCGCAGGAGAAACATTCGCATGCCCATTCGGTCTCATACAACAATGACGATGACTCAACGGATGAATGTTTCAATTACAATTATGATTAGCACCCCTACTTCAAATCTCTCAGCCACTATACAAGAACATCCACGCCCCATTTCAACGACGCGTACTCGGCAACGATAGTATCGGCGACCTTCTCAACAAGCTGGTGAATCCACATGATGGGAAAGAACCCAGGCAGCCTGTTGCATGCGCTCAGGTCAGAGACACGCAAACCATCGATGCCCCTCACTCGCAAGTCGCCGTCCAACACGGCCATCGGGTCGTCGTCGCGGCCGATGGGAGCCGAGCATGCGGCGTGATGGCCCCAGTTCTCATCGCGAATGAACTGGTCAAGTGCATCGTCCGTCACATCAGCACCGGGCCAGACCTCCTCAAAGACTCCATCGAAAACTTCTCCAAGCCCAGAGGCGAGCGAGCCGTTGCTGCCAGAGAGCACGCCGCCGATCGGGACCACGTTCTCCATGACGCGGCGAGCGTATTCATATCCCTCGCGGATGGCCGTCAGATCCTTGGCCGCGTCTTCGTCATTGTTAAACCTCTTGAAGTTGATCAAGGGTGTATCGCGCGGGTCCGTTGAGCGGAGAGTAACAGTGCCGGCGTTGTTGCGCTGGTGCGCCTTGAGGATGATCCAAGCCCAGTGGTTGGAGTCAGCGACGGCGCCCTGCGACCAGCCTGGGTAGTAGCCGGTGAAGTTGGCTGGTCCGCCGAGGAGGATGACGTCGGGCTCGCCGCGCTCCGTGGTTGTTGAGTTGCGAATCATGGCGATGGCGATACCATTGGAGGCATACGCCCCGCGTGTAGTTTGCGTAGTGCCGTCGACAAAGGTCTTCATGCAGGGATCGAGTTCTGGATCCGGATGCCATGTGCACTTCTCGGTGAGCGCGAACGAGGTCGGGGTCTTGGAGACCATGGTCTGCTCATAGCGATCTTGGAGGTTGGTGCCAACTCCTGGGAGGTCCAGAACAACATCGATGCCCAGAGACTCGAGTTCTTCGCGGGGGCCAACGCCAGATAACTTGAGAATCTGGGGTGTGTTGTAGGCGCCGCCTGCAACGATGACTTCCTTAGTTGCTGTGACGTGGCCGGTGCCTGATGGCTGTGAGGTCTTGGAGCGCGGGTCGGCACGGTAGAGCGCTGCCCCAGACATGTAGTCGACCCCGTTTGCGCGGGGCTTCTCACCGGACGTATCGAAGGTAACTTTCGTGGCGAGCGTATCAAGCATGATGTCTAGATGATATTTCCGGCTGCCGTCGGAATTGGTCGCGAGAGCAGTGTCAACGATCAAGTCGTAGACTCCGCCGCGACGCGAATCTGAGCGCATCACGAGTGGAACCTGATAAACTTCAGGAACCATGAGTTGGCCGGGGGCATTAATGTCTGATGTCAGCACACTGGCGAGGTAAGTCGCGGTGGCCACGACTTCCCCGATGATTGTCTTGCCGAAAGCCGTGCAGGCGGCCAAGAGCACAGAGACGATCTTGATATCCGTTGCAGCGGTGATGAGCGAGGTGTATCGCATCGGGTACCAACCCGAGGAACCTGAGTTGAGCGAGTGCGGCTGGTAAGCTACGTTGGTAAACCGGTTTAGATACTGTCTCATGTTTTCAGATGCGTATGAATCATCACCGGTCAGCTCAGCCATGTCATCCCAGTCCATGTCGTAGGGCTGCAAGCTGAACAGGGCATTATGGCGGGAGCACCCGCCCAGAGCTCCGGTACGCGGGTAAAGAATGCCAAGCGGCTCGGCATCGTCGGGGATCTGATCGGGCGTCGCGGCGGTGCCAAGGTTGCCAGTGGCATTATACGCCGTCCAGTACTTGCCGTCGGTGGTGTTGTAAGTCATCTTGGAGTCGCGCTTGTCAAGCTCTGTGTCGGCGTACTTGTTGACATAGAACTCCCAAGCCAGGCTCCAGTCTTCCGTAGAAGCCAGGTTCATAGCTGGTACGGATTGGATCAACTGGAGACCACTATCACCGCCGGCTTCAATAAGCAGCACCTTGAAGCCAGCAATGGCCAGGTTGGAACACATGTGGCCGCCTCCTGGGCCAGAGCCGATGCAAACGAAGTCGTACTCATTGGTCGTGTTTTGTGGAAGGTCGTGGTCGTATTGGCGCTTGATGTTAATGAAGGGGTTGTGTCGGGGCAGTCCCATGACCGCCTGGGCGAGGAGGATGCAGAATGTGAGGCGCATCATGATGGAACGGGGGTCCCCTCGGGCAAAGAACGACTGCGTGATCTGTTTCAGCGATGTTTCTTGGAATAATCCACGATAAGAAGCCCTCGTCTTTGTTTTTGTATCTTTTCAGCCAGAGGGGCGGAAACTCAATGCCGAACCATTCTTCTCCTTTCCCAATTTGATCTTTTGTCAACAGGGGTAGTAAGGCTGCGATGGGATAACCGACGATCTTTCCTCAACAACCCCCGGTGGGTAACACGGAAAGATGAGAAACGGGTAGCACGGGCGGCTGCAAGGACGTTAGATCTAGCCAAGTCAAGCAGAAATGACGAATCTCGGTCCTGGATCATAGGGAAAATTGGAGCTGGCATATTAAGATGCGCGCAACTAAGTAACCCACTCGCCCTGAAGCCTGCGGCGGCGGCCGACATGCAGTACCACGCAATTGTTATCATTGATGGTTTGGATCCGGGAAAGACTCAAAATAAACTCCGATGACAGCTGCAAGGACTCAAATTGCATGCAAGCCACTCGTAGTACAATTGGCTTTCGCAAGCCACCCACATATCTGCCCATTTCGAGTATCAAGTTCGAGCAACACATTCATGGCGCCACGTTCGCCCAGGATTCCACTCAGCACCGCTCTCTGAGCAACAAAACTGGACGGTAATGATCGCAAAGGTGCAACAGGACTGTCTGAAATGAAACGCCTAGCCGGCGGACGTCGTGTAACGTGCAGTATTCATGGGAGTTAATATGCTGTTGCGAACATCAGAGTTCGATGGTCGTTCATGTTCTCCCGACGAATAAATTAAAGATATAACCAGGTTCCTTTGGATTCCTTCTGGGGATTTCCCCAATACCATCACGGGCTGTTACGCTGGAATCGTAGTCATGAGGCGGGGCCGTTGCCAAATTGGCGATAAGGCTATTCGTATTGCCGTCCAGAATTTTGAATATTTCAGTCCGTTCATTCTCGTTGAACGGAATGACTTTTTTTTCAAGGAGAACAAGCACAACCTAAAGATCCCTGACGTTGCATGCCTAGTAAGCTTAATGTGGTATTGATACATGCAACCCGAGGTCACCGGTTCAGTGTCGGTCTACCACTTTTGGAGAGCATTGTGTTTCTCCCGCCTTAGTGCTCCTTCTCTGTCAGCTGTGCCGCCTTGGCGCATCAACCTCGAAGTGCCTTCAAATCATTAAAAGGCACTCCAAGTGCATCTTTCTTGCTCGGCCATCACCAGCCACTTCGCAACCGTAAGCCAACTAGGTCCTGCTAGATTGCTCATGTCTTCCGACGCTATGACAGCTCTTCCTGCAACCTTCACGCTGCCGCTCACGATCACTACACCATTTGTAGCGCCATCAGACTGCTCAACACAATGGAGAACGACGAGCGTGCATTTACCCGTGACAAGCGGCACCTCGTTGAAGACGCCAATTTTAGTATATGAACCATCTACTTCTTGTTACCCATCTGGCTCATTTGACCTAGCGCCCGAAAACCGACTCAACTTCAGGCCTGGGGTATGTCCAGATGGCTGGGTATATCACAACATGGCAGTAGCCAGTTCAGGGGCTTCAACTGCTTATTGCTGCGACAGGTTCGTCAGGCACCTGTTGATTATGATCCAGGAATGAGAATGGAAGTTTCCACCTCACAACAACGAATGTCCTGACGTCATACTGCAGGGGTTTCGATTTTCGATTCTTCGACGGCTACATCTACGCGACGTCGATTTTCGCGGAACGTTGCGGCCGATACGCCTCTGCCTCAGCATTCGGAGCCACTGTCTCTGGGGACAAGACTCTGATGGTGCACGAAGCCTGGGCAGTGACTTGGTGTGCATCCGATACGCCAACATTGACGCCTCAACTGCCCACTTTGACAAATTCAATGTTCATGCCTGTTTGGACACCCGGTGACAGGATCCCAGATGGGATATATGACCACGACGAGGGGAAGGACGGAAATGCCATGAGCAAAACCGTGCATTTGGTTTTTTTGATCGGCTTACCAATCATTGCAGCAATCATTATTTGTCTTGTTATATGGTGTGGAGTTAGGAAGTATAGAAGGAGTTCACGAAAGAAGAGAGAACTGAAGGCTCGACGGGGAAAGGCTGTCAGCAGGGAGGCGGCGTGAATGGAAACGGCAAGGTATGACGGAATGAATGAATGATTCGACAGGAAAGGTAGACAGGTAGTAGATTCCACGGGCCTTAGTGACGCCATCGTAATGAAATTCCTTTATGGTAACACGCCGCCGCATTGGCTTTCCGGGATTCACGTCTATGCAATATCGCAATCTATGGGCCAGGCATCTCATCAGATCTCACAGGTCATCCATCAGTTTTCAAATGCAAAAGATTCACCGCATTCCGCTTCACAAATTAAAAGACTTTAGGATCGCAATATAATTGATGCTTAACAGGCCATGAAGGCTGACGTACAAAAAGGGCCATCTTATACAGACTTCTAGACGTCAGATTTATGACCAACGGTATGTGCATATCACGATCCCTGCACCATCTGGTGTCTTTGGCTGATCTCGCCCCAGTTTGCCCTCTTAGCAAGGGTATCCAGAGCTGCACTGAGTGGCGGTGCAGCAGGTCTGCTTGCCATTGTTGCATGCGGTGCACCAGTACTGGCGTGCAGTCAACTTCTCGCCGCTGAACATCATGGTGGGAGCTTCAGCCTCGGCAATTGGGGTGGCTGAAACAAAGGCAGCTGCGAGAGCGGCGAGAACAAACTTGGTGAACTGCATTTTGTTGTGGTTTGAGTTCGGATCAATCTGGTTGATGGTGAGGTTAGCATTGGCTCCAAATATGTTGCAATTTGGGCGAGATATTACAACTTACAAATTGAAGATGTGTAAGATATGTCAACTACTTGGTCTGATGTTGCTTTGAGGATGGATAATACAGACGACAAGTGAGAAAAGAGACAGATCTTTATACTTGCCTCCATTCTGAATCTCAATCCTTGAAGCATCTTAAAAATGCACTCGATGGTAACCGAAGTCTCGTATCCGAGAGCGTTCAACATCAGGATGCTTCACGCGCTCCAACTGTCTTGCTTGGGGAGTGTCGTAACTGTCGTTCCCTCTTCGTTCCACGAATGGAATTTTGTCTCTCCATTCTTGATGTTGTCATAATACCATTGTGGCCATGTCCCTCGAATCCTTCAAATGCGAGTCTACCAATAGTGCGAAAGCTCAGGCGATGCCAGACTTTAGGCGAACTGACGAAGGATTCGGATACCACGTTAGCATACTTTCTGAACTTCCCCGCATACGGCGCAGGCTGACAGGCACCCGCTGCGGGGAGACAACCGCCGTGATTATGATTAGTGCGCTTCATTCAAAAGAACTTTCGGACACAGTTATCCCCATTCTAGTTAAAGTGAGGAGTCGTTTCGCTCAACTTAGGTGTGAAGAGTTGAATCGTGGCTTAGATCGGCTTCCTCCCAACTCAAGCATAATCAACTCATACACAAGTCCCAGAGCGAGCTCCATGAGGATCAACACGATTCACATGATGGCCACTACGTGCCGCTCTAACCGGTCCTCTGATCTTCTCGGCGCGCATTAAGACGAGCGTCTATTCTAGCGCCAGGTCGGCTGAGCATTGTGCGAAACATTCAGCTAGACTTGTGCTTGATCTATGTCGATCCGTGCAGCGTTGCTGCAGCTTCATCAAACGTTCATGGTCGTCAGTGCATCATTTAGACCTGGATTGAGCATTTTCATCATGCGTCCAAATGTAACATGCAGATGAGTCGCTTGCTCATTGAAAGCAAAATACATGTATCGATGAATACCAACGCTATCCTGAGAATATGTCGGTAAGCTGCCCTAATATCGTTTCTAGTAGCTCGTATTTGCAAGATTTGCCCAATCCTTGGGATGGCTAATTTCCTTCCGCGCTTTGAGATCGCCCATCCCTACCCCCCTTCTCGCCACAAGTTGCAGCGAAGTCACCGGAATCAGGTTGCCGTCTACAAGCTTGCTCTAGATCTGCATGCTAATCAGAATACTTCTTAGATGGTGTCACATCGTTGCAGAGCGTGGTATAATCCATGAGAGAGTCCGCTACAATAGCGGAAACTCGTAATTGATATTAAATAACGTACCAAGTTTCCGGGAATCACCGTCACAGTCCTTTCTATTGCACCTTGGAGTCTTGTGATTCGCGGAGGTTTGCGTGTTTCGCACGCTAGGCATGAAATCATGCCAAAATGTCGTAATACTGCAGATTCAAGTAACAGATCTTGCCCGAGGTACTTGGTCACCAGCCTGCAGTTTCACCTGAATTCACCGGGTGGGCACTTTGAATGAACTAGAATTGCGGAAGCGGGCCTCACATTCGAGATGTCATCTCCGCATGTGACTTCCATGTGAGGCTTTCAACATCGGCGATAGCTGTCCGACGAATCAAACAAACTAGACGATGGATCAGCTGGTCGGCCTCCAGCAGTAACGCAAACTCATGCGACTTAACCTCTCAACAGATCTGCACGATCACTGTACTATGACTAAAAGAGGCTAACATGACAGAACTGATAATACATAGGCACGTTTATCCGCCAATTTCATAATGACGAGGAGAAGTCACAATCGGCTCATTACGTAGAAGACGCCGCATGAACCCTAGGCTCATGGTGCGCAATCAAAGTGATGGTATGGTGGGTTCAACATAATCATCAATCTCAAAATTTACATTGAACGTTTACTTTGTTGGGAGCCCTGGGACGATTGATTCAAGTTGTCGTTGAAGGCGTTCCCAGGCCAGACATCAAACCATAAATGTTGTCGGTCCCGTTTCGGTTTTCTTTGCTTCTTTGACTTGAATACTTTCAACGTGACAGCAAACGTCTTTTCAGAATCTTCAAACTGCTTGCAATGCCGTGTCCTCCGACCTCCTTTGAGTTTGTTGATACAACGGCAGCTCTGGCGCGAATTGTTGATGCGCTCAGCGGGGCCGTTACCAGCCCACCATCACTCTATGTGGACCTAGAAGGAGAGTACCTTGGTCGGTTAGGCACGATATCAATCATTCAAATCTACCTATCGAGCCGACAGCAAACATACCTCATCGATGTGCAAACGCTTGGTGCCGCTTCTTTCTCGGAACCGGGAACAAACGGCACGACATTGAAGACTATCCTCGAGTCGGCAAGCATCACAAAGGTCTTTTTCGACGTCAGAAACGATTCCAATGCCCTCTTCTCCCACTTCAACATTGACCTCAAGGGGGTTGAAGATTTGCAGCTCATGGAGCTTGCAAGTCGGAAATCCAACAAGAGGCTTCTTTATGGGCTGAAGAAGTGCATCGAATCAGATGCTCCGATGACTCCCGGCGAACTACTGGAATGGGGTCGGGTTAAGCAGCAAGGACTCAAGCTCTTCTCCCCGGATTCGGGAGGGAGTTATGCAGTGTTCAGCCAGCGACCCTTGCCTCGAGACATATTGTCATACTGCGTTCAGGATGTGCAGTACCTTCCCCGCCTTTGGAAGACCTACAATGAGAAGCTCACGCCGGCCTGGAAATTGAAGGTTCTTCAAGCTTCACAGCATAGGGTCATTCAATCCCAGGCTGCTGACTACAACGGGAAAGGAAGACATATGGCTATGGCCCCGAAGGATTGGATTTCATAATCAAGTAGCTACTAATCGTGATCTAAATAGCAACTGGACTGTTGTAAAGCTGTTTTGTTTTTTAAACAAATTCCGCCAAGCACCCCTCAATATTTGAGATCCTGCCAGAACCCAACCATGACAAGCAACAATTGACCCTTGCGATGATGATGATGTCATCATTGAAAACACAATCACCACCCCTCTCACAACTTTGCCTGGACCCGACCTTGCGATAATTTTTGTGCGACGTCATGAGCACCTCCACCCTTGCCAAACATCTGTCTCAAATCCTCGGCCAGGATTTCTGGTCTCTCATGCGCAGCGAAATGCCCACCATCGCCATGCGTGACCGCAAATACCACGGGTCCTAAGGTCTTTGCGTGACTAATCGGCGGAACGAACAAGTCCATCGGGAAGATGGACACCCCAAGCTTTACCCTCGGGATCCAGCCAAACTGCTCCGTGTGCGCGGTAGGATGTCTCACCTCATAGTAGATCCTCACACTCGCCTCGGGGCCCATAGTCGAGAACTGGTAGATGGAGATCCAAGTGAGAATCTCGTCGTCAGTCCATGGATAGCCATCTGTCCAATCATGAAGCTTTTCGTATATCCATGCGAGAACGGCGACAGGTGAGTCGGCTAGCCCAATACCGAGGGTAGCTGGGCGAGTTTGTTGCTCAAGGTTGTAGCCGTAACCCTCCTTGGCAAACCATTTGGTCCGCTCAAGACCACTCTTTTCCTGTTCATTGTGTGGCCAGAGGCTCTTTATGTATTGCAATGGGTTCTTGAACGGCGAAGGCGGCTTAGCTTGGACCATATTGAGATGCGAGGCAAGGACGTGATCCGGATATTTGAGACCCATGAAGCGGGTAATTAAGAAGCCCCAATCTCCTCCTTGTGTCACTGTAAATCTGTAAGTAGGAACGATTTTAGTAAGGCGGAAGTGGACGGCGTCTGACCATATTGCTCGTATCCGAGCTTGAGCATGACTTTGTGCATCACCTCGGCGTATTGGGGCATGCGGAATCCGGGCTTATCTGGCCCATGAGAGAAGCCGAAGTTGGGAAGTGAAGGCGCGACGACGTCGAATGAGAGACCGTTCGTCTCAGTTGTGAGGAGGGGAATGAGCTTAAGGGCCTCATAGAAGCTTCCCGGCCCTGTGGGCATGTCAAGTCAGTCACCCATCGAAGCTCCAAAAAGCGGTACTCACAGCCATGGCAGAACAGCAAAGGAACGGCGCCGGGTTGAGTGCTCTTCTGCCACACAAAGTGTATGTCTAGATCCCCGAATCCATCGACAGAGATCGTGGTCGTGTACTGCGGGATCTCATTCAGCTTAGCTTCAGCTGCCCGCCAGTCAAAGCCGTTCCGCCAGTGGTTCACGAGTCGTTTGATGTGAGAGACTGGCACGCCATAGTCCCAGCTGTCACTGAGCGGAATTTCTGATGGGAATTTGGCGGTGTCGAGCTTGGCGTGCAGATTCTCGATTGCAGAGTCCGGGACGTTGATTTTGTAGGGCTTGATTGAGGGGTCCATTCTGGCTACAGAGTGTAGTTGTTCTCGAAACGGTCTTCCAGTCAATGCGGGTATCAAATAGCCACGGATAGCGAATTTCTTGCGCTTGAATGTGATGATCTGAGTGCGATGTATGTCTCCGGATTGCGGGGAAGATTCTGCTGTTTTTAATGCACTCGGTATGCTTTCATCTAGGTAAACGCGCCCTTGTGAAGACGCGCAGATGGCGTCACAGTACAGACGAAACCATCTTACTAATACACGCGCCAGAGCACTGAACAGATCCCTTCCAAGCAAAAAGTGTTCTTGGCGGGCGGGAATAACGAGTGATTCGTGGGGGCTTACTTCCCCGCAGACGGTGCTCAAACTAATCAAGCCAACCAGAGTCTGACATCATGGATTTAGCTCGAGAACGCGGTGGCATCAACTCACTCATAAGGGCGCGTCTTGACATGAGTACGCGACTCATTGTGATGAGAAATCGATAGAGTCTGACAAATCTAATCTTACAGCTTTTGAGTCTCAATGAGACTACTTTGCATCGCTCTTGGACTGGTTATGTGAGATGACACAGGTTCACAAACATGCACGAAGCCGCTCAGAAATTTGGGCTGAGGGAAGAACTTTTGTGAGGGCAAGATGAGACGGTACTGAGATCAGCGCCCACCCCAAGGCAATCAATCAAGTTTGAGGCTCAAACTTGACTTGATTACTATATCGCGATGCCATACTTAATTGATTACTAATTAATTATAAGTAATTGCTAAGTAAAGCTATTTAGACCTACTTAGTAGTGAAACTATACCCCTCTTATACTATTACCTTATATATTATAGTATTTCTAGCTTTTCTACTTTTATTACTAGCCTCTATGAAGTTTAGGTAAGAGATATAGTACTAAATACCCTCTTATAGTTAGATAACTATAAAGGTATTACTAATATATTTAATACTAGTTTACTTAGGTGAGGATATTTTTCTTTATAGGTAAATTACTAATTAATAGGATTATAGTTAGCTTACCTCTATAGGCTTAAATACTTCTCTAACTTATCTAGCTCCTTATTATCCTCTTCCTCTTTAAGTATAGTAGCTTCTATTTAAACCTACTACTTAAAGTTATTTAGATTATAAGGTTCTAAGTATTAGTTTATATTTCTTATACCCTCCCCTTCTTTAGAAAGATACTATTAGTTAAAATATCTCTTTAGAGCTAACTTAGTATTAGATACTTATTCCTATTAGTAAGGGGATTACTAGTTCTTTTCTATATATTTTATATTAAAACTAAAGTAGAGGAGTAATATAGTAGTATATAGAGGTAACTCCTCTATTAGGGTATAATACTTATCTAGCTTCTTCTATCTATTATTAATAGAAATCCTTAAGTATTATTAGCTACTACTACTTATCTCTTTTAGGTTAGAGATATTATTAATATACTCTTAGTAAGTATAAGTAAGTAAAAAGCTTTTATTAAGCTATCTCTAAGATACTTATAATACTTAAGTATATAATAGGACTTACTAATATGCTAATTAAGTAAATCTTTAAGATATTTCCTATAAGAAGGCTTATAACTCTTCTAATTTAAGATCTTAAGAATTCCTACTATTAATATTATTATAGAAGGTCTTCTAACCTTTAAAGTAACTTAAAAGATACTTTATAGTAGTAATTACCTCCTAAAGTCTACTATATAAGCTATATTATCTAAAACCCTATATTTAAAGTATGATCTTCTAGATAGGCCTTAAGATTATTATAATCTCTATTAACTATAGCTAGTTATTAGAAATTAAGATATCTTAAGCTAGTATAAGATCTTTAACACTCTAAGAAGAATAGAAGTATTATATTACGACCTATTATACATAGATAACAGTTAACTAACCTACTTAAGCGTTAGGCAGCTAGGATAGGACATTTATACTACAGAGTTAATAGGAATAATAGGGAACTTACTTAGAACAGAAGAACTATAGTATAAATCATATAATAATAAGATAAGGAAATAATTAGTAGAGTATAGGAAGAAATACTTAGTGATTAGTTAATATTACTAACTAATTATAATCACCTATATACCTAAGTAATTACCTAAAAGTAGATAAAGGATACTATTTAGGACTTATATATAGTATAACTTAAGCCTCACTTAAGGTTAGACTTCTATAGCTCTTTAGTAATTAACTTAGTATTTATCCTTATAGATACTTTTAGCTTACCTTTATTATAAATCACTTATTAAGCTTAAGACTAATTACTTTAGTCTCTAAAAGACTTAATCTATTATAGCTTACTACTTATAACTTAGACTATAACCTTAGTATATTATTATAATATATTAATCTTTAGTTTCTATTAATAGACCTTACTATTAGATAGCTAATTATAATACTTTAATTACTCTTATTTAATAAGTTAATTATTAATACTTACTAATAGTAAAATAATAAGTATATCTTTATATACCTCTATTAAGTTACTTACTCTAAGGACCTCCTCCTCTTTATAGTAGCTAGTCTAAAACCTAATTAAAGAACTTAAAGGAGCCTTTATAGTAGTAAACTTTAATAATAAAGTAACTTTAAAGAAAGATACTTATAAATACTTTTAAGCTAAAGTTAAGAAAGGAGATAATAATATTACTAAAGTTTAAACTATATATAATAATACTACTATAGAACTTTAAGGCCTTAAAGAAATAATATAATAACTAAGAAATAGCCCTTAATATATTATAGACCTAGAAAATAAAGTTATCTAACTTAGAGGATAAAATAGTAATATTAATATTAAGGAACTTTAAGAAGAAATCTATACCTTATATATAGCTACTAATATTATTATAACCTCTACTAGAAGATAATAGAAA
This sequence comes from Colletotrichum gloeosporioides, assembly GCF_011800055.1. NCBI lineage: Eukaryota > Fungi > Ascomycota > Sordariomycetes > Glomerellales > Glomerellaceae > Colletotrichum > Colletotrichum gloeosporioides. The sequence goes on from NW_025544727.1 coordinate 66,419, forward strand.
CTTAAACTTAGTACTCTAATTATTTATAATAATACCTTTAGATAACTTAAATTATTCTTAATCTAAGTTAAGAACTATTAGAACTTTTATTATAGAGATTTCACTAGCTAGACTAAGAAAGTTATCTATACTACTACTTACCTATAAAGATAAGTTCTTAAATAGTTTAAACCTATTTAAGAAGAGTTCCTTAAGTATAAAACCTTAGATAAATACTCTATTAAGACCTATAATATCTATAGTAGCTTTAAAGGATTTAAAGATACCTTCTACTCTCTCTTCTAAGACCTAGATAAGAAATAATAAACTAAAAGAGACCTTATATAGCTATAATAAATAAAGTTAACTAAAGAATATACTACTATATTTAAATAACTTAATATCTAATTTAACCTTACTAAAGAAACTAAGATCTTTATATTCTATTAAGGATTTAAAGATAAAGTTAAAGATAAAATTATTAAGATTAACTATTCTAAAGACTTTCTTTAGTATATTAACTTTACTATTAAGATTAATAATTAACTTTTTAAATACTATAAAGAAAAAGGCGAAAAATAATAAGGACTAAACTCTAGATATAAGTATTAATAGTAGCTCTAATAGAAGTTTAGCCTCTAATAGAATAATAATAAACCTTATAATAACTAGAGTAATACCTACTAGAGTACTACCTATAAATAGTATAATAGACCTATAGATCTCAGTATAATAACTAAACCTAATAATAAGAAGTTTTAAAACCTTAAGTATTATAACTATAATAAATAAGGATATATTACTAGAGATTATAAGTAGCCTAAGAAGCTTCCTTAGAAACTAATAGCTAAATAACTTTAATAAGTTAATACTATTACTAAAACCCTATATATATCTTAATCTTAGACTAAATACTATAATAATAACTATTAGATCTATCTTAAAGATAAGGAAATATTAAGATATTACCTAAAGGATAGTAATTTTAGATAGTTTAGATATAACTTAACTACTTTAGATATATATCTAAAAACTTTAGTAATAATATATACTAATAATAATAAGATTTAAAGGAAAACTAGAGAATAACTAAATAAAATACTCTAAATATAGTAACTTAAACTAATTCTTAGTTCTACTTTAAAAATAGCTAATAGCTAAAGCTAAACTAATTATAAACTCCTAAACTAAACTACCTATATAATACCTAAAGAACTAGAGAATAATAATAAATAGAGATTTTTATACCTCTAGGTAGCTAAAGAAATATATTTAGAAAGAATCTAAAAAGAACCTTATAACTTACTTTAGGAAAGATAACTTAGCACTATACTCTTATATATAGAATAAAGAAAATAGGTATATAGAAATCCTATTAGAATTAAATAAATTAATTAGGAACTTAAAGAATAGATAAAGGAGGAATTTAATAATAAGCTAGATCACTAATATAACCCCTTAGAAGAATAGTAACTATTTAATCTCATAAATAATTAGACTTTTAGAGAAAGAGAAAGCTCTCCTTATAACTTAAATAAACCTTATAATATTATATACTAATATACTTAAGTAGAGATTACTTATAAGCTTACTCCTAGTATAAATAATATTAGCTCTAAAGAGGAATCTAAGAGGGATAATATACCTAAGTAAATTATATATAAGTAAATTAACCTATATAATAATAAATAGTTTATTAAACTCTATAGTATACTTAATATAAAGCTAAAAATATATTATACCTTATAACTTAAGACTAAAGATCACCTTTACTTTAGAATTACTAACCTTAACTATTAATACCTCTTTTAAGTATAATATTTCTTTAATTACTATAAAATTTATATAAGAGATAAGTATAACTACTATTTTTAACTTAGATAATATAATAATAGCTCTTTATAAAATATCTATACTATATATACCCTTACTAGATAAGAACTTAGAAAGTTTAATAGTAATATTACTATATTTACTTTTAGTTAATAATTTCCTATAGAATACCTCTATAATAAATAGATAAAATAGGATAAATATTAATATAATAAATACTAGATCTACTATTAAGAAAAAGTATATATCTAGAGAATTATAAAGAATAGACTTTAGTCTCCTTAGGTTAAATATTATAAAAATAGCTTTATAAAAGTATAATAAGAAGGAAGGTAAATTACTTACCTAAAATACTTAGAATAATTAAAAAACTAAACCTACTTACTAATATAGAACTATAATAGGTAATAAGGAAAAGGTTTATCTACTAAATATTATAAGGATATTAAGGTAATATAAAACTTAAAGTTACTATTAACTAATAAATAATATTTATACTAATTAATAGTAGAGCTAAAATAAATTTTATTACCTCTTAAGCTATTAATAAGCTAAAAATATTATAAGGAGGAAAAGAATAACTATATTAATTATATATAGTAGAAAGAGAAGAATTTAAGTATAAAGGAGGTATTATTTATAATAAGATTATACCTCTTAAGATAAGCTACTTAAATTAAAAAGAAAGAATCTAATTTAATATTACTAATTTAAGAATATATAATATAGTGCTAAGACTACCTTAGCTATAAATAAGTAACATATAGATAAATTAGAGTAAAAGCTAACTCTATTAGGACTATAACAACTTAGTTACTAAGTAACCTTATTAAAAATAGGCTTTAAATAAGCTAATATAATAAGAAATAGTAAGATAATATATCTACTACCTTAAGGTAAAAGAAGCTATATTATAACTATTAATAATAATAGATCTTAAATAAAAAGATAATCTACTTCTATATATCCTAAAAAAGTATAAAACTTATAAAAAACTCTTTATAGCTAAATTAAAAACTAAACTACCTAAATATATTAGTTTTAACTATAAAATCCCCCTTAAAGAAGGGAAAGAACTATAATTTAATAAAATCTATAGACTTAATCTAATAGAAATAGAAACCTTAAATAAATACCTTAAAGAAAACCTAAAGAAAGGTTATATTAAACTTTTAATATTACTAATAGGAAGCTTAATCCTATTTATACCTAAGAAGAATAAGAAACTATAATTATATATTAACTACTATATACTTAATAAAATAATAATTAAAAATTATTATCTACTACTACTTATTAATAAAATAAGATAATTCCTCTATAGAGCTAACTAGTTTATAGCTCTTAACTTTAAGGGAGCTTATAATCTAATTAGAATAAAATAAGGTAAAGAATAGAAAACTACTTTTAGAATATAAAAAAGATATTTTAAGTATCTTATTATACCTTTTAGTCTTACTAATACCCTTATAATATTTCAAAATATAATTAACTAGGTCTTATATAAGTATATTAATATTTATATAGTAATTTACTTAGATAATATATTTATTTTCTCCCTTATACTTAAGAAGTATAGAGAAGATATTTATTATATCTTATAAGCCCTCTAGGAAACTAAACTTCTAGTTAAACCTAAAAAAAGTAAGTTTTATATATAAAAAGTAGAATACCTTAGATTTATTATTACCTTTAGAAAAATCTATATATTAGAAAATAAAGTTAAAGCTATTAAGGAATAGCTAATACCTAATAACTTTAAAGAAATCTAAGGATTTTTAAGTTTTATTAACTTCTACTATAAATTTATTAAAGATTATAGTAAGATTAATATAGCTCTCACTAGCTTTAGTTATAAAGATATACCTTTTATATAGGAAGAACTATAATAAATAGTATTTTAGAAGATTAAAAACCTTATTACTAGTAAACCTATCCTAATTATTTTAGATCTAATAAAATAGTTTAAAATAGAACCTAATATATCTAACTATATAATTAAAGTATAACTATTATAATAAGACTTAAAAGGATAACTATACCCTTATACTTTCTTCTCTTATAAGCTTTATAAACCTAAGCTTAACTACTAAATTTATAATAAAAAACTTATAGTAATTATTAAAGCCTTTAAAGAATAAAGACCTAAGCTTTTAGGAACTATCTATAAAGTACTTATATACTTAGACTATAAAAATCTCTTATACTTTATAACCTTAAAAATACTTAATAAACGATAAATCTAATAGTTAAAATTCCTCTTAGAATTTAACTTTTAAATAATCTATTAAAAGGGATTAGATAATAGTAGAGTAGATGTTCTTAGCTGATAACTAGACTATAATATCCTAATACCTAAAGAAACCTAAGTAATTCTTAAATAATAAAATAATAGAGACCTAGTATTAGTAGCTAAACTCTTAATAATAGCTAGATAATCTAATATTAGCCTAACTAATAAACTNATAAACTAAATAATAAAGTAATTATAGAATTTTATATATACCTTATATATAGTTACTAAGCAATTATAAAAACTTAGAAATAACTATAATAATAGTATAGAGAAAAGGTTATAAGAGAATATATAGTAAAAGTAATTAAGAATTATAAGGTATACCTAAAAAGTAAACCTACTTAATATTAACTTTATAATATACTATAACTTTTATTTATACTATAAACTACTTAGTAATCTATATCTTTTAACTTTATTATTAAACTACTAAAGTTATAAGAACTCTTTATAAGAGTATACTTTAATAGCGTTTTTATTATAGTAGACTAATTTATAAAGTATACTTACTTTATCTTATATAAGGAAGTAAGTAATACTAAAGAATATATATATACCTTCCTTAAGTATATTATTACTAACTATAGTATACTTAAGGAAATTATATTAGATAGAGATAAGATTTTTACTTCTAAGTTTTAGAAGTTAATTATAGTATAATTTAGTATTAAATAATTAATATTTACTGTATTTTATCTATAGACTAATAGATAAATAGAATAAATTAATTAAATCCTTAAAACCTACCTCTATACTTATATTAACTATAATTAAGATAACTAAGTTATACTTTTATTAATTACCTAATTTACTTATAATAGCATAATTAGAGAAAGTATTAAGGAATCCCCCTTCTACTTTAACTATAGCTTTAAACTAACTACCTATAGAGAACTTTAAGTAGGCCTAGCTATAGTTAAAGCTACTACCTTAGTATAATAAATTAAGGATATCTAAGATAATATATATAAAGAACTTAAATTTATCTAATAGTAAATATTAAAATTTAGTAATAAATAAAGGATTAAGAGACTAACCTTAAAAGAGGGAGATAGTACCTACCTTATATAATGAAATATTAAAATAAAACGACTAAGTAATAAACTTAACTATAAAAAACTTAGACCTTTTAAAATCTTATAAATTATCTTACTAGTTAACTATAAGCTTAAACTCCTAGAAACTATAAAATATTATTTAGTATTTTATATTTCACTCCTTAAACTAGTACTATAAGGATTATAAATAAATAACCTTATTATTATAGAAGATAATAAACTAGAGTATAAAGTAGAAAAGCTATTAGACTACTAATATAGAGATAATAAATAGGAATACCTTATTAAATAGAAAAACTATAGATATAAAGATAATATATAGGAACTTAATAATAACTTATTTAACTATTAAGATAAGATTAATAAATATATTAGAATATTTAATTATATTAATCTTAAGGATAGACTAAACCTACTTATAACCCTAGAAGAATTTAAGAAATATAAAAAATATACTAATAAAAGAGAAAGATAAATATAAGAAGAGATATAATAGAAATAAAGAAAAGCTAAGAAATAAAGGATATAACTCTTATTAGTATAGGTATAACTAAGAGGATACCTTAGACTAGTATAATAAGAAGAAATATCTATCTAACTAAGAATACTAGAATATAATTAAGACTCCCCTAATAAGAAATTTAGAGTATTAGGATTTTAGTTAAGAATTAAATCTAAGTTTAAAATATTAAAACTACTTATAGACTAAACCTCTAATATAGGAGATATTACTAACTCCTCTTCTATAACCTCCTAACCCTTTTAAAATATTATTCTTTTCTACTTATATAAGTGATCTAATTATATTATAGATTTATCTAACTTAGCTTATATAGTATATAAAGTAGTTATTTTCTTTCTTAATACCTCCTCTTTAGCTACTTTAGTATCCTCTAAATAAATAGCTTTATCTAGTAAGTAATTAACTAAGATAAGTTAGTATTAGATAAGGAATATAATAAAAAATAAAAGACTTATAAGTATAAATAGTATTTACTACTATATTATAGGACTACTTTAAATAAATATACTTACTATAAACTTTACTACTAGGAAAAAGCTTATAATATTTCCCTAAAGAATAATAGTAAGAATAAGGTATATTAATAACTAGACTAAACTTAATAATACGTAAAGTATAGTTATAATGATAAAGAGTAGAGGTAGTACTTAATTTTAATTTTTAAATATAACTTAATATAGTATTAGTATTATAGGTAAAATAGGAAGTATAATTAATAGATCCCTAACTTAGGACTAATAACCTATTTATATTAGGTTTTAAGGGTAAGACTTTTAGAGAGGGGACTTAATATTATAACCTATTATATATAGATAATAGTTAACTAACCTACTTAAGCGTTAAGTAGCTAGGATAGGATATTTATACTATAGGATTATAGGAATAATAAGGACTTATTTAGTATAGAAGAACTATAGTATAAGTTATATAATAATAAGATAAGGAAGCGATTAGTAGAGTATAGTAAGAGATACTTAGTAATTAGTTAGCTATACTAATTAATTATAATTATTTTATACACTTAGGTGATCGCCCTTAGGCAGACTAAGGATACTATTTAGAACTTATATATAGTATAACCTTAAGTATAGCTCCTAGTTAGACTTCTATAGCTCTTTAGTAATTAACTTAGTATTTATCCTTATAGATACTCTTAGCTTACTTTTACTGCAAATTACTTATTAAGCTTAAGACTGATCATTTTAGTCTCTAAAAGACCTAATCTGTTACAGCTTACTACTTATAACTTAAACTATAACCTCAGTATACTATTATAATATATTAATCCCCAGCTTCTATTAGCAGACCCTACTGTTAGATAGCTAACTATAATATAAAGATCTTATCTTAGTCTAATATAATTTCCTTAAGGGTTCTATAATTTATAATAATATACTTAAGGAATATATAGGTATATTCTTTAGTATTACTTACTTCCTTATATAGAATAAAATAGGTATACTTTATAAGTTAGTCTATAATAATAAGAATACTATTAAAATATACTCCTATAAGGGGTTCTTAAGATTTTAGTAACTTAATAATAAAGTTAAAAGATATAGATTATTAAGTAGTTTATAGTATAAATAAAGGTTATAATATACTATAAAGTTAATATTAAGTAAGTTTACTTTTTAAGTATACCTTATAATCCTTAATCGCTTTTACTATATATTCTCTAATAACCTTTTCTCTATATTATTATTATAGTTATTTTTAAGTTTTTATAATTCCTTAGTAACTATATATAAGGTAAGCATAAAACTCTATAATTACTTTATTATCTAGCTTACTAAGTAAGCTAATACTAAATTATTTAGCTATTATTAAGAGTTTAGCTATTAGTACTAAGTCTCTATTATTATTTCCTTTAAGAATTACTTAGGTTTCTTTAGGTACTAAGGCGTTATAGTTTAGTTATTAGCTAAAAGTATCTACTTTACTATTATTTAATCTTTTTTAATAGATTATTTAAAAGTTAAATTCTAAGAGGAATTCTAACTATTAGATTTATCGTTTATTAAGTATTTTTAAGGTTATAAAATATAAGAGATTTTTATAATCTAAGTATATAAGTACTTTATAAATTATTCTTAAAAGTTTAAGTCTTTATTCCTTAAAGGCTTTAATAATTACTATAAGCTCTTTATTATAAATCTAATAGTTAAGTTCTAATCTATAGAGCTTATAAGAGAAGAAAGTATATAAGTATAAATATCCCTCTAAATCTTATTATAATAGTTATACTCTAATTATATAGTTAGATATATTAAGTTTAACTTCAAATTATTTTATTAAGTCTAAGATAATTAGGATAGGTTTACTAGTAATAAGATCTTTAATTTTCTAAAATACTATCTATTATAGTTCTTCCTATATAAAAAGTATATCTTTATAGCTAAAGCTAATAAGAGCTATATTAATTTTACTATAGTCTTTAATAAACTTATAGTAGAAATTAATAAAACCTAGGAATCCTTATACTTCTTTAAGGTTATTAAGTACTAGCTATTCCTTAATAGCTTTAACTTTATTTTCTAATATATAGACTTTTCTAGAGGTAATAGTAAATCTAAAGTATTCTACTCTTTATATATAAAATTTACTCTTTTTAGGTTTAACTAGAAGCTTAGTTTCCTAGAGGGCTTATAGGATATAGTAAATATCTTCTCTATATTTCTTAAGTGTAGGAGAGAAAATAAGTATATTATCTAAATAAACTACTATATAAATATTAATATACTTATATAAAACTTAGTTAATTATATTCTGAAATATTATAAGGGCGTTAGTAAAACTAAAAAGTATAATAAAATACTTAAAATATCCTTTTTATATTTTAAAAGTAGTTTTCTACTCTTTACTTTACTTTATTCTAATTAAGTTATAAGCTCCTTTAAGGTTAAAAGCTATAAACTAATTAGTTCTATATAAGAGTTATCTTATCTTATCTATAAAGGGTAGTATATAATAGTTTTTTATTATTATTTTATTAAGTATATAATAGTTAATATATAGTTATAATTTTCTATTCTTTTTTAGTATAAATAGGATTAAGCTTCCTACTAGGGATATTAAAAGTCTAATATAACTTTTCCTAAGGTTTTCTTTAAAATACTTATCTAAAACTTCTATCTCTATTAGGTTAAGTCTATAGATCTTATTAAATTATAGTTTTTTTCCTTTTTTAAGAGGGATTTTATAATTAAAACTAATATATTTAAGTAGTCTAATCTCTAATTTAGCTATAAAGAGTTTCTTATAAACTCTATACTCTTCTAGGATAAATAGAAGTAGATCGTTCTTTTATTTAAGATCTATTATTATTAATAGTTATAATATAGCTTCTTTTACTTTAAGGTAGTAGATATATTATCTTATAGTTCCTTACTATATTAGCTTATTTAAAGCCTACCTCTTATAGTACTACTTAAGGACTAAGTTATTATAATCCTAATAGAGTTAGCCTTTACTTTAATCTATCTATAAGTTATTTATTTATAGCTAAAGTAATCTTAGTATTATATTATATATTCCTAAATTAATAATATTAAATTAGATTCTTTTTTTTTAATTTAGGTAGCTTATCTTAAGGGGTATAATCTTATTATAGATAATACCTCCTTTATACTTAAATTCTTCTCCTTCTACTATATATAACTAATATAGTTATTATTTTCCTCCCTATAATACTCTTAGCCTATTAATAGCTTAAGAGGTGATAAAGTTTACTTTAGCTCTACTATTAATTAGTATAAGTATTAGCTATTAATTAATAATAACTTTAAGTTCTATATTACCTTAATATCCTTATAATATTTAGTAGATAAACCTTTTCCTTATTACTTATTATAGTTCTATATTAATAAGTAAGTCTAATTTTTTAACTACTCTAGGTATCCTAAGTAAGTAATTTATTTTCCTTCCTATTATACTTTTATAAGGCTGTTTTCTTAATATCTAACTTAAGGAGGTTAAGGTCTATTTTTTATAATTCTCTAGGCGTATACTTTTTCCTTATAGTAGATCTAATATTTATTATATTAGTATTTATCCTATTTTATCTATTCGTTATAGAGGTATTCTATAGGAAATTATTAACTAGAAGTAAATATAGTAATATTACTATTAAACTTTTTAAGTTTCTATTTAGTAAAAGTNAAAGTATATATAATATAGATATTTTATAAGAAATTATTATTATATTACTTAAGTTAGAAATAGTAGTTATACTTATTTCCTATATAGATTTCATAATAGTTAAAGAAATATTATACCTAAAAGAGGTATTAATAGTTAGAGTTAGTAATTCTAAAGTAGGGGTAATCCTCAGTCCTAAATTATAAGGTATAATATATTCTTAATCTTATATTAAGTATACTATAGAGTTTAATAAACTATTTATTATTATATAGGTTAATTTATTTATATATAATTTACTTAGAGGTATTATCCTTCTCTAACTCCTCTTTAAAGCTAATATTATCTATACTAAGGGTAAGCTTATAGGTAATCTCTATCTAAGTATATTAATATATAATATTATAAGGTTTATCTAAATTATAAAGAGAGCTTTCTCCTTCCCTAAAAGTCTATTTATTTATAAGATTAAATAGTTACTATTCTTCTAAGAGGTTATACTAATAATCTAGCTTATTATCAGACTCTTCCCTTATCTATTCTTCTAGTATTATATAAGTAGTTTAGTTTAAAAGTTTATAACTAGTCTAACCTTAGCTATTAGTTATTTTTAGAGTAGAACTAGAAATTAATTTAAGTTACTATACTTATAGTATCTTATTAAGTTATTCTTAGGTTTTTCTATAGATCTTATTATTACTAATATATATTATTACTAAAGTTCTTAGATATATATCTAATATAGTTATATTATACTTAGACTATCTAAAGTTACTATCCCTTAAGTAGTATCTTAATATCTCCTTATTTTTAAAGTAGATTTAATAGTTATTATTATAATATCTAGTTTAAGACTAGGATATATATAGGATTTTAATAATAGTATTAACTTATTAAAGCTATTTAGCTACTAGTTTTTAGGGAAGCTTCTTAAGCTACTTATAGTCTCTAGTAATATATCCTTATTTATTACAGTTATAACACTTAAGGTTCTAAGGCTTCTTATTATTAGGTTTAGTTATTATACTAAGATCTATAGGTCTACTATACTATCTATAAATAGTACTCTAATAGGTGTTATTTTAGTTATTATAAGGTCTATTATTATTCTATTAGAGGTTAAACTTCTACTAAGGCTACTATTAGTACTTATATCTAAAGTTTAGTCGTTATTATTTTTTGCTTTTTTCCTTATAGTATTCAAAAAGTTAATTATTAATCTTAATAGTAAGGTTAGTATACTAAAAAAAGTCTTTAAGATAATTAATCTTAATAATCTTATCTTTAACTTTATCTTTAAGTTCTTAATAGAATATAAAGATCTTAATTTCTTTAGTAAGGTTAAATTAAACGCTAAGTTATCTAAATATAGTGATATATTCTTTAATTAACTTTATCTATTATAGCTATATAAGGTCTCTCTTAGCTTATTATTTCTTATTAAGGTCTTAGAAGAGAGAATAGAAAGTATCTTTAAATCCTTTAAAGCTACTATAGATATTATAGGTCTTAGTAGAGTATTTATCTAAAGTTTTATACTTAAAGAACTCTTCTTAGATAGGTTTAAACTATTTAAAAGCTTATCCTTATAGGTAAGTAGTAATATAAATAACTTTCTCAGTCTAACTAATAAAATCTCTATAGTAGAAGTTTTAGTAGTTCTTAACTTAGATTAAGAATAACTTAAGTTATCTAGAGGTACTATTATAAGTAATTAAGGCACTAAGCTTAAACTTCTATTATCCTCTAATAGAGGTTATAATAATATTAGTAGCTATATATAAAGTATAAATTTCTTCCTAAAGTTCTTTAATATTAGTATTACTATTTTATCCTCTAAGTTAAATAACTTTATTTTCTAGGTCTATAATACGTTAAGAACTATTTCCTAGTTATTATATTATTTCTTTAAAGCTTTAAAGTTCTATAGTAGTATTATTATATATAGTTTAAACCTTAGCGATATTATTATCTCCTTTTTTAACTTTAGCTTAAAGGCGTTTATAAATATCTTTCTTTAGGGTTACCTTATTATTAGAGTTTACTACTATAAAAACTCCTTTAAGTTCTTTAGCTAGGTTTTAAACTAACTACTATAAAGAGGAAGAGGTCCTTAGAGTAGGTAACTTAGTAGAAGTATATAAAGATATACTTACTATTTTATTATTAGTAAGTATTAATAGTTAACTTATTAAATAGAAGTAATTAAAGTATTATAGTTAGCTATCTAATAGTAAGGTCTACTAATAGAAACTAGGGATTAATATATTATAATAGTACACTAAGGTTATAGTCTAAATTATAAGTTATAAGCTATAATAGATTAAGTCTTTTAGAAACTAAAGTGATTAGTCTTAAGCTTAATAAGTAATTTATAGTAAAAGTAAGCTAAGAGTATCTATAAAGATAAATACTAAGTTAATTACTAAAAAGCTATAGAAGTCTAACTTTAAGTAAAGTTTAGGTTATATTATATATAAATCCTAACTAATATCCTTTATCTACTTTTAAGTAATCACCTAAGTATATAGGTAATTATAATTAGTTAGTAATACTAACTAATCACTAAGTATTTCTTCCTATACTCTACTAATTATTTCCTTATCTTATTATTATATAACCTATACTATAGTTCTTCTATTCTAAGTAAGTCCCTATTATTCCTATTAATTCTGCAGTATAAATATCTTATCCTAGCCGCCTATCGCCTAAGTAGGTTAGTTAACTGTTATCTATATATAATAAGTTATAATAAGAAGCTATCTACTTTATCCTTAAAGCGAATTATATACTTAATTATAAAGTATATAGAGTTCTATCTTATAATATTATCTTAGATTAATTTAACTTCTCTAAATATCTACTGAGAGAGAAGAATATTACTAAATTACCTAGATCCCTCTAATATCTTATAGGATAGATTCTTAAACCTCTATATATATTATAGTAAAGCTCTTATAAACTTTATAATATTATAAAGCTTACTAATAAGGCTAGTCTTTCGCTAATACTTAAGGTTAGCTTTATCTTACTATAGAAGAATATATATATCTAACTATCTCTTAAAGCTCTTAGAGTTCTTACTAAATAAGAAGGCTTTTAATATAAAGTTAAGGATATACCTAAAGTAATAAATCCTTTTAGCTTAGGCATCTTACCTCTTCTTTATAGAGAGGTTAAGTTAAAAGATTAGACTTACTATATAAGTGTTATTTAAGCTTATGTTATTAGAAATTAAAGTTCTCACTTAGTTTGTAATACCCCAGTCTTAAATAACCTCCTTAAGAGTATTTATAAAGTTAATACTATTATAAGCCTTAAGTTACTTCTTTATAGTAATTAAATATACTTAAGAACCCTTCTCTTTAGTAATAAAGTATATAGTAACACTTATAATAGCTTATTAGTTTAGAGAAGTCTATAGATTAAAGGCTAAATAGATTTTAAAGTTAGTATATAGAAGTTCTTACTATATAACCTCTTTCTAATACTTCTAAATACTATTAAGTTTAGAAACTATTAACGTAGCAGACTATACTAATATTTCTAGCTTTATACTAATACTAGAGATTATACTCTAAAAAGTAAGGTTCTTATAGATAGTAAAAGGAAGGTTAGTATTTATAATAAAGTAGATAGCAGCCTTTTAAACACTCTTTATATAATCTTTCGTTAAACTAATAAAATCTAAACGCTATCTCTTATATAGAATATTATTAGGTCTTTTAAAGCCTTCTAAGCTAATAGGTAATACTTTAATCTCTCTAGTATAGTGTTATAATTAGCTATTTAACAGTAAGGTCTACTAATAGAAGCTGGGGACTAATACGTTATAATAGTATACTAAGGTTATAGTCTGAATTATAGGTTATAAGCTATAGTAGATTAGGTCTTTTAGAGACTAAGGTGATCAGTCTTAAGCTTAATAAGTGATTTATAGTAAAAGTAAGCTGAGAGTATCTATGAGGATAAATACTAAGTTAATTGCTAAAGAGCTATAGAAATCTAACTTTAAGTAAAGCTTAGGTTATACTATATATAAATCCTAACTAATATCCTTTATCTACTTTTAGGTGATCACCTAGGTATATAAGTGATTATAATTAGTTAGTAATACTAACTAATTACTAAGCATTTCTTCTTATATTCTACTAATTATTTCTTTATCTTATTATTATATAACTTATACTATAATTCTTCTATTCTAAGTAAGTCCTTATTATTCCTATTAATTCTATAATATAAATATCCTATTTTAGCTACTTATTACCTAAGTAGGTTAATTAACTATTATTTATATATAATAGGTTATAATATTAAGTCCCCTCTCTAAAGGTTTTACCTTTAAGACCTAATATAAATAGGTTATTAATCTTAAATTAAAGATCTATTAATTATACTTCCTATTTTACTTATAATACTAACACTATATTAAGTTATATTTAGAAATTAAAATTAAATACTACCTCTACTCTTTATTATTATAACTATACTTTATATATTATTAAGTTTAGTCTAATTATTAATATACTTTATTTTTATTATTATTCTTTAGGAAAGCGTTATAAGCTTCTTCCTAGTAGTGAAGTTTATAGTAAATATATTTATTTAAGGTAGTTTTATAATATAGTAGTAGATACTATTTATACTTATAAGTCTTTATTTTTACTATATTTCCTATTTAATACTAACTTATCTTAGTTAATTACTTACTAAATAAAGCTACTTATTTAGAGGATACTAAAGTAGCTAAAGAGGAAGTATTAAAAAAGAAAGTAGCTACTTTATATACTATATAAGCTAAGTTAGATAAGTCTATAGTATAGTTAGATTACTTATATAAGTAGAAAAGGATAGTATTTCAAAAAGGTTAGGAGGTTATAAAAGAGAAGCTAGTAATATCTCCTATATTAGAAATTTAGTCTATAAATAGTTTTAGTATTTTAAACTTAGATTTAATTCTTAATTAAAATCTTAATACTCTAAATTTCTTATTAAAAAAGTTTTAGTTATATTCTAATATTCCTAGTTAAATAGATATATTTTCTTATTATATTAGTTTAAAGTATCCTCTTAGTTATACTTATACTAATAGAAGTTATATCCTTTATTTCTTAGCTTCTCTTTATTTCTATTACATTTCTTCTTATATTTATCTTTCTCTTTTATTAGTATATTTTATATATTCCTTAAATTCTTCTAAGGTTATAAGTAAGCTTAGTTTATCCTTAAGATTAATATAATTAAGTGTTCTAATATACTTATTAATCTTATCTTAATAATTAAGTAAGTTATTATTAGGTTCCTATATATTATCTTTATATCTATAGTTTTTCTATTTAATAAAATATTCCTATTTATTATCTCTATACTAATAGTTTAATAGTTTCTCTACTTTATACTTTAGTTTATTATCTTCTATAATAATAAGGTTATTTATTTATAATCTTTATAATACTAGCTTAAAAAGTGAAATATAGAATACTAAGTAGTATTTTATAGTTTCTAGGAGTTTAAACTTATAGTTAACTAATAAGATAATTTATAAGACTTTAAAAAGTTTAAGTTTTTTATAGTTAAGTTTATTACTTAGTTATTTTATTTTAATATTTTACTATATAAAATAGGTACTATCTCCCTCTTTTAAAGTTAATCCCTTAATCCTTTATTTATTACTAAATTTTAATATTTATTATCTAATAAATTTAAGTTCTTTATATATATTATCTTAGATATCCTTAATTTACTATATTAAGGTAGTAGCTTTAACTATAGTTAAACCTACTTAAAGTTCTCTATAAGTAGTTAGTTTAAAGCTATAATTAAAGTAGAAGGGGGATTCCTTAGTACTTTCTCTAATTATACTATTATAAGTAAACTAGGTAATTAGTAAAAATATAACTTAATTATCTTAGTTATAGTTAATATAGGTATAGAGGTAAGTTTTAAGGATTTAGTTAATTTATTCTATCTATTTATTAGTCTATAAGTAAAATATAGTAGATATAAATTACTTAATCCTAAATTATACTATAATTAACTTCTAAAATTTAGAAATAAAGATCTTATCTCAGTCTAATATAATTTCCTTAGGGGTTTTATAATTTATAATAATATACTTAAGGAATATATAAGTATATTCTTTAGTATTACTTATTTCCTTATATAGGATAAAGTAGGTATACTTTATAAGTTAGTCTATAATAATAAGAACGCTATTAAAATATACTTTTATAAGGGGTTTTTAAAATTTTAATAACTTAATAATAAAGTTAAGGGATATAGATTACTAAGTAGTTTATAATATAAGTAAAGGTTATAATATACTATAAGGTTAATATTAAATAGGTTTACTTTTTAAGTATACCTTATAATCCTTAATTACTTTTACTATATATTCTCTAGTAACCTTTTCTTTATATTATTATTATAGTTATTTCTAAGTTTTTATAATTCCTTAGTAACTATATATAGGGTAAGTATAAAACTCTATAATTACTTTATTATCTAACTCACTAAGTAGGCTAATACTAAATCGTTTAGCTATTATTAAGAGTTTAGCTACTAGCACTAAGTCTCTATTATTATTTCCTTTAAGAATCACTTAGGTTTCTTTAGGTATTAAGGTGTTATAATCTAGTTATTAACTAAGAGTGTCTACTCTACTATTATCTAATCCTTTTTAATAGATTATTTAAAAGTTAAATTCTAAGAGGAATTCTAACTATTAGATTTATTATTTATTAAGTACTTTTAAGGTTATAAAGTATAAGAGATTTTTATAATCTAAAAATATAAGTACTTTATAAATTATTCCTAAGAGTTTAAATCTCTATTCCTTAAAAGCTTTAATAATTACTATAAGCTCTTTATTATAGATCTAATAGTTAAGTTCTAATCTATAAAGCTTATAAGAGAAGAAGGCGTATAAATATAAATATCCCTTTAAGTCTTATTATAATAGTTATACTCTAATTATATAGTTAGATATATTAGGTTTAACTTTAAATTATTTTATTAGGTTTAAGATGATTAGGTGTTATAGTTAGCTATCTAATAGTAAGGTCTACTAATAGAAGCTAGGGATTAACATATTATAACAGTATACTGAGGTTATAGTCTAAGTTATAAGTAGTAAGCTGTAACAGATTAGGTCTTTTAGAAACTAAGGTGATCAGTCTTAAACTTAATAAGTAATTCGCAGTAAAGGTAAGCTGAGAGTATCTATAAGGATAAATACTAAGTTAATTACTAAAGAGCTATAGAAGTCTAACCTTAAGTGAGGCTTAAGTTATACTATATATAAGTCCTAATTAATATCTTTTATCTACTTTTAGGTGATTACTTAGGTATATAGGTAATTATAATTAGTTAGTAATACTAACTAATTACTAAGCGTTTTTTCTTATATTCTACTAATTATTCTCTTATCTTATTATTATATAACTTATACTATAGTTCTTNTTATACTCTACTAATTATTTCCTTATCTTATTATTATATAACTTATATTATAGTTCTTCTGTTCTAAGTAAGTCCTTATTATTCCTATTAATTCTATAGTATAAATATCCTATCCTAGCTACCTATCGCCTAAATAGGTTAGTTAACTATTATCTATATATAATAGGTTATAATATTAGGTCCCCTCTCTAAAAGTCTTACCCTTAAGACCTAATATAAATAGGTTATTAGTCTTAAATTAAAGATCTATTAATTATATTTCCTATTTTACTTATAATACTAATACTATATTAAGTTATATTTAAAAATTAAAATTAAGTACTACCTCTACTCTTTATTATTATAACTATACTTTATATATTACTAAGTTTAGTTTAGTTATTAATATACTTTATTCTTACTATTATTTTTTAGGGAGGTATTATAAGCTTCTTCCTAGTAGTAAAGTTTATAGTAAGTATACTTATTTAGAGTAGTCCTATAATATAGTAGTAGATACTATTTATACTTATAAGTCTTTATTTTTATTTATATTTCCTATCTAATACTAACTTATCCTAATTAATTACTTACTAGATAAAGCTACTTATTTAAAAGATATTAAAGTAGCTAAAGAGGAGGTATTAAGAAAGAAAGTAGCTACTTTATATACTATATAGGCTAAGTTAGATAAGTCTATAGCGTAGTTAGATTACTTATATAAGTAGAAAAGAATAGTATTTTAAAAAAGTTAGGAAGTTATAAAAGAGGAGCTAGTAATATCTCCTATATTAGAGGTTCAGTCTATAAGTAGTTTTAGTATTTTAGACTTAGATTTAATTCTTAACTAGAATCTTAATACTCTAAATTTCTTATTAGGGGAGTCTTAGTTATACTCTAGTATTCCTAGTTAGATAGATATTTTTTCTTATTATACTAGTCTAAAATATCCTCTTAGTTATACCTATACTAATAGGAGTTATATCTTTTATTTTTTAACTTCTCTTTATTTCTATTATATCTCTTCTTATATTTATTTTTCTCTTTTATTAGTATATTTTTTATATTTCTTAAATTCTTCTAAAATTATAAGTAAGCTTAGTTTATCCTTAAGATTAATATAATTAAGTATTTTAATATACTTATTAATCTTATCTTAATAGTTAAATAGGTTATTATTAGGTTCCTATATATTATCTTTATATTTATAGTTTTTCTATTTAATAAGGTATTCCTATTTATTATCTCTATACTAATAGTCTAATAGCTTCTCTATTTTATACTCTAATTTATTATCTTTTATAATAATAAAGTTATTTATTTATAATCCTTATAGTACTAGTTTAAGAAGTAAAATATAAAATACTAAGTAGTATTTTATAGTTTCTAGGAGTTTAAGCTTATAATTAACTAGTAAGATAACTTATAAGATTTTAAAAGGTTTAAGTTTTTTATAGTTAAGTTTATTACTTAGTTATTTTATTTTAATATTTTACTATATAAAGTAGGTATTATCTCCCTCTTTTAAGGTTAATCCCTTAATCCTTTATTTATTACTAAATCTTAATATTTATTATTAAATAAATTTAAGTTCTTTATAAGTATTATCTTAGATATCCTTAATTTATTATACTAAGGTAGTAGCTTTAATTATAGCTAAGCCTACTTAAGGTTCTCTATAAGTAGTTAGTTTAAAACTATAGTTAAAGTAGAAGGGGGATTTCTTAATACTCTCTCTAATTATATTATTATAGATAAACTAAGTAATAAGTAAAAGTATAACCTAATTATCTTAGTTATAGTTAATATAAGTATAGAGGTAGGTTTTAAGGATTTAGTTAATTTATTCTATTTATCTATTAGTCTATAGATAAAATATAGTAGATATTAATTATTTAATACTAAGTTATACTATAATTAACTTTTAAAACTTAAAAGTAAAGATTTTATTTCTATCTAATATAATTTCCTTAGGTATATTATAGTTAGTAATAATATATTTAAAGAAGGTATATATATNATTCTTTAGTATTACTTACTTCTTTATATAGGATAAAGTAGGTATACTTTATAAGTTAGTTTACTATAATAAGAATACTATTAAAGTGTACTCCTATAAGGGGTTCTTATAACTTTAGTAGTTTAATAATAAAGTTAAGTAATATAGACTATTAAGTAGTTTATAGTATAAGTAAAAGTTATAATATATTATAAAGTTAATATTAAGTAAGTTTACTTTTTAGGTATACTTTATAATTCTTAATTACTTTTATTATATATTCTCTTATAACCTTTTCTCTATATTATTATTATAGTTATTTTTAGGTTTTTATAATTCCTTAGTGACTATATATAGGGCGTGTATAAAATTCTATAATTACTTTATTATCTAGTTTATTAGTTAGGCTAATATTAGATTATCTAGCTATTATTAGGAGTTTAGCTACTAGTACTAAGTCTCTATTATTTTATTATTTAAGAATTACTTAGGTTTCTTTAGGTATTAGGATATTATAGTTTAGTTATTAGCTAAGAGCATCTACTCTACTATTATCTAATCCCATTTAATAGATTATTTAAAAGTTAAATTCTAAGAGGAATTTTAACTATTAGATTTATTATTTATTAAGTATTTTTAAAGTTATAAAGTATAAGAGATTCTTATAGTCTAAATATATAAGTACTTTATAGATAGTTCCTAAGAGCTTAAGTCTCTATTCTTTAAAAGCTTTAATAATTACTATAAGTTTTTTGTTATAAATTTAGTAGTTAAACTTAGGTCTATAAAACTTATAAGAGAAGAAAGTATAGAGGTATAGTTATCCTTTTAAGTCTTATTATAATAGTTATACTTTAATTATATAGTTAGATATATTAGGTTCTATTTTAAACTATTTTATTAGATCTAGGATAATTAAGATAGGTTTACTAATAATAAGGTTTTTAATCTTCTGAAATGCTATTTATTATAGTTCTTTCTATATAAAGGGTATATCTTTATAGCTAAAGCTAGTAAGAGCTATATTAATCTTACTATAATTTTTAATAAATTTATAGTAGAAGTTAATAAAATCTAAGAATCCTTAGACTTCCTTAAAGTTATTAGGTATTAGCTATTCCTTAATAGCTTTAACTTTATTTTCTAATATATAGATTTTTCTAAAAGTAATAATAAATTTAAGGTATTCTACTTTTTATATATAAAACTTACTTTTTTTAAGTTTAATTAGAAGTTTAGCTTTCTAGAGGGCTTATAAGATATAGTAAATATCTTCTCTATACTTCTTAAGTATAAGGGAGAAAATAAATATATTATCTAAGTAGACTATTATATAAATATTAATATACTTATATAAGACCTAGTTAATTATATTCTAAAATATTATAAGGGTATTAATAAGACTAAAAGGTATAATAAGGTACTTAAAATATCCTTTTTATATTCTAAAAGTAGTCTTCTATTCTTTACCTTATTTTATTCTAATTAGATTATAAGCTCCCTTAAGGTTAAGAGCTATAAACTAGTTAGTTCTATAGAGGAGTTATCTTATTTTATTAATAAGTAGTAGTAGATAATAATTTTTAATTATTATTTTATTAAGTATATAGTAGTTAATATATAATTATAGTTTCTTATTCTTCTTAAGTATAAATAGGATTAAGCTTCCTATTAGTAATATTAAAAGTTTAATATAACCTTTTTTTAGGTTTTCTTTAAGGTATTTATTTAAAGCTTCTATTTCTATTAGATTAAGTCTATAGATTTTGTTAAATTATAGTTCTTTCCCTTCCTTAAGGGGGATTTTATAATTAAAACTAATATATTTAGGTAGTTTAGTTTCTAATTTAGCTATAAAGAGTTTTTTATAAGCTTTATACTTTTTTAGGATAAATAGAAATAGATTATCTTTTTATTTAAGATTTATTATTATTAATAGTTATAACATAGCTTTTTTTACCTTAAGGTAATAGATATATTATCTTACTATTTCTTACTATATTAGCTTATTTAAAGCTTATTTTTAATAAAGCTACTTAGTAACTAAGTTATTATAGTCCTAATAGAGTTAGCTTTTATTCTAATTTATTTATAAGTTACTTATTTATAGCTAAAGTAGTCTTAGTACTATATTATATATTCTTAAATTAGTAATATTAAATTAGATTCTTTCTTTTTAATTTAAGTAGCTTATCTTAAGAGGTATAATTTTATTATAAATAATACCTCCTTTATATTTAAATTCTTCTCCTTCTACTATATATAATTAATATAGTTATTTTTTTCCTCTTTATAGTATTTTTAGCTTATTAATAGCTTAAGAGGTAATAAAGTTTACTTTAGCTTTATTATTAATTAGTATAAGTATTATTTATTAGTTAATAGTAACTTTAAGTTTTATATTACCTTAATATCCTTATAATATTTAGTAGATAAACCTTTTCTTTATTACCTATTATAATTTTATATTAGTAAGTAGGTTTAGTTTTTTAATTATTCTAAGTATCTTAAGTAGGTAATTTACCTTCCTTCTTATTATATTTTTATAAAGCTATTTTTATAATATTTAACCTAAGGAAGCTAAGGTTTATTCTTTATAATTCTCTAGATATATATTTTTTCTTAGTAGTAGATTTAGTATTTATTATATTAGTATTTATCCTATTTTATCTATTTATTATAGAGGTATTCTATAGGAAATTATTAGCTAAAGGTGAATATAGTAATATTACTATTAAACTTTCTAAGTTTTTATCTAGTAAGGGTATATATAGTATAGATATTTTATAAGGGGCTATTATTATATTATCTAAGTTAGAAATAGTAGTTATACTTATCTCCTATATAAATTTCATAGTAATTAAAGAAACACTATACCTAAAAGAGGTATTAATAATTAGAGTTAGTAATTCTAAAGTAGAAGTAAAGAGGTAATAAAGTTTACTTTAGCTCTACTATTAATTAGTATGAGTGTTATTTATTAGTTAATAGTAACTTTAAGTTTTATATTACCTTAATATCCTTATAATATTTAGTAAATAAACCTTTTCCTTATTACCTATTATAGTTCTATATTAGTAGGTAGGTTTAGTTTTTTAACTATTCTAAGTGTCTTAGGTAGGTAATTTACCTTCCTTCCTATTATACTTTTATAAAGCTATTTTCATAATATCTAACCTAAGGAGGCTAAGGTCTATTCTTTATAATTCTCTAGGCGTATACTTTTTCTTAGTAGTAGATCTAGTATTTATTATATTAGTATTTATCTTATTTTATCTATTTATTATAGAGGTATTCTATAGGAAATTATTAGCTAGAGGTAAATATAGTAATATTACTATTAAACTTTTTAAGTTTCTATCTAGTGAGGGTATATATAATATAGATATTTTATAAGGGGCTATTATTATATTATCTAAGTTAGAAATAGTAGTTATACTTATCTCCTATATAAATTTCATAGTAATTAAAGAAACACTATACCTAAAAGAGGTATTAATAATTAGAGTTAGTAATTCTAAAGTAGAGGTGATCTTTAGTCCTAAATTATAAAGTATAATATATTCTTAGCCTTATATTAGGTATATTATAGAGTTTAATAAACTATTTATTATTATATAGGTTAATTTATTTATATATAATTTATTTAGGTATATTATCCCTCTTAGATTCCTCTTTAGAGCTAATATTATCTACACTAGAAATAAGCTTATAAATAATCTCTACCTAAGTATATTAGTATATAATATTATAAGGTTTATCTAAGTTATAAGAAAAGTTTTCTCTTTCTCTAAAAGTTTAGTTATTTATAAGATTAAATAGTTATTATTCTTCTAAGGGGTTATATTAGTAATCTAGCTTATTATTAGATTCCTCCCTTATCTATTCTTTAAGTTCCTAATTAATTTATTTAATTCTAATAGGATTTCTATATACTTACTTTCTTTATTCTATATATAAGAGTATAGCGCTAAGTTATCTTTCCTAAAGTAGGTTATAAGGTTCTTTTTAGATCCTTTTTAGGTATATTTCTTTAGTTACTTAGAGGTATAAGAATCTCTATTTATTATTATTCTCTAGTTCTTTAGGTATTATATAAGTAATTTAGTTTAGAAGTCTATAATTAGTCTAGCTTTAACTATTAGTTATTTTTAAGGTAGAACTAAGAATTAATTTAAGTTATTATACTTAGAGTATCTTATCTAGTTATTCTCTAGTTTTCCTTTAAATCTTACTATTATTAATATATATTATTACTAAAGTTTTTAGATATATATTTAGAGTAGTTAAGTTATATTTAAACTATCTAGAGTTATTATCCCTTAAGTAGTATCCTAATATTTCTTTATCTTTAAGATAGATCTAGTAATTATTATTATAGTATTTAGTTTAAGATTAAGATATATATAGGGTTTTAATAATAGTATTAACCTATTAGGGTTATTTAGCTACTAGCTTTTAGAAAAACTTCTTAAGTTACTTATAATCTCTAGTAATATATCCTTATTTATTATAGTTATAACACTTAAGGTTTTAAAGTTTTTTATTATTAGGTTTAGTTATTATATTAAGATCTATAGGTCTACTATACTATCTATAAGTAATACTCTAATAGGTATTACTCTAGTTATTATAAGGTCTATTATTATTCTACTAAGGGTTAAACTTCTACTAAAGCTATTATTAATACTTATATCTAAAGTTTAATCCTTATTATTTTTCACTTTTTTCTTTATAGTATTTAAAAAGTTAATTATTAATCTTAATAGTAAGGTTAGTATACTAAAAAAAGTCTTTAAAATAGTTAATCTTAATAATCTTATCTTTAACTTTATTTTTAAGTCTTTAATAAAATATAAAGATCTTAATTTCTTTAATAAAGTTAAGTTAGATACTAAGTTATCTAAATATAGTAGTATATTTTTTAGTTAACTTTATCTATTATAACTATATAAGGTCTCTCTTAACTTATTATTTCTTATTTAAGTCTTAGAAGAGAGAGTAGAAGGTATCTTTAAATCCTTTAAAGCTACTATAGATATTATAGGTTTTAGTAGAGTATTTATCTAAGGTTTTATACTTAAGGAACTTTTCTTAGATAGGTTTAAACTATTTAAAAGCTTATCCTTATAAATAAGTAGTAGTATAAATAACTTTCTCAGTTTAGCTAGTAAAGTCTCTATAGTAGAAGTTTTAATAATTTTTAACTTAGATTAAGAATAACTTAAGTTATCTAAAGGTACTATTATAAGTAATTAAAGTATTAAGCTTAAGCTTCTATTATCCTTTAGTAGAGGTTATAATAATATTAGTAACTACATATAAGGTATAGATTTCTTCTTAGAGTTCCTTAATATTAGTATTACTATTTTATCCTCTAAGTTAGATAACTTTATTTTCTAAGTCTATAATATATTAGGAACTATTTCTTAGTTATTATATTATTTCTTTAAAGTTTTAAAGTTTTATAGTAGTATTATTATATATAGTTTAAACCTTAGTAATATTATTATCTCCTTTCTTAACTCTAGCTTAAAAGTATTTATAAGTATCTTTCTTTAAGGTTACTTTATTATTAAAGTCTATTACTATAGGGGCTCCTTTAAGTTTTTTAACTAGGTTTCAGACTAGCTACTATAAAGAGGAGGAGGTCCTTAGAGTAAGTAACTTAATAGAGGTATATAAAGATATACTTATTATTTTACTATTAATAGGTATTAATAGTTAACTTACTAAATAAGAGTAATTAAAATATTATAGTTAGCTATTTAATAGTAAGGTCTACTAATAGAAGCTAGAGATTAATATATTATAATAGTATACTAAAGTTATAGTCTAAGTTATAAATAATAAGCTATAATAGATTAGGTCTTTTAGAGATTAAAGTAATTAGTTTTAAGTTTAATAAGTGATTTATAGTAAAGGTAAGCTAAAAGTATCTATAAGGATAAATACTAAGTTAATTACTAAAGAGTTATAGAAGTCTAACCTTAAGTGAGGTTTAGGTTATACTATATATAAGTCCTAAATAGTATCCTTTATCTACTTTTAGGTAATTACTTAAATATATAGGTAATTATAATTAATTAGTAATACTAACTAATTACTAAGTATTTCTTTTTATACTCTACTAATTATTTCTTTATCTTATTATTATATAACTTATACTATAGTTCTTCTATTCTAAGTGAGTTCCCTATTATTCCTATTAACTCTATAGTATAAATAACCTATCCTAGCCGCCCGACGCCTAAGTAGGTCAGTTAACTGTTATCTATGCATAATGGGTTATAATATATAGAATAAGCAAGGTAGAAGAGAGGGTAGCACTAATGATACCCTCACCTTCACAGTATATTCAAAAGACGCTAATAGACGATAGGGATAGAGGACAACAGCAGTAAAACAATAGATTTAATATAGATCTCCAGAAGATCTTAAAGGGTAGATTTTAAGCTCTCTAAGGGAATTACTTAATACCTAAGCTAAGGTAAGAGGTTAGAGAATATCACACTAAGTTCGTCATAATAATATTAGCTTAGGGGAAAAAAAGAAGAAGCTAGATAGATAAAAGGGGGCAATTTATACCCTACTAGGGGGGGTCCTATCAAAAGTAGAGGGCAGATGAGGAAGGGCAGGGAAGGGCAGGGATATTCAGTAGTAGAATATTCATTTAATCCATATTATGATCCCTATCAAAAGAGTCAAGGCAATTAATCAAGTTTGAGGCTTAAACTTGACTTGATTGACTGGCGATAGCTTCATACTTGATTGATTGATTGATTGAACTTGACAAGTTTACTTGCCTTGCGGGGAGCGCTGACTGAGATACTCAACATTCATCTCGAAATTTCATCATGCCGGCGACTACTTGCTAGCCCTCAACTTATCATAGCTCACCACTGCTTCAAGAAGCGCCTGGGTACCGTTCGCGCTGTGTTTCATTAGTTTTGTATTGTATTCTCTGATGGATTGTGACCAATTCACTTACCAATATTCGGGGCTGCAGTATTCCTCGGGATGATGGCTCACACCGTCCTTGCAAGGAACGAAAATCATTGTCGTCGGGCACACCTTGCTTGTATAGACACTGTCATGTCCGGCTCCGCTCGTAATCGGGAGCCATCCTTCAGCACCAAATAGTCCCGTTGCAGCATCCTCGACGGCATTGATGCAATCAGGATGGAACTTTGCTGCAGGCGAGTCCGTGTCGAGAGTCCATTCTACCTGAACTCCCCTGCCATCCGCCTTTGCAATGGTACTGAACGACTCGAGTACGCGGTTTTGCACGTCGTCGACGACACTATCTTCCGGGTGCCGAATGTCTAGGGTGAAGGTGACCTGAGACGGGATCGTGTTGGTGGATGAGCTGGGAGGGATCTTTATGACGCCAGTAGAGGCCAAGGCACCGAGCTCTTTCGCGATTGCGTTGGAGCTTGCAATCATCTTGGACGCGGCAAGAAGGGGGTCCGATCGAGACTTGAGGGGTGTCGTGCCGGTATGCGCGTCGCGGCCCTTGATCGTGAAGGTGAACCAGCGATATGCCTGCGCACCCTGCACAACACCAATCTTCCTGCTGTTCTCTTCTAGAATGGGACCCTGCTCAATGTGAAGCTCGAAATGCGCGCCGAGGGGATAGCCTTGGCTGGAGCAGGCAATAGGACCGATGTAGCCGTGGCGGGCAAGCTCGGATTTAACTGTGACGGATGGATCGAAGATATCGCCCATGGCCCAGGCCTTTTCAAGAGGAACCTTACCGGCCCAGACACCTGATGCCATCATTGACATAGGGAAGCGGGCTCCTTCCTCGCTGGTTTGAGTCAGCTATGATAACACTGATGGACAGTCATCCAGCAGACTCACTTTGTCCAGTTGACAATGCCAACATCATATTGTGTCTTGTATCCGTTCTCCTTAAGGGTGCGCATTACTTCAATCGCTGACATGATACCCAAGATCCCGTCGTATCGACCACCTCTTGGCTGGGTGTCGAGATGGCTTCCCATGGCGGTCATCGGGCTCGTTGAATTGAGAGAACCCTTCTTCTTTGCGAACATATTGCCCATCTCATCCACGGCGAGATCGCAACCAAGGTTTCCAGTCACCTCGTCGGCAAACCAGCGTCTAACCTTGGCGTCATCATCAGACAGGGCAAGGCGAGCCATGCCAGTCTCTGTCGCACCTCTACCACTCAATAAGTTTGTGAGCAGCTGCCCGAAACAGGAAGAACAAAGCCATAGAAACATAATCGTACTTACTTGCCATATCTATGCGCAGCTCCCCATTGACACGTGTGGTGAAGAGTCTCTTGCAGTCGGTCGGCGTTGATCTTCAATCCCGATAACGAAGTCCTCACCGAGGAGTATGACCTCACTTGGCCGGAGATGGATGAAAACAGTTTTGTCCATTGCATCATTTTTCGATAGCTGCCTGTGTGTATCGACAACCGGAACTCAATTCGAAATGGTGTTGGTGAGGATGAGTTGGTGAGGATGATGTTTACAATTGAACCGTCCCCGATTGGCAGACCCGGCCAAGTTGATGTAGGCGCGGGGAAGTGGGCGGGGTGAGATCGGCCAAATGCCCCGGTGGATCGGCAAAGGGCGCCGCCCCTTAAAAGGTGTTCGTAAACTGTCAATCGCGCCCAGCAGTTTCTGTCAAACCACCCATCATCAACGCCTTACGGAAGTTTCTACCAGCGTCGTGTGTCACTCCGAAATTTCGTTCATTGAGAAGTCAATGCCATTACGCAATTTCTTACGCTTTTTGTTCACTATTCAGATGAGGAAAGTAATCGCGTGGGGATATCTGATGTGTTCAACCGTACAATCATTGACCTAGCTCCATCACGGCCGTGCTGTCGGACTGAGTGTCCGCGTTTCCTCCACCGATTTAACACTCTCTTGGAATCTTCCAGCCACACTTTTGGTGTCATTCCCTGGAACTCCTGGTATCGCAGTGGCCGAAGATAAAACTCGCGCTCCCGTCTGAGCAGCAAAGGTCTTTGCTCCGGTGTATACCGTCGGCCCGGGGATCTTGTACGGAGGAAGCGGGCTCTGTGAGATGTCGTATATCAATCCTTCCTCTGCTGGCTGGTACAGCTTGGTGCCCAGCGTCCCGGTCGGCCGATCTCCTCCTCCACCGGTCACTTGGATATTGATACACTGCGGGTAATGCTGAGCTCCCTGACCAGGATACCTCGCGAAATGCAGCGCAACAATCTCGTGGCGGAGAACGTAATATCCCGGCGCTATCTTGGATGGTACTTGAACCACCCAGCTAGCATTGTTCTGTATGAGGACGTCGCTTGCCCAGATCCCTCTGGCGGTTGCGAATTCAGTCGCGTTCTTATTAGGGTCGATCAGCCCGACCTTGTCGATGGCGAAGAAGCTTAATGTCGTCTTGTCCACTGCTTCACAAGATCCTCTCTCAGAGCCGCAGTACGCGAGATGTGTTACCACGGGGCCGTGATGGGATTCTGGCCAGCCTTGCCACTGGAAGGCAATCGTGTCGCCCGCTGCTACCGGTGCGTGGCCTGCAGGGTTGGTTGCGTTCCGGTGGCACACGATGTTGGGTCCTCCGTAGCTGTCTGTGCTGACCCAGCCATCGTCGCTCACTGTTGTGCTCCACGCCGCTAGGAGCTTGGGGTTGTTGGGGACTTTAGCGTTATACCCGTTGTACGAGGCACCGTCGATAACGAAGTTCGTGATGCGACTGTGGGCCGCCGCCCGACTGAAGAGAGCCGCTGCCGTGAAGGCAACTGTAGGCAACATTATTCCTCGAAGATGTGTCTTGGACGTAGGCACATAGTCAGGACATGTTATCGAGCCATGCCCTCGATCAAATACATCAAGCCTCGGAGGAAAACACGACACTACTATGGCAAAGATCTTCATAGCAACCTATTTGATGCCAACGTGACCTAAGTGAACCATTCCAGGAGTTGTATGGGGGCCGTTCACGACCAGCATGGTGCGAAGAACAACAGAACAGAGTGCATCATCGGGATTCAACCGGGTCATTGCATCGTGTTAATGAAGCAGTGAACCCGCCAAGTCTTTGCTTTTGCTTTCCGCCCTGTTTGGCCGGGCCCCAGTCGTGCAATCAGATTGGAAATTCAAGACATCAAGCCTGGCACAGATGCACGGCTAAGTCCTTGAATCTCGGAGGATCTTAAACTGCTACCTCTTCGAGTGATTTTGGTCAGTCGATCTCGTAAGATCGACGCTCGGCCGGGTTGATTCCCCCGCAGTTTCGCATTCTGCCGACCGGATGCGACCTTAATCTACTTGAGAAGCGCCGAGAGCAATCCGGTCATCAGGGATTCTTCCAGCGAGACAATTTGGAGACGGGCAGCCATTCCGCTTTTCTGTTTTGGCCGCTACGTAGCCTGCGGAAGCTACGCAAGCCCGGAGGGCATCGGACATTGTGAGAGAGGAAAGATGGTAAAGTAACAACTTCAATGCTTAAAGCGGCAAAACATTTGAGAATGATCCGGAGAACCGGCGGCCATTTTACTGTCGCTGAGAACCGTCCTGACAGCAATAGCTTGATGATTAGTCGTAGGGCAAGTATTGTCAACCAATTAAA
The DNA here is from genome assembly GCF_011800055.1 of Colletotrichum gloeosporioides. Taxonomy (NCBI): domain Eukaryota; kingdom Fungi; phylum Ascomycota; class Sordariomycetes; order Glomerellales; family Glomerellaceae; genus Colletotrichum; species Colletotrichum gloeosporioides. The sequence goes on from NW_025544727.1 coordinate 96,280, forward strand.
TGGGCGAATGGTTTAGTGGTATAATACTCGCTTAGCATGTGAGTGGTCCAGGGTTCGATTCCCTGTTCGTCCAATTCTTTTGTCTCCCTCAGGTTGCCCATGCTGTTTCTTTTTGGTTTTGGACCATGTCTTGTCAATTCTTAACACATTCTGACATGTCTGTTGTATGCCAATGTTGCGTTTTGCAGTCCGGATGGTGAAAACTTGTCGCGTGCCTTTTTCCCCCTTTCAGAATGAAAATGCCATCTCAGCGTTGCGGCGCTGTCTAGCCCCACTGGCCCAGCCGCAACTAGTGTTCAGCTGAACCGCACGGTATTTCCGCAAAGCATTCCATGAAAGACCCGGCCTTCCATAATGTCTTAAATCGGAAATCCCACAACGCGGCGCAGAGACTAACCGCCCAGCTGAGCGCCACAAACCGGGGTCGTGGGACCTGGCGTCTTGAAAACGTCTATGCCTCCCGTGACAACAAGGCCTCGAGCATCTTAGTTGTTTGGACTACAGTTGGACTTGCCTTGTTTTGGACAGCTCCAATGACAGGAATTTTATGCTGAACGAAATCCCATTCTTGATATGTTTGGCAGCAAAGCAAGACGAAGTGCCAAGCGCTCGGACCAATTATGGGTTAAGCATCGTGATGATCCACAGGCCCCATTCAAGATTCTCAGAGCCCACCAGACGAGGGCTTCGACCCGCTCCTCTTGTCCCACTTGTACACTATCACGAGCGGCACTCCCAGCAAGGAAGCAATTCAACTGCATTGGTCTATTAGTCTAGTTGGTTAGGACGTCGGATTCTGATCTAATAATCAGTCCCTTCCGTAAGCCCAGGTTCGAATTCTGGATGGACCTTTATTTTGCCTCTCGAGGCTAATAGATAGCTGAACACAACTCATTTTTGCTGTTATTCGGGATTGGTAATAACCGTCTCTGGCACACGCTATCATTCTATGGCTAGACTCTTTATGTCCTCTCTTGGGAATGTTTCATTAATGAGCTACTGCTGGCTGTATCTTCGTGTTCCACTGCCTGTCTTTAGCGTTCATATGTAGTTAGCGATTGTGAAAGGTCGTCATAAAAGCAAACCAGCAGATGAAAACCTAATTTCAGCTGCGGCTCCCCGGCACGGGGCGTCGGTAGTCCATAGTGAACCCGTCCTAGTGTCATTTTCCCCATACGCCACACTACACCAGAGACAATGAGATTGTGCGCCAGACCCGAGTTTCCGGTATGGAAAATGCTACTGCTGCATCGTCGTCTGCAACCTAGTCATCCTGGGTTGCTTGCAAGGCACGCTTTGTCTGGCAGCAAGGATTGTAAGTAGCTTGTGGCCAGACGACGACGCGGTAACGCCCACAAAGCCATTGGCCGAGTTGCTGCTTGCGCATGCCGTTGTCTTGCGCTCTCGTAATGAAAACTCTTCCTTCGAAGCCACGAAGACCGAGCGGAGGGGATAAGTACTCCTCGAGAGGTTGGCTGCAGTCGAAGTCTTTTCATCTCCAGCGACATTCAGTCTTGCCCTGTTTCTGCTCCATGCCGAATCGAAGATCATGACCGCTCAAATCACGATGCAAACGGACAGTGAGAGGGGGTCAAGGCCGTCTCCTTCCCGCAACAGTTCCCTCTCGACGCTGTGCGGTGACGCTGTCAGCAGCAAAGCTTCGACTATCTGCGGCCGGGAATCGCCGATATCACAAGATCCGAGTCAGGACAAGCATCTTCCAGAGCCCGAGTCCTTTTTGGTGGGTTGGTCTAATCATTTTGACAGATTTCTTGGCTAACGTTTTGATCAGGTCTCTTGGGATGGACCACATGACCCAGAGAACCCCAAGAATTGGGACAGAAGGCAGAAATGGACAGTGGGTTATCCTAAGGGTTCTGATGCGTCCATCCAATATCTGACTTTCAAACAGATGTCCCTGATTATCTCGGCATTCGCATTTCTTTCGCCCCTCTCCTCCTCCATTGCCGCCCCAGCTTTAGGTCCGATTGGACACGATCTTCATATAGACAACCAAGTCCAGCTCCAACTCGTCCTGTCGATCTTTCTGCTCACCTACGCACTCGGCCCATTCATACTGTCACCTTGCTCAGAAATATGGGGCCGTACACCGATAGTCAGAGTAGGGAACACGATTTTCATATTGTTCACCACTCTCTGCGGCTTTGCGACATCGAAAGGGCAAATTATCGCCTTTCGGTTTCTAGCCGGGATTGGAGGAAGTGCAACAACAGGGGTTAGTCTCGTACAACGCTCCAACAGGCGATTTCAGCTAATGGTTGGGGCCAGATGGGAAGCGGCGTCTTGACAGACTGCTGGCGCCCAGAAGAGCGCGGAAAAGGAATAGCCGTGATGCAATTTGCACCAGTCATTGGCCCTGCACTAGGTCCCATTGGTGCGTCTTCCCCATTTCATTGTCTATTTTCAATCATTGATGCTAACCTTGTTCCAGTTGGCGGCTACATCTCGCAGTACGCCACCTGGCGCTGGGCATTCTGGACAGTCGTCATCTTCAACGTCGCAGTACAGGCTGTGGCATTCTTCCTGCTGAAAGAGACATATACACCTCGCCTTCTTGTGCTGAAAGCCAGGAAGCTCCGCAAGGAGTCACGTAATCCAGAGTTCCAGACTGCCTGGGAACGAGAGCAACGCACTCTGACGAAGATTCTTCGAGTCAGCTTGTCGAGACCCTGGGTGATGCTTGCAACTCAGCCCATCATTCAAAGTCTAGCAATTCTTCAGGCTTTTAACTTTGGCCTGCTCTATCTCGTCATCTCCGGATTTCCTACTCTTTGGGAAGAGCACTACGGGATGTCAAAGGGCAGAGCAAGTCTGAACTACATCTCGATCGCCGTCGGGTCCCTGATCGGAGTTATAATCTGCGCCCCTACTATGGATACAGTCTACCGTCGGCTCAAGACAAAATCCGGGATCGGGATGGAGGAGCCAGGGAGACCCGAATTTCGCATTCCCTTGATGATTCCTAGTTCACTCGTCACGCCTGCTGGGATGCTGTTGTTTGCATGGTCCGCGCAGAACAGACTGCATTTTCTCATTCCAAACGTAAGTCTCTTCAGAGTCGAATATCTTTACGGGGACAGCATCCTGACTCAGGACCAATAGATTGGCATTGCGATAACGATGGGAAGCACTATGATATCGTACCAATGCATCTCGGCCTATATAGCCGACTCTTATCCGCTGTACACCGCCTCTGCGTCGGCTGCATGTTGTTTCATGAGGTCCATGTTCGCTTTCGTGTTTCCGCTGTTTGTTCCAGCGCTTTTCGGAAAACTGGGATATGGACTTGGCGGAAGTCTATTAGCTGCTATCGCGGTCGTCATTGGGATCCCGGCACCGATCTTACTCTGGGTATTTGGCGCAAGGCTACGGGGTATGAGTCGGTTCAGCATGCGCGAATAAAACGAAAGAGGAATTGAAACAATAGGTCCATCTGTTGAATGCGTTTAGTTTTGTCATACAAGGTGAAAAGTTTCCAACACATCGGGGCGTTAGGGCTTACGCTGTCAATCTAGGTTTGCATCCGCGGCTGTATCTTTTCTTGTGACCGTTCTCATTGGCTTTCACGATTTCATCCCAAATTACATTTCGTAGTTTTCCGGATATGTACCTGATCACACGTGGACTTCCCAATCAGGCCATCCAAGCGCCAATTGATTGACCTTGACTGATTGACCTTGACTTATGGAGTCTTGCGTCAGGGTCCTGGTTCCCTTCTCCAACGGGATCTGAATTCCTTCACAAGCATTCCCCAGGCTGTCTTTGGTGTCGTCCGACGGGTTCGGGTTTAAAATGTTTTGGAAGCTAGGGAGCGAGTAAGGTTCCCCCGGAAATTGCGCACCTCGGAACGCATTCCGACCTATCAATGCCTTGTCAAAGCATTGCCCGTATATACAAGCCGGTCTTCGTTAAGGTTTGATTTACAGCGGCTTATGCTTCAGTAGTCTCTCAACAGTCGCGTACGACCAGTGGGAGTTGGTGATCAACTCCGAATAGAAATGTACGTGGAGCAACCCGCTGGTGTCAGAATAGAAATGTCGGATTATTCCATAGCAGAAGCCTTAGAAGTGTATATAAGATCGCACGTTTTCCAACATTTTGTGACGCAGACCCAGAAGCTGCAACTGTTGTTCATACTCTACAAGGTCTTCACAAATTATTTTGCCCGGTTCGTCACTATCCGCGAGTCGTCAGGCACGGCGCATCGTTTAAACTTTAAGCATATTCACCCACACCAGAAGCTACACCAACCACCATACAGAATGCAACTTACCAAGACCCTGCTCGCTCTCGTATCCGTCTTGGCACTAGCTGGTTCGTCATACCTACGTAACAATTGCGCGGTTGTGTAACGGGAATTCCTGACTTTTATTCCGTTTTTCACAGAGGCGAAGGCGTGCCAATTCGGCACCTGCCAGGGCCGGTTCGGCGCATGCTGCGACCAATTTGGGGGATGTACAGTTCTATCGAACGAATGTCCTTGAAAGGATTGTATCGGCGATCAATCTATAAACCACCTCAATTACGAAGAATTTCAGGTGGAAAGATGGAGGAGCATAACCCGCTCAGTTCATTCGGGCACATCAGGTATCAGTAGAAGAAAGCATTACACTCGCTGCCAAGACCACCTCCTTTGGGCATTGATGGGAAAACGCGCACAATCCCTGCGAGGGCTACTGCCAAGAGCACATTCGATAATTTGCCCAGATAACTATCAACCTTTCTTCTCTCGCGCGTTCCATTCCTCTGCTTGCACTGGTAATGCATAGTGCTATGTTACAATTCTCCGATATTTGTTGCGGACGTTTCCAGTGAAGCCGTTCTAATTAACATGCTCACATGGTTAAGGTTCTTGTTTGCCATGTTTTTCTGAACGGGACGAACGGGAATTTGGTTTCGCGTGTGTCGATCGTCACCGCATTAGACGGTTTAGAGGTGCCGTTTTAGATACGCTTTCTGTCAGCTATCGTAATTCCGGTAATGGTGGTTGAATACTGGCATATAGGTAGGCTGCGGGGTTTGCGAGTACCTTAGTGTCCGTTGTAATTTCGTCATCACACCATCACATCCCCCCCCCCCCCCCCCCCCCCCCCCCCGCNCCCCCCCCCCCCCCCCCCCCCCCCCCGCTGGCCTCAGCGGTCATCTAGGGTGCGGGAATTCTCGTTACAATTATTTTACTCATTCATATGTTTCATGTACTACGTAGTAGCATCCCAGACTCCGTGTATGCCCCTGTCCAAAACCCCGGTTTTGATATTGCCATGTGCGTTTGGTATCATTCCGTAAAACCACGTAACCCCGAACAGTCTATAATGGCGATAATTACGATTGTTTTGAGCCCCGTTTCTCCTCCCTGACTCTGGAGTGCCTGGACGCCTGTTCCTCCGACTCCTCAAGGTCATCTTCGTCATGTTCCAATGTCACGCGTTCCCCGTGGTCCATCGAGTGTCGGTCGTTCAGTTCCAAATCCTCGCCGTCTTGGAGGTTATCGCCTTCCGCTGAGTGTAGACCTATGGTTGTTGGAGTATGGGTTCTTCTCTGCTCCCAGGTCTTGTTCGTGCTGTTTCCATCAGGGTCGAGCGGCATGCTTGGGTCTTCCTCTGGTCGTAATGTCGCGTGTGAAACGCGTGATGGTCGTGTGATAGTTCGAAGCGTAGACTCCTGACCAGGTGATGTAATCCAGTTCATCACAAGGGCCGAGAAAAAGACTATTCAGTGACATGTCAGCACCGTCTCACGATAACCATCCTAGGATCCTTCTTACTGTCGGTGTTGCAACATAATAAACACAACCACGCAACCTCTCCATTGAGTGCGCCCAGGACTGCTAGATTCCTGTTTCGTCGAGTCAGTGGAAAGCTCACGAAAACTCGAGGCGGTGGCTTACGTGACACTGCTAAGGAGAGTACAGCATGAGCCGATAAAAGTACGGATCACAAGACGTCGAAGTCTGATATTCGGTGGCGCTCGGGGAACCCGGCGGTTTCTCCAATCCAAGGTCCACGGTTTCCAGAAGTTATACTTGACGGAATGAAGACCTGTCGTCGATTTAGTTACGTTAATTGATGGACTTGAGCTTCTTTGGACTTACTTAGTAGCGGGAGCAGGAACATGATAGTGAGGTAAACCTGGTAGATGTCAGAGCCCATACACATGGAGTCAAGTCAGAACGAAGCTCACATTAACAGCAGCATCAAAGGATATCAGGGCCAAAATCACATTTTGGCCAAGTCCAATGATGCATATTCCGTCAATGTAATTTGTTATTCGGAAGATGAAGTTCAATATCACAATGAGGACGAAAACCCCTGTGTCGCGTGTTAGCCATGACACCTGTCGATTCCCACATGAACCATACCAAGCATGCCGAAAGAGTTGAATAGGTAGAGCTTGGACTTCATTCGGGGTTTGGATGTCTGTCTGATGATGTGCTGTTGTCATCGTTAGCTGGATATCTTGGGGGGCCATCTGTAGAGCAATGACTTACTGCTCGATCTACCATGAACAGGTATATGAACTGTGGAGTCACATGTCAGTCTTTAATCTGTTGAATACACAAACACGTGCATCAACACTTACCAGCTGCAAACACGGTCAGTAAGAAGCATCTTGACGTATCTAGGACTTGGACTGACCTTTGTTGACACATAGGCGCCGAGGCAAAAGAGCGTTGCCGCTGAGCATGCTGCAAAGTTCATGTCGGTTCCGAATCCGAACTGTAGAATTGACGTCCCGAAGACGAAAAGAAAAGAGAAAACATATATGCAGAGTACGACTAGAAAATTGTCAGAGTCATCTGGATATCGGGTAGTGGAGTGCCCATACGCCACATTGTGTATGGTAACACCCTCCAGTCCTTCACGGTCGATACTCGCATGGCTGTAATTGCTTTCAGAATTGTTCCTTGAGGTTGTGCGCAGCTCCTGCCAGTCCAACACCGTTCCGCGTTAGAGTTACTGACCAAATAAACTTGCAAGCGTGCATGCCGAGATCAAGGCGACGATGATGCTCATGACCTTTCCCGCAAGTGGCTGCGGCCCATGATTGATACCACGGATCGCCACATCTTCCCTAACCTCCAACGATATCATGGCTCCAGCTTTCCCTGCTGCGTTCTGCCAGCGGCTTGTTATGTTGAACCCATCAAGATAATCCCTCGCTATACGTCGACCCGGAAGAGCCGACCCGACGCGCCGATGTGGGTATTGTCGATCGGTAAATACGGGGGCGGGAACGACGGGGGCCCGCGATGGTGTTTCGACGACCTTAACGACGATTTTCAGGGTCGACTGACGATGAACGTATTGCCCAACGTGCGGCGAAAAGGAAATTTGGCGACAAAAGAGGGGGGAACTGGGGGGTAATGGGGATAGATGGGAAACTTTGAAACGGAGAAAGACGAGGAAGGGCTCCCTGGGGAAACTCTGCTGGGAAAGCTTGGGGATGGAGTCGATCGGAACTCCCTCATGTACCTCATGTAGGGACTTTTTTCCTTCGTCCGCACGGCACTCGTAGGCCGTGCCGCACGTGGGATGGGTGTTTGTGCGGGAATGTCCAAGCGGTGCGATGAGGAAATACGGTCAACTCTCCCAGCGAATAGACTTTTTGGTCAAACGCACCATGCAACGGTATGATGGTGGCCTTCGAGCGACCCTGACTCGCGTGTCTGCGAGCTTTCCGCCTCTTTAACGTCGCGCACGGCAGTTACGCTGCCGGACTGCTTCATCATGGCACGCCTCGCCCAGACTATTTGACTTTTGAGCAAATGAAAAGATTGGATCTCTCGGTTCTAGCGGATGGCGGATGGAGATGGGAGGCGAACGGCGTGAGCCACGTGACGACGCCACAGGGTCTGATCATCTTTGGAATCTTTCTGATCCAGATCCCTCGTTATTCTAGATCAACCTTACTATGGATAGTTGGGCATACACTTCGTGGTCCCTTGAGGCGAGGTACCGCGTCCAGGACCGATCTTCTTCCGATAAGTTTAAGGTTGGTGGTCCTTGACATAGCCAGCCAGCGGTCCCGACATCCGTCGGCTTTGCCCGAAGGCTTGGCTTCCTGGGGCTGGTCTCTGGGGCATGTCAGGAGGCGGTGTTGCGACGCCAGATGTGTGATTTGAGCGGAATCTCACCCTGACGATGCTGGCATCTGGGGTTTTTGGCAGCTTGAGATGTTAACATCGAGAAAATATCACCATGGGTCTAGATAGCTCCGCGACTGACTGGTATTTAAAGTCGTGATGATCGCCGCTAATAATGAACCCTCTTTTGACTGACACTCGGTAGCCCATTTCTGCTGTTCTGTTCTTGAAATATCGAAAGCCTTACCGACGCGTCGATCGCTCGTTTAATTCTCTCTTTTCCAGATCCGCTCCTTCACTCTCGCTGCAATCAAAATGCGTGCTTCGGTCGCCGTTGTTGCCTCCCTTCTCTCCTTCGTTATTAGCGTCTCCGGGTAAGCACTCTTCCACTCCTAATCTCCAAAGGGACTTGTCAAGTCATCAACGAAGATCGTGTTTGTGCGCGCACGTGGCTAATTTCTTTGACACCGCACAGACAAGGCGAATTCCAGACAGTCTTTTGTCAAACCATTGACGGCAAACATGCAGCCAGTAATAATTTCTGCCAAGCTGTTGGAGGCGCTGTTCTGCCATCTCCTGGGGTAAGTCATTGCTTTTTGTTGTTGATGTGGCTGAATCAACGTAATTGCGGTCGAGTCTAACAGCCCCTAGTTCTGTTGCCTTCGCTCAAGCGACTTTGACAAGTTCGTAGCTCTCTCAAAGGGCTGTGCAGACAATGGCTTGGTGCTAGGAAAGAACGACGTCCCCTGCTCTCCGTAGACATACCGGCTTGTTTCAGAAAAGCCCATACCACTACCATGACCTGCAGACACTTTAATCAGGAGCATTCTATGACTCCTCAGTTAGATACTGTCATGATAATAATGAGTGATTAAATTGCCAGTACAACATGCGACATGAGTCATGCAAGTCTTTAAACCCGTAGAGCTCGATCAATACAGACTGGGTCCACTGAATAGGATTTGAAGCGGTTCGCAACGCGGTTTGAGACCTCCGTTGCTGTGGATCTTCATGGTCAATCGTCTCAGATTGTCCCAGCCGCTCGTTACCTGCTTCTAACCGAGGCTGCCAACAGCTGACGATACCACGGAACATGGACTGGGGTTCGTCCCGTCATGCCCGGCAAGGGTAGGCTATTCGGAATCGTCCTGATGTCGAACCAGCGACACGGGAATATTTTCGCTGTGAAAATATATGTACGCACGCAGCTTCATGCAGCTTCCGCCTTGCTTTGCCCCTTGTCGTCGCCATGTGGAAGCCATGTGCACGTAATAGATCCTAGTCAGGAGCACGCTGTGGTCGACAAATCAAATTGTCGCGAAAACATAGAACGAAAAGTTTCACTCCCTATTAAACTCAAAGCTGATGTACTAACTCCGGGGACTGGACACTGTCCCTCTCTATCCTTGAGCTCCTCAATCTTGCTCACTTCCGCGCAATAGTCTGGGGTAACGCGCTTCATCGCCTCTCTCAACCACGGCTTCCAAGAAAGCAGCCAACACGGCGCTCATACCCTTCTCCTCGGCCTCGGTAGCCCAATCAACCATACTCATACTTTTGAAAGAATGACCAAAACGAGCTTCCATGTAACTCTGGAACTCATGAACCGGCACCACGTTGCCTTCAGTGTGGTGGATAATTCTGGTTGCGCCGTAGGAGACTCCAAAATCGTCATTCGTCAGTGACTGAAGAATCGCTCCCGCCGTTGTCGGCAACTTGCACATGTCCAGAAAGCCCGAAAACGTGGCCAAAGATGGAACTGCCTTGAGGATGGCTGAGTACTTGTGGATCATGTTGACGGCGTCCATCTCATCAGCGTCTTCGGACATGAGGTAACCCGCGCGATGAATCGACACAGGTAACCCGGTCGCGGCCGCACATTTCTCGAGATACGTCTCGCTTGCCCATTTTGTTGAGGTGAATCCTTCTCTGCCGAGAGCCGCAGGAGGATAATGTACTGAAATGGGTCGCTCGGGGTACGTGTTGCCTCCGCTGAACAGGATGACGCGGGGGCTGGAAATGTAGTGGAATGGCACCTTCCTGGCCAAAGCCAGATTTGCCACGAACTTCGTTGACTCTACATTCTGAACGCGAATGGAGTCATAGTTGTTCAGGCAAGAACCCTCAGCTCCGGCGTGGATCATGATGTCCACGTCTCTTTTCAAGGTTTGCTGCGCTTCACCCGAAAGACCAAGGGTTGGATCCGCAAGACTTCCGATGTGAATCACGAGCTTGTCGCTTGCCGGAAGCTGGGTCACTTGTTCCTGACTAATGGCGATGCAGTGAACTTTGCCAACGGACGGGTCGTCAAGAAGGAGTTTCAGGAGCCATGATCCCAGTCCCTTAGCTGCGCCCGTTAGAACAACGGTTTTGTTTTCCCTCGGGACCACGTGAGATGGAGCAGCGCTTACTCCCTCGATGGCTGCATGACCGTCAAAACGGGTTTGCTCATCCCAGAATTCCCAGTCGATGCCGTCATTTTTAGATTCTTTGGCGCCTCGAATCATAGCTGCCATGGACCGCAAAGTGCTTGCTTCAAACAAATGTAGAAGAGGCACAGAGATTTGCCACTGCTTCTGCACCTTCTTTCTCAAGTTGACCAACAGCAGGGAGTTTCCTCCGAGACGGAAGAAGTCGGAGTTGGGAAGAATGCCAGTCGTTTGAGAAATGGTGTCAGGAAGAATTTGTTCCCAAACCTGACGCAGGTCACGCTCGAGTGGAGTGAGCGTTTCTTGGCTGCTTTCCTCAGCCTGAGCTGGGATCGGTATCTTGTTCAATGCGGCCCGGTCCAACTTGCCATTGTGGTTCATGGGAAGCTGTTGAAGCGGAATGATGATAGAAGGCCGCATATACTCCGGAAGAGGGAGGCTTGCCGGGAGTGACCGGAGATACCCATCGCTGTCTTTGATTTGAGCGTCAGTTGCGATTACGGCAAAGGCAACCAAGGTCTTGTCTTCTCCGCGCACGGTCACAACAGCTTCTGCGAGCTTTCCGTTCGCAGTCTTGAGAATGTTGGACGCAACATCCTCAAGCTCGATGCGAATTCCTCTGATCTTGACTTGGCTGTCGCCACTGATGCGGCCGAGAATGACGAGCGAGCCATCTGGCTTCAAATAGCCGGAGTCGCCGGTGCGGTACATCATCTTCCAGTCGTTTCCATGATCATCCGCGGTGGCAAAGGGATCCGAAACGAAAGACTTGTTGGTGAGCTCCTGACGGCGGAGGTATCCTTGACTGACGCCTGCACCTCCGATGCAGACTTCTCCGGCGCAGCCCTCTGGTACGAGGTTCATTCTGTCGTCGACAACGTATATCGAGACATTGTCCAAGGCAGGGCCCGCGGGCACGAAGTCCAAGCCATCTTCCAAGTACTTGACGCACTCTACTGTGGCGAAAATGCACGTCTCCGTCGGTCCGTACACGTTGAAGACGTTCGCGCCTGGCGGCATTGCCTGCTTGAACTGGGCTGCCAGCTGAGGTGTGAAGATTTCACCCCCTACAGCCACGGTCCGGAAATTTTCGCAAGTCTTGAGTACGTCCGAAGCATGTTGGAAGATGTGCTTGAACTCGACGGGTGTGCCAGCCATTAACGTAACCTTTTCGCTCTTGATGAGGTCGACGATGGCTGATGGGTCTCTGCGCTGGTCCTTGGAAGCCATGACCAATGTGGCCGCGTTCGAGAAAGCAGTGAAAATCTCGAATGGACAAAGATCAAAGCTGACGCCGGTTTGTTGGAGAATCACCTCCTCCTTTGGTCGTACCTGGAGCCTGCGCGAAGAGGCCTCAATTAGGTTGACATAGTTCCTGTGCTTCAGGATGGCCCCCTTGGGGATTCCGGTCGTCCCGCTCGTGTAGAAAAGTACGGCTGGCGCGTGAGGGTCGGACGAATTACGAACTTTATGGTCTCCAGCTCGAGGCATAATCGGAGAGACGTCCAAAATTGAGGTTCCACGATAAGAGTCGCCTAGGAGTTGAGCGAGATCGGAAGTCGCCTCATCGTGGAGTATCGCCTGTGGCTTGCAGTCTCCCACAATTGAAGCCAACCTCTCTTGGTGATTGGTGGTGTCGAGAGATACAACAATGGCTCCAACCTTCAAGACGGCGAGGTATGCAAACACATATTCGGCCGAAGGCTCGATCAACAGACAACAGAAAGGCTCGGCGCTTCTAGGAACCCCGAGAGCTCTCAGAGATGCAGCCAGATTGTTGACTTTCTGCATCATTTCTCGATAAGTATAAACCTTTTCTCCGTCCTTTATGGCAACGAGATCCAGATGACGGTCGGCGACTTCGTCGATTCGATGAGAAATAGTGCCTGACCATTCAATGTTGAATCGGCGGCCTCTTCCTGTCAAGCCCTGGCCATCTGACTCGCCGACACCTTTCAGAATGAAAGACCTATGCATGGGAAGCTCGGCAACCTCAGACCGCGGCGCTGCGCAAGCAGACTCCAGCAAGCATCGATAACAGTCCAAAATTGACTGCGCAGCCTCCTTCGAGTACAACGCATCTTGAACGGCGAAATGGAGGAGACAAGTCCCGTCTGGTGCGTCCGTGATATTGACTCCTAGATCGTAAGGATTGCCTGAACTCTGTGATTGGACGTACTTGAGCGCAGCATCACCGATGGAATCCAATCCCAAAATTCCGAGTCGGTAGTTGATGATGACTTGGAAGATGGGACTGTGTCGCGCTGTGCGGGGAACTTGTAGTTCATCGAGTAAGGCGTCAAGTGGAATCGTGGAGTTGGTGAGGGAAGCGAGAATCTTCGAAGACGCCTTCTTGCACAGAGTTTCAAAGCTGTCGGTCTCCCCCATGTTGACTCTTACCGGGACGATGTTGATGAAGCATCCCGCCGTCTGAGAAAACTCAGTACCCGATCTTCCTGTATCAACGGTTCCAATACAGAAGTCATTGGTCTGCGAAAGGCGAGAAACCATTGATGCGAGGACGGCAAAGTGAAAGTGAAACGGCGTTACATGAAGCTTGCTGCTGACTTGCTTGATCCGAGACACCAGGTCTTTGGGCAACACCGTATCAACGATGGTGGTGGCGTATTGGTTCGTTGCCTTCCGAGTCTTTGTGTGCGACATGGGGAAGAGAGGCAGGGCATCGGGAAGGCCTGCAAGCTCATCCTTCCAGAATTGGGTTTCCTTGGCACAGTTACCGTGCTCAACCATAGATCTCTGTTTGACTGCGAAGTCGACGTACTGCGGGATGGTGGGCAGAGACTTTCCTTCGTATGCTCGCGCAAGATCTTTCAGGAGAAGGATCCAGGTGACGCCATCGATGGCTATGTGGTGGCTGGAAAGAATGAGAGTGTGACAGTCGCTTGCATGTCGGAGCACGGTCAATCCCAAGCATACGCCTTCTTCGAGATCCCATTGCCGTGATTTCATGTCTTGGTACTCTTGCGCAATTGTTACGTCCGTTGCGCCGTCTACAAATTTGAAGGGGCATGCTGACGTGGCTGTTACAGCTTGCATCGGCAAACCAGTAGCTGAGTCCGTGTAGAAGTATGTGCGCAAGATCTCGTGGTGCCAGGTCACCTGGCGGAACGCATTCTTCAGTCTATCGACGTCCAAAGGCCCACTGAGCTCGTACATCGATGTCTCGTTGTACGTTGTTGGATCTTCCAGGAACCCTTGGAGAAACCACAGACGGGCTTGTGCGAAAGACATCTGGGCTCTTCTGTGGACCACTCGGTGAATCTTGCGCTCCTTGAAGTAGCCATCTGTCTGCTCGTCTCTGCTTTCGCTGCCAACTGACGTCATCGGAGTCGGCGGTGATGCGTCGGGTGTGCCTGGCGTTGTCCTGTTGTCTGGTGTGATGGGCGTCGATGCACCATCTACTTCGAGAACCGGTACACTTAGCTGGGTTCTCTTGGTTTCAGGCTTGGTCTCGGCCTCCGAAGTCTCCTTATTGACCGGATTGCTGCTTTTGTTGGCGAAGATAGGGGCGGAAGCCGCCTTGCAGATTGAATCTCCAGAAGCACCACTCAAGATTTGAAGAACGCTGACTTCGGCGCCGACAACCTTTCGGAACCAGGTCTGGACTTCCATTGCAAGAAGAGAGTCCAGACCAAGACTGACGAGAGGCAAGTCCATCTTGGCACTTCCTTGAGGGAGTTGCAGAAGACTCTCCAGTCTCTGGGCGAAAGCTTCTCGAACCTTGGTGAAGACAGTCTCCTCGTCGGTGGCCGCATCTAGGGCGGCCCGAAGATCTTCAAGAACCGAGGTGCCAATGTTCTCAGTCGCTGAGTCCCGCTTGTCTCTCACATAGAAGCCAAATCGAGGTTCGTTGGCCCAGAACGGTCGCTCGGCTTCATTGTCGCTGATTGCCAGGCCGGCAATGAGCTCGCTATGCGAAGAAAAGCCCGGACGACCGGCAAGAATACCCTCTGCAAACATGACGTGTACCTCAGCTTCGCATAGAGCGAGAACGCACATGCTGCGCAGCTTCTTAGCCACAATTGGATCTTGACGGGTGATATATCCGGTGTCCGAAATCATGCCGACATCGATGACGGACCCGGCCAGGCCCCGGCGTCTCCGATCGGCGGCTAGTCCAGCCATGAACGTGTTCGCCATGTGGTAGTTGGATTGACCAGGTGTTCCTATAACGCTACCGGTTGACGAAAGCATAATGAAGAAGTCGAGGTCTTGGCCCGAGAAAGCACGGTCGAGGTGGATACTACCATCAACCTTGGGCCGCAGAGCAGTCTGCACAGACTCGACATCCATCTGCATGAAGAGCTTATCTGACAAGACCATGGATCCGTTACAGACACCTGCAATTGGAGGCATTGTCTTCGAAATCTCATCGACAATTTCTTTGATACGGTCTGGATTTGTCACGTCCATGGCCATCACCAGAACCTTGGCGCCCAGCTTTGTCATGGAGTCAATCCAGGTCTGGCTGACATTGGGATTTCTGCTCGCCAGCACAACATACTGAACGCCGTGCTTGATCATCCACGAGCAGATGGAAACTCCAACGTCACCAGTGAGGCCGACCATGAAGTACGTCTTGTCCGACTTGAAGAGTTGCTCGGGCTTGACAGGTTGTAGATCTGCCCGGATCGGGACGCTCTGAGCCTGTCGCCAATCGATGACAGTCGTGGACACACTCGCCTCGACTTCACACAAGTCGCCAATTGGTACAATCTTTGCAGTCTGATCCTCGGTGATACCATTCAACTGAATTGTGGAAGCATATGCAGCTTCAAGAAGCTGGGAAGCCGGTCTGTCCGATTGGCTTGCAGGGCATTCCCAGAAATGTCCATTGGAGGGGTTGCGCACCAAGAGGAAAGACGAGACCTTCGAGAGAAGATCAGAAGAGTCGGCGTCCCTGATTGAGTCTCCGAAAATTATTGCTGCAGTCTTGCGGGGCACGAATGCCTTCAGCATGCGCGTTGGTGCGCGCGGTGGGATAAAGCCATCGCAGGTTGAGTCGGGGGAACTTGCAAAGATCTCAATACCATTCTTCTTCGCCTCAACTTCGATAACGTCCTTTGCCATCTTGCTTATTCCGTGAAGCCAGATAGTATGACCCCGAGGCACTGACCGCACCCAAGCCTGCGCGGCTAACACCACAGATAGGAGTGCAACCGCATTGGAGGCAATGCTTGCGGAGAGAACGCTTTCACTTGAAACTTGGAATAGTGAGGTGTTTGTTGGGGACAAGGCAATGACAGCTTCGGAGCTTTCCTTGCGTTTGCCTACACAGAGGTATTGAGGCACTTGGTAAGACAGCAGATTGATGGGTGCCAAGCAGGAGAAGGCATTCTCGATCGTGTCCAGTCTAGGCCTGTCTTGGATGAGCTTTGAACTGGCCCTGACTTCGATTGAGGTTTCAGTCTTGTTGACCTCAATGACATGAGTCTCTGATGTGACCTCCTTGACGATTTGCCTTCTGGCCGAGTTGGTACGCTCATTGGGGTCTTCGTACTCCTGAATGCGGGGGACGAAAAGTTGATTGTTCCTCAGACAGAGCTCGGTCTCCAAAGACCAAAACCTTTCGCCGGGCTCCGTGTTTTGAATGGAATTCAGCGTCAGCTGGAGGAAGTGCTGCAGGACTTTGCTGGGATCAAGCTTGGTGGCTCCGTCGATATCCATAACCTGGAGAAAGCTTCCCAAGGCAGGCTTCTCAGCGCGCAATCCGCGACACAAACCAACCAACATGTTTGAGTAAGGATTCGACGTGGCCGCATTCTTTGTAAAGATCAATACTCCCCGAGCTTTCTCAAGAATGCCTTTGAATCCGGACAGAGCTGCATCATCAACTCCGCTCTTGAACGTCGGCTGATCCAGCTCAGAGAGACAGAGAACCAGAGTGTTTGCGGGTACATCGGATGGTTTGACAGTTCGAAGGTCGGTGAAATGGACGACATCGTTGCCAAAACCTGACAATTTGTCCTTGACCGAGCGGACAGTCTTTGAGGTGGCAAATGTGGAACCGCCAATGAGAGTGAATGGAACAAAGTCGGGTATCATGTGTGTGTTTTCGAGCGGCTCTCGAAGGGCCTTGATTGTATGATCAGTAGCTTGGCTGGCGAAAGAGGTGAACGTGTGAAGTTCATCTTCCTTCTGGTCATGGCTGAACATATCGACACCGGTGAATCCAACGTTGCGGAGTTTCTCGTCCCAGGTTTCGATAGTTGCGACCGGTCCGAAGCGTCGACAACTGTCACGCGCAAGCCACCAACCCTCCAGGCCACCCATGATCACTTGAATTCTGAGGTGATCCGAAGTGGGCTCAGTGACGATGAGAAAGCCACCGGGTTTAAGCAGCCCCCTGACACGGCGCAGCACGGCTTCAATGTCATCCGACACGTGCAAAACATTCGCGGCGATAATGACATCATACGACGGGGTGTCGAAGCCTTGCTCCTCGAACGGATGCCCGATATCCAGCTTCTTGAAAGTCATCTTATGCACGTGATTCGCAAAACGCTTTTGTGCCTCGGGGAAGAACGCAAGCGACACGTCGGTGAAGGTGTAAGAACCAAAGTGGTCGCCGATGGTATCAAAGACAGCTGAAGTCGTCGCACCAGTTCCGGCTCCGATTTCGAGAATGTTTGCCTTTGGGTACCGATGGGATATGGCATTCAGGTAGGCCGAGACCTGACGTTGAGCATTGCGAAGACCTAAGCCTTCCCGGTAGAAATGGCTCAGTTTGTCATCCGCGAAAAGTACATGAACCATCTGCTTTTCGTTCCGGAAGACGCTGCCGGCTTCGTCTCCTACGAGGCGGAGAAGTTCAAAGTCAACTTGGTCCTGGTTCCTTTCAAGAATGGCATCGATTGTTTCTCTCGTGTCCTTTGCCCAGTTGTGATAAGGTCCCTTCTCGACCGTGTTCGCCAGATCCGTCAGCTGTTCGAACATCATCTTCTCATGAGGCTTCAAATTCTCGACGCCAACTTTGCTCGCCTCTGCTAATAGCTTGCGGCAGAAGAACAGAGCAACACGCTCGGACTCCTCAACAGCGACATCCTGAGGTGGGTTGAAGTCTATTTCAAACTCGGCGCCGCCCAAGAGGTCTGCTGCCCATCTGGTCTCTGCGAAGATGATGCGGTCGTTGGAGGCGTCTGGCCGTCCGAGAGCTGCCAACGCCATCCCTTCGAGCTGGAGGAATGGCGTCTTGAAGTCGTCGTGGGGCGAGTAGATGCTGACATCGCCACTGATCTTGGTTGCCGACAGTTCTGTGGAGAAGGCGTCGATTAGCACTTCAATCTGACCACCAGATGATGGGACGAGGCGATGTCTTGGGTTGACTGTAATCTTCTCGAAGCTTTGAGGTAGGTACGCAGTCCAAAGTCTTTCGGCAGTTGGGGCGTTGAAAGCAGCAAACACCTGAGTTATGTCAGTATAGAAACCTAGGTTTAACTGGTATTAAAAAGGGCTGAAGCTCACCGGTTGCAGTGCAACATCAATCAGTGCTGGGTGGTAGAGATTCCCGTACTCAATCTCGTCAGCGAACCAGGACGCTGTTGCAGTCGCAATACCATCAACGCGACGCATCGAATTGAGCCGCTTGAAGAGGTCCTCATACTCCAACCTAGTCTCCTTGACAGAGCTGTAGAAACGCTCAACATCTACGGGCGGTACGGTTGCAGCAAGCGGGTCCACTCGAGGAGGGAGGATATCATCCATGGGGCCACCCAATGACACAGAGATGCTTCCAAAACATGTTCTGTCCACCTTGCCTGTGCTCGCATCAGAGCATACGTAGGACGAAAACTCGGCTGTAATCTTTCTCTCGTCTTTGCGTGTTACTTTGACCGATGTCAGCATCTCGACTGGTCTGGGCCCCTCCTCTACCTTGAGTGGCCGCTCGAGGGTGAGTTTCTTGATCTCAATCAGCGACATGGGCTTGTCACCGCTGAGGAATTGCGCCACCTCGAGCATCATCGCGACATAGCCAGCTGACGGAAACAGCACCTCTCCCTGGAATGAATGGCCCCGCAGCCATGGGAGCTCCTTCAGACTCAGAAAGTTGCGCCAGCGTGGTTCCCAATCCGAGTCATCGGGGCACCGGTGGCCCAGCAAGATGCTCTCGTTTCCACTGGAGCGTAGTCGGTGATTGCGCGAGAGTCTCGATTCACGCCATATGGGTGCGCCATGGTCCCAACAGTAGGTGGGGAGATTGTCGACAACCTTGTGCGTGGGAACTTCGTCATACCAGCAGCGTTGATATTGGTCCAAGTCGAGCACTTGGGCCCCAAAGTGGGACCATAAGAAACCTTGAAGCTGCATCATACTGACGACACAATCTTCGCCTCGGTTCATGCTGCCGCAGTACGGGAGTTGCTTCCCCAGATGGGGTCGCACAGTCTGGTTCACGGTCCCTTTCAGCGCAGGGTGCGGTCCAACCTCGATCGCGGCATCGAATGGACCGCCGTTGGTCAGCGCCATCGTGACTGCATCTGCAAACAGAACAGGCTTCACCATGTTTGCGATCCAGTAAGGCCCGCTCAGATCGTCAAAGTTCTGATCCCAGTATCGACTCGCCGTTCCATCCACACTTGAGACCCAGACACATTTACTCTCCGTTTTCAGGGGCGAGATCCCGCATTTTCGCATCGCTTTGAGGTAGGCCTCAGAGCAAGCCTCCATGTGCGGTGAGTGATAGGCCTTGTCGGTCTTCAGCACGCGGGCAAAGATCTTCCTGTTGTCGAAAACTTCCTTAGCCTCTTGAATGGCGTCAACGTCGCCGGAGAGGGTGACGCTAGAAGGGGAGTTCTTCGCCGCAAGACATATCCTGCCTTTGAATGGTGCCTCACGGCAGAAATCTTGTGCTGCTTCCCCGCTGATTCCCACCGCCATCATGGAGCCTTTTCCTGCCAACTTGGCGCAGACACCTCGGTAGAAGGCAACGCGGATGGCATCGGACAAGGAGAGTATGCCGGCCGCGTAGAGTGCAGCAATTTCGCCTGACGAGTGACCGACCACAGCGCTGAACTTGATTCCGCTAGTTTGTAGCATCCGAGCCAGGCCGATTTCCACTGCCGTGGTGGCAGGCTGCGCGATCTCGGCTTCAGAGATTCGGCTTTGCGACGGGTCGGCGAGCAGCTGTTGCTTCAGCGACCATGATGGAGCATCTGGGAGTTTTGACAGAGATACATCACACTCCTCGATAGCTGCTCTAAATACAGGACTGTGTGTCAGCAAATCCTTTCCCATACCAGGCCATTGTGCACCTTGTCCGGTAAAGATGCCCAAGACTCCAAAACCCTCGGAAGGGGAGACGAGGGATGCAGCTGGTGTTCCCAAAGATGGCTGCGCGCCAGCGGAGTCTGCGATGGCTATCTCGAGGCTCGCTAAAAGATCCCCTCGTGATGTCGCATGGAATGACTTTCGGAACCCGAGACCGCTTCTTCGTTGCCATAACGTCCATGCTATATCGTCGAGGCTCACATTCGGGTTGTTGTGGATGTATACGGTCAGTCGTCGGATGTTTTCGAGTAGAGAGGTTTGTGAGTGGGCGCTGACAACAACAGGCGTAGTGAAACGGATGTCTCCAGATGTCAAAGACCTGGTTTCTGGCTTAGGCTCATATGATTCCAGAATGACGTGTGCGTTCGTTCCTCCAAATCCGAAGCTGTTTACACTTGCACGCTTCGGCTGTCCATCGACCCTGTCGGGCCACGGAGTAGGCTCTGTGGGGACTTTGAGAACGCGCTTGTAGGGCTGAATCTTTGGGTTGAGGGACCTCAAATGTAGGTTGGGGGGGATCGTGTCATGTTTCATTGCGAGAAGAACCTTAATGACACCCGCCAAACCAGCGCAGCCTTCCAGATGGCCTACCACTGTTTTAACTGAACCCACGAAAAGGGGGCTCACTTCTGTGTCTGCAGCGCCCTTGGCTGCAAAGAAACTCTCAAAAATGCCTCTGGCTTCTGTGGGATCACCAGCCTGTGTGCCCGTGCCATGTCTATTGACCGTGTCAGCGATATCAGACCGTCCCATAAAACGAGTCAGCACCTACGCCTCAAAGTATTGACACCTATCTTGCGCCTTTGAAGGATCCAGCCCCGCGGCCCGGTACGTCTCCGTCGTCAGCTTCGCCTGCGCCATAGCGCTCGGCATCGTGATTCCCGGCGTCCGACCATCAGAGTTGACGCCCGAGTTGCGAATCACCGCTTGGATGGGATCGTTGTCCCTCAACGCCTTGCTCAGCGGCTTCAGCAGCAAGGCCGCCACGCCCTCGCCCCTAGCATAACCGTCCGCCATGGCATCCCACATCTGACACTTCCCCGTCGGCGAGAGCATCCGCAGCTTCGACTCGCTGATGTACATGTCCGGCCCGAAGATGAGGTTAGTGCCGGCGACGACGGCCGTCTCCGCCGCGCCGCTGCGGAGATCCTGGACGGCGAGGTGCATCGCGACAAGCGATGACGAGCAGGCCGTGTCCAGGCAGATTGACGATCCGGAAAGGTCGAAAAAGTAGGAAATGCGGTTGGCCAGGATAGCGCGCGACGTGCCCGAGGCAGTGTAGTGCGACAGGTCTTCCGTGTCGCGGTACTGGATCGTCTCATAGTCGCCCGTCATCACGCCGACGAACACGGAACACCGCGAGCCCTGGAATCTCTCGATTGGCGTCCCAGCCGATTCTGTGGCTTCATAGACCGTTTCCAGGAGGAGCCTCTGCTGCGGGTCCATGGCCTCCGCCTCCAGTGGACTGACGTTGAAGAACGTCGTGTCGAAGAGGCGCGGGTCCTCCTCGAGGAAATAGGACTTGGTGACGTTCGAGCTTCCATGGTGCTCGCCGTTTGCGTGGTGGAACTTTTGGAGGTTCAGACGATCTGGGTCTGGCTCTCGAGATAGGTCTCGTCTGCTGTTGAGCACCTCCCAGAGCTTGGCGGGTGTGTTGGCGCCTCCTGGGAAGCGATGCGCCAGCCCAATGATTGCAATGGGCTCCATATTTCTACTAGATCAGTTAGACCGTCTACAGAGCGTGTGATTTTCCATTGCACTCACATGTTTTGTTACAATATTCTATCTCGTGTATACGATGCCGCGTGAAAGTCGGTGAGTTTAGAAGCACGTTCGCAAGTGATGCGAGGCCTTCGTATGGACAACAGCTTGGGCGTGGGGTGACTGACAGCTCCAACAGTCTGTTAATCTACGCAAACGGGTTAATTAACCTCCTTATTCCTCGCCTGCTACTTTACTACTGACTAGGGGTCCAGCCCAAACTCTTTTTGCCTGTACGATACCACCCGGCCCCCAAAGAGGAAACAAATACGCGCAAGTCTAGAGCACGTTTTCTCTCTCTCTTTGCACACCTTACCCTGCCATCCGATACTATTCGTCCCAATAGTATGGGTAGGTTTCGCCTGAAAGTATCATTGACGATCGTTCTCGCGACTTAGTGTCTCTGTTGCAACGTACGTGTCGTTTCCCTCAGCAGCGCATTGAGAAAGAAACCCGCCGGTACAACCGATTCTAACTCTAATTTTTAGTCTGTACAGCTGAGATGCAACTGTGAAAGTTTCCAGATCAATAGGGGGTGGGACAAACCTTAGAGAATGGGGACTTGGCCAGTTGCATTCGTTGGCTACAGAGTGAAGCGCGGGTGGGGGTTAATCCACGAGTCAGCGGGGGGCGGCTAGGCTTGTCTCATTATGCGAGGGGGTCTCTTGTAAACTCGCCGTCGGAGCTGTTATCTCGTCGCGTTCAAATGGCGACTTCATGTCAGTCTTCAGGGAGGATTGCTGACTCGTAGTGTCGTTCTGGAGGGACCTTGGAGCACGACGGCGATTCGGCTCAAATAATCCTCCCGATGGAATCTTCATCCGTCATGGGGGAAGACCGAACGAGCAGTTCGTGTAAGTCTGTCTTTACCTGCATCACTACTAGAATGTATTCGACACTTTATCCATTGCAGCGAGTTACGAAAAGTCATCATCACAAACCATGACACAACCGTCGAAAGCGAGGAGGGCAATAGTCGTCCAGGGACCGGGAACAGCAAAAGTAATCACGGTCTCAACACCAAACCTATCACCAACAAATGTCCTCGTCAAAACAGCATGCGTCGGCCTGAACCCGTCAGACGCCAAGATGGTGCAGGCCGGCATGCCGCAAGGCTCAATGGCAGGCCTCGACTTCGCGGGCATCGTCATGTCAAAAGGCGCGAATGTGTCCTCAGACATACGGCCAGGAGACCGAGTGTGCGGCGTGGCCTTTGGATACAACAACAATGACGAAGCCACGGGCGCGTTTGCAGAGTACGTCGTGGCAGAGGAGCACCTGCTCTTCCGAATACCAGACAATATCTCCTTCCAAGAGGCCGCAACATTTCCCTGCGGTCTCCTCACAGGCGGCATGGTGCTTCACAACACCATGAAGCTCAAAACCGCGCCCGCGGATGGCGATCGGCATGTATTGGTATACGGTGGCAGCACCGCGTCCGGCCTCTTCATGATCCAACTGCTAAGACAGTAAGCCTCCTCTCCCGCTCCTCTCACAACCAGTAACCTAATCCTCCCCAGGTGCGGCTACATCCCCATCGTCACCTGCTCCCCGCACAACTTCCCCCTCGTCAAATCCACCGGCGCCGCCGCCGCCTTCGACTACACCTCCCCAACCTGCGCCGCCGACATCCGCGCCCTCACCGCCGACCGTCTCGCCCACGCCGCCGACTGCATCACCACGCCAGACTCCATGCGCATCTGCTACGAGGCCCTCGGCGCCGCGGGCGGCCGCTACGTGGCGCTCGACAGCTTCCCGATCGCAAGCCACTCGCGCCGCGCGGTCCGGCCGTCCTGGGTCTTCGCGATGAGCGCCTTCGGATCCGCCGTTGATTGGGTCGCGCCGTACAAGTGCGGGGCCTCCCCGGCGGACCGGGAGTTCGCGGCCGCGTGGATCAGGGAGGTGGCCGCGCTCGTGGGGGCCGGGGATGTGAAGCCGCTGCCGTACCGCGTCGTGGGCGAGACGCTGGACGATGTGGGCGGCGGGCTCGAGGAGCTGCGCAGCGGGAAGGTTTCAGGCACGAAGCTTGTGTGTGTTGTGGACAAGTCCAAAATTTGAAGGGATAGACGATGAGTTGCGTTGCGGTGGGAACTTGTCCGCAGGAGTTGTGTGTTCGTCGGAGTTGTTCAGGTTGCCGGCCGCCCACTTGTACGATATGCAGAGTCAGAAAGTTTAAACCGCAGCATGGGGAAGCGTAGCAACCTCGCATCCAATCTTTGATTCACACGTGCGCTAGCTCGGGTACAAGCCTTTTTCGTATTAGAAACTAACAGTCTGTGTGCCTGGATGTCCCCGACGTCAAAGTCCTAGCGCTTCGAACTAGAAGCCGCGCACTCGGATCAGCAATCTACGCAGTCGGATTAGACGTTGGTCTAGCCTCGCAAGCGCATGCAGGCTACAACCCAGGCGCACGACGGGCAGAGCACTGTCTCGACTAGTGCAGGTCGACACAGAATGTCTGACCCGCCGGTTCGGATTGATGCAGCGAAGAACTCTCCCGCCGCCACGTCTCTGACAACCTGAGCGGGGACCCTGAAAACTTTATACTTATATCCGGCCGCCTGTAGTGCTGTTATCTAAGTAGGTTTCCGCGGGTTTCACGGGCGTTGGGGAGTCGCCGTGTTCGCGAGTCAGGTGACGTAGACGTAGCCGTAGTCTCTTCTTCCGATTCCGAGAAACCGCGGAGCGAGCGTCTGGCGGGGAGGAGAACAGACCACAACCTTGCCTGACGTAGTCTCTACGACCCGGCAGCTTCTGTCTCAACAACGGAGGCGTATCACGAGGAGACCTTGTCCAAAAGTCCACATCCAGGCCCCAACATCACGTACTTGCTCGGTGACACGATTCATAATGTCTTCGCCCAAAGTCCTCATCATAGGCTGCGGCATGGCCGGGCCCGTAGTCGCCTGCCTGCTCAAGCAAAAAGGCTACGCCCCCATCATCTTCGAGCGCTCCCCGGCGCCGGCGGACGTCGGCGCGTCCCTGATGATCTGCCCGAATGGACTCAAGGTGCTCAACCTGATCGGTCCCGTGCCCGACTGGCTTCTCCAGAACGGCCCGCCCGTGCTCGAGCTGTGCGACTACAAGGCGTCCGGGGAGGTCCTCGGCCGCTCCGACGTGCCGACGGAGTTTGCGAAGCGGTACGGGCAGCCGGCGGTGGGCGTCAAGCGGACGCTGATCACGGAGTGGTTGAGGGAGCTGGCGGTGGAGAGCGGGGCGGAGGTACGTGAGGGCTGGAAGCTGGAGCAGATTCAGGAGGGGGAGGATAGCGTGACTGCGTTCTTTGAGGGGGGCAGGGAGGAGACGGGGTGTTTTTTGGTTGGGTGTGATGGGTTGAAGGCGGCGACGAGGAGGTTGTTGCTGGCGCGTGGGGGCATTGAGGAGGGGGTGCCGTCGTTTACCGGGCTGACGCAGGTGAGCACACTTCATGATACTCCCATCATGAACACTAACCACAGAACAGACCGCCGGCATCTCGCCCACGCCCGAGGCCTTCCGCAACACCCCGGGCGCGCGGAACTGGTACGGCGAGCTCAGCCACATCATCAGCTACCCCATCACCCACGACAAGACGTCCTGGGGGCTGACACTCCCAGGCAACACCGAGGAGGAAGCCGCCTGGGGGCTCTTCGGCGACGAGAAGCGCGCCGCCGAGAAGGAGAAGATGGCCGAGATGCTGCAGGCCAAGGACTGGGACCCCGTCGTGCTGGGGATGGTCACCTCGGCGGAGCGGCTCATCAAGTACGGCATCTACGACCGCCCCGAGCTCGAGCCGGAGCAGTGGTACTCGGGCCGGTGTGTCATGGTCGGGGACGCGGTGCATCCGACGAGTGTGCATCTCGGGCAGGGCGCGAACCAGGCTTGGTGAGTTTTGCTGACGAAGATGTGTGTTGGTTTGGGGCTGACGGGAGATAGCGAGGACTGTTACTACCTCACAAAGGAGATTCCGGATTTTAATGCGGAAAAAGAGCTGCGCACGGCTGTGCTCACGCAGGCGTTCAGGGCGTACGCGACGAGGCAGCAGCCGCATACGTCGCTGCTGGTCAAGGGCGCGCGGGCGGTTGGGCTGGCGCGAGTGGCTGCGCCTGAGTTCTGCGCGCAGCGTGATGAGGCTGTGACAAAGAGCATGGCGGACCGGGCTGGGCTGCAGAAGAAGTTTGATTTTACGTATGCAAGGCCATTCTGAGATGGGTCCAGTTGCTCAGGAGTTAAGGCATGTGGCTTTAGGGACATGAGAAGATGCAGACGCGAGGATAAAAGCAGACTGTCCCAACTAGAATTATATTCAATCGGTGGCCAAATCAACGACTAAAGGATACTGGTGTCGTTCTCTTAGCTGTTTTTGTATGGAGCACCTTCCATGTGTTGATGTGGTGTCGGTGAGCGGACCCCAATATGCTCCTCGAATGTACGCGTAGGTTAAAATTCAAACTTACACTCAGTTCAAGACTGCAATTAGAGACTTGCGATGATACGAAATCAAGCTTGAAGCAATGAAATGCGAGTGACTATGGCTGCTCTCACTTTTTTGTTCGTGGCAGTATTATACGCTTCTCAAATCAAGAAAATGTGCGCTCAAAGAGAACCTGCCAAAAATTGAAGAATCATAGTCCCAGGGAGATGCCACAAGTTACACAAGCACGAAAATGACCAACACGGCTTCGGTCACGCGCAGAATGTAACCAGACGTTGAAATAAGAGTGCGTCACACCCCGGCTCCTTCGAACCAGCACACTTAGTCGGGCAGTAATTCTCTTCTTTCCTGAGAGGTATCCTGGGCGAGAAACGCCAAGAAACACAAATTCTATCTAATTTTGGTTTCTGCAGCTTGACTGGAATACACATGTTCAATCTTGTGCGACATGGAATTATCCAGCTTTGTTATCCTTGGTTGGTTTGAGGAACGGCCTCTTGATGACGTTGCTACTTGCTGTTGTTCCCAGAGCCTTAAGGAGGCGACCAGAAAAAGCTAACTCAAATTTCAATTGTTCATATTTCATGATAATCAGAATGCATGCATCATGAGACCTTGTAATCATGCCACGGAAGCATGATTCCAAATTCGCGGACCTGGTGCGGCCGGAGAGACCCACTTTCACCCGGTCCGGCTCCGACTGAACGGGCTGGGCACCGGAGATGTATTCAGTACCAAAACTGTGGTGAAGTCATAAAAGGGATATCAATTAAGAATGATATAAACGTTTCTACAAGGAAAGAATACTCAAAACGCCGAGGTAATCAGGCATCCGTCTTCCGCTCATGCGCAAACGGCCCTTTTTCCGACTCCCTCCCAGACGAGTCCTTCCCGGACGAACTCCCCCTCCCAAACGGCTTCGTCTCGCTCCCGTCCAAGTCGACGCTCGCCCGCCAGCCCATCCACCACGGCCCGCTGAACAGCTCCTCCATGCGCTCCATCGGGATGCCCTTCGTCTCGGGCGCCCACAGCCCCAGCACGACGAGCCCGACGGCGCACACGCACGCCCAGAAGACGTAGGCGCCCCACACGTCCAGGCTGACGAACATGTTGGGCGTCGTGCGCACGACGGCAAACTGGAAGAACCAGTGCAGCGCCATGTTGGTCGCGTAGCATACGCTGCGGATGCGGGTGGGGTAGATCTCGGTGCCGTAGAGGTACTGCACGGTGCACAGGCCGATGGACCAGCCGACGGCGTACACAAACACGGAGGCGATGGCGGCGTCGGAGGCGGGCTTGTTGGTGCCGTCGATCCAGATGCCCATGTAGACGGCCATGTAGACGTGGGTGACGCACTGCAGGGCGAGGCCGGAGATGAAGCAGCGGCGGCGGCCGAAGACGTCGACGAGGCCCCAGGTGAAGACCATGGTGAAGACGAGCTTGACGGCGCCGTAGGCGCCGCTGGTGATGAGGGAGGTGTTGTCGCCGACGACGCCGGCGTAGCGGAAGATCTCGGGGATGTAGTAGGTGATGCCGTTGCCGCCGGACCACTGGGCGACGGTCTGCATGACGGCGCCGAGGAGGAAGCGGGTGCGGTAGGTGGGGACGGTGGCGATCTCCTTGACGATGGCGAGGGTGGAGGTGTCGGCGAGGATCTGCTGGCGGGAGCGGAGCTGCTCGTGGATCTCGTCGAACTCGAGGGACAGGGCCGGGTCGGCGCGGTCCGAGTGGCGGAGCTTGGCGAGTACGGCGAGGGCCTCTTCGCCGCGGTCCCGGGAGGCGAGCCAGCGCGGGGTGTCGGCGAGGAAGAAGGAGGCGGCGAAGGCTAGGCCGACGGGGATGAGGGGGATCGCGATGACGAGGCGGTACTGCATCCTAGTGGCCGCTAGCGTCGCGTTGGCGGCGTAGTTGATGAAGAAACCTGGCGCGGGACCGGTCAGTCGGATGTTCGCCGAGGGCCCGGGCAAGTCCCGAGGGTGACGGGGAAATATTAACTCACCAATGGTCAGGAACGATAGTAGGACGACCATGTAGATGCTAACGACCATGCCGCGCGACTTAGCCGGCGCGATCTCAGACAGGTAGAGCGGCGCGACGACGGTGAGACCGCCGGCGCCGAGGCCGCCCCAGATACGGGCGAAGAGCATGAGACCGAGGATGCCGGAGGAGAAGACCTGCATCAGGACGCCCGACATCCACACGGCGATGAAGACCTGCCATGAGCGCAGGCGGCCCAGCCTGTCGTTGAGGGCGAGGGCGATGATGGAGCCAAAGGCGGCGCCGAGGACGCCAAACGACGAGATGTTGGCCTTGCGGTCGGCGAGGCCAGACTCGTTGCCCTTCCACAGACTCGACACGAGGCCGAAGTCCTCCTTGAAGGAGGTCAGGCCCGTGGAGGCGCTGAAGCCGCCCTCATCGTAGCCTGCGTCGTTGGACCCATCAGCACACTCACTCACACATGGACATGCACACCGCGAACGGAGGGGGAGAAGGGTTTGCGGTGGAGAAGGTGACAGATCACGGTCGCGTATGCGGTGACCCGACCTGACCGCACAATGGGCTGGGGGGCAGACTCACCCTTGGGGATAGACCCGCACGCGATAACAACAATAGTCAGCAGATAGTAGGCGTTGAAGTCGACCATTTTCCCGGGGTAAGATTTCTCAGGGACAGAAGATCTGGGCCGGGGGTGACGGCTTTCGTTCGAACACGGTTGCGGGCGCCAGAAAAGGGGAGCGCGGCGCGGGTTTGTAGCAATTGAGTTGTTCAAATGCTGGATTGAGATGAAATGAAGAGAAAAAAAGTTTTTTTGTCCAAGTGTCTGTGTTCGCCCCCTATTTCCGACACGCAATCACACCACGTCGCCTCCCCCGTCGCCTCACTCTTTTCCTGCCGTCGTCGTCTTCTCTCTGCTTCTCAACAGCAGCAGTGGCAGCAGCAATCGCGGGGTTGCACAAATCCTCCACGGGGTGCAGCAGCAGCGCCTCTCGCTTGCCTCTTCTCCGGATTTTGGGCCCTGGTGGTTCCAGAGGAGGAGGCCCAACCCCACGATTTCGTTCAGTGGTCGATCGCGCGCGGAGGAGGATCTCGTGCAGGGCGGGGTGGGGGATGAAGGGGGGTGCAAAACATCGGACGTTGACCGAACGAACTGTGAAGGGGGGAAAAGACACCGGCAGGCTGGAGGCAGAGAGACTGCACCTCTACAGCAGTGTGACTGTGAGGAGAGAACCTTAGTAATGCTGCTGAGGTGCTGCCCCCCCACTCGGGAGTTGCGTTCATCCAGTGCCATTGCCGTCACATCACCGATCCAATGGAAGTGCCGCGTCGGGGGGGTGACTAACGCAAGGGACGAGAAGTAGCTCCCACGCTAAACAGAGTGGTGGGATACTTTGGCATCTCGCGGTATCTACGGCCCGCTTCCGGAAGACAGAGGTGGTCTGGGCTTTTCTGTTCCCTCAAGGTTCTCTCTCTGCTTAGCTAAGGCACTTACCTAAGGTCCTCAGTCTATACATCGGCATCTTACATAATGCAAGTCACTTGTATCTGCCTGCGCAAGTACTTTCATCACTCACTCTCTTTCACTCGCTCAATCTCATCTCACAGCTCACCCAGCTCGGTCAACTTCCGGCAGGACGGCCGCCCACAGCATGCGGCCCGCAATGACTCGTGGCGACGTCAAGGAAAGAAAAAAAAGAGAGCAAGAGAATTTCTGCCCTGTTTGTTTCTGCTCAGCGCTGCCCTCACAAACGCGCCTGTAGAGACGCCTGGAAACGCTGCCGCCCGCCCGCTGTTGCAATGCCCCGACCCCGTTAATCCATGCAATGGACCTCGCACTGGCCGATGCAGTTTGCAGATGCACGCCCGTCGGCCATGTTCCTGGAGGACGGAACCACTTCTCAAAATAGTTGAAGCCCATGTCCGGATGGATATGCGTGTATTGTGTGTATCCGTAGTCTCTACACAGCAGTTGCGCGCAAAACCCAATACACACCCAAACCAATGGGCATTGACACTCAACACCACTCACTCCCTTCACTAGGCTCTGGACTCTGGTCGAGAAGCACATCGGTCATCCTCCGAGGCGACACCGCCCACCGAGGATCAGATCTCCTCCAAAACCAGAAACCTGCACCTCACCTCTCTCGTCTGGTGGCTTGTTGACGACACCTCAAGGTTTTAGTTTTGCAGTTTTGCCCTCAACCACCTCCACTATTGCTGCCACTGGCTTGTCTGGCCTTGCCTTGCTCCTCCCATCTTCCTGCTGGAGACTGTCCGAGAAACTGCGGGCTCGCCCCTACATGATCAGGAAAACCTTCTTACGGATACTCCTGCCCTCGTCGAGTGATATGCGGCTGCAACTCAGATGATCCACTCAACAACCCGGACAGTCGGCGGATTCTCAGCAACCGCAATGGGCCGACGTCCATATGTGCAGGCGCACCGCCGCCGTCATCGCCATCGTCCGCAGTCGTTGCAGCAGTACCACCACCAGCAGACGCAGCAGCCAGTACCTGCGGATCACCGAAACCCCGGGCTTCTCCTCCTGTCGTCGTCGTTGTTCTCCTCGTCTTCGGTCCAGTCGCCAGTTTGTTCTCGCGAGGAGAAGGATTCATCCCTTCCATGCCTTTCCAGCAAGCGCCCTTATTCCACCACCACCACCACCACCACCAATACCACCACCGCTGCTTCCCTAGACACTCCTCGCCATCAAATCGGCATCAAGCCCGAGCCTCGAGTCTATCACTCTCCCCCCGCCCTTTCCTCCTCCTCCTCATCTCCCACTGATAGGGCTCTCCCCGCCGCTCTTACACAAAGAGCAGCCGCCCTCACCATGATCCAGATGCGCATCCTCAACGCACACTCCCACCTCTACCACCACCTCCGAACCATCATGGCTCTCCTCCAACCCCTAATCAACCCTTCATCCTCCTCATCGAGGAACGACAAAGTAATACCAACACTCCTCACACCCGCCCGCCGCCGCCTGACCCTCCCGGAGCGGATCCCCCGCGGCGCGTGGGACTCCCACATGCACGTCGTCGACCCGGCCGCATATCCCTTGGCACAGGACGCCGTCTACTGCCCTGCGACGCACCGCCTCGAGCATGCCCTCGCCTTCGAGTCCTCCGTCGGCATCGACAACATCGTCCTCGTCCAGCCCTCCATCTACGGCACAGACAACACCTGCCTCCTCGACGCCCTGCGCGCCCTCGGCCCCCGCCGCGGCCGCGCCGTCGTCGCCTTCGAGCCCGGATCCGTCCCGCAGAGCACCCTCAAAGAGTGGCACCGCCTCGGCGTGCGCGGCGTCCGCATCAACCTCTCGTCCGTCGGCAAGTCCCTCACCGCCGCCCAGCTCGAGGAGTTACTACTCAAGTACGCGGACGACTGCCGGCCGCTCGACTGGGTGATCCAGGTGTACATGCCCATGTCGATGATCGAGCTGCTCGAGCCGGTGGTGCCGCGCCTCGGCGTGCGCGTGTGCATCGACCACCTCGGCCACCCCAGCGTCCAGGACATGCCCGCGCGCGACCCGTACTCGATGAGGGGGTTTCGGGCGCTGGCGCGGCTGCTCAAGGCCGGCAGCACGTACGTCAAGCTCTCGGCGCCGTACCGGCTGAGCAGCATGGCGGACCACAGCGACCTCGAGCCGATTGCGCGCGAGGTGCTGCGGCTGCGGGGGAAAGACCGGGTGATTTTCGCGACGGACTGGCCGCATACGCGGTTTGAGGGGCTGGATATCAGGCCGTGGATGGAGACGGTGCTGGACTGGTGTGATAAGGACGATGTGCTGGTGGACAGGCTGTTCAGGGGGAACGCGGAGGATTTGTGGAATACCCGACATGCCAGGTGACGAACTTCAATAACGTCACTGGTGTCTGATTTGGAGCGGCTTTCTTTCTAGCATAGCGCTGCGGATGCATTCATGCATCTTGGATGTTTTTTTTTCCCAAGACCAAAGCAACAATTGCGTCGAGGACGACGAATGACTCATGACCTAAAGAATAGAATATTCTAATACGATCAACGACCTGAAGCAAAATGCATTTCCTTAGGGGCGCTGCTCTTCATCTTGCTGTGTATGCATGTCTTTGGAACTTTGGTGTTGCAATGTCAAAAGCCGGCCATTGCGGAGTTTAGTTGCGCGGGATTCCGGGGCACCAAAACCCGGTCAGAAGAGACGGGAGACGCCAACAAACCATTGGCCCAAGCACGTCTCCTACTAAGCCCTATGGAAAGTGGCCAACCGCTGCAACAAGTGAAATCCGCGTTGTGTGGCCGGGTTTCAGCAACGACGTTTGGCCGGGAAATGGACATGGTAGAAATACCGTAGATGGTCCGCGTCCGTAAACTCCATGAACATCGCCAAGATATGGGCGTCGATGGAAGGTATCTGCATCACTTCGAGAGTGAGAAAAATGGTATATATACTGACAATGTTGATGTAAAGATGTGAAAGAATAAATGTAACAGAGCATCAGAGAGCTAACACCAAACGTCGCAATAAACTTTACACCATCACGTCCCCGCCAAGACCTATCATCTCATATCCCAAAACTCTAGTCATATCTAATTCAATCTCCAAAAGGACTGGAAACATGACACTCCCATCATTCTTCCGCAGCTGCGCCGAGCTCCCCCTCCCGCCGCCGTCCGCCATCGCCAGGGGCACTTACATCGTCACCGGGAGCAACACCGGCCTCGGCTTCCACTGCGCGCAGCACCTCATCCTCCTCCACGCCGCGCGCGTCATCCTCGCCGTGCGCTCGCCCTCCAAAGGCGAGGCCGCGCTCGCCTCTATCCGCGCGCACACGGGCCAGCCTGACGCCGGCGAGGTGTGGGAGCTGGATCTCGCGTCTTTAGCCTCCGTCGAAGCCTTTTGCACACGGATGAGCGAGTTGGACCGGCTCGATGGGGTGGTTGCGAATGCTAGTGTGGCGCTGGACGAGTTTGTCAGGACGGGGGACGGGTTGGAGACGATGGTGGGGGTGAATGTGGTTGCGAACGGGCTGCTTGCGGTACGGGCGCTGCCGAAGCTAAGGGAGACGGCGGGGAGGTTTGGGGTGAGGGCGTGTTTGAGCGTTGTCTCGAGCGGGACGGCGTTTTTCACGAAGGGGGGCGGGTTGGATGCCGTGGAGGGGAATTTGTTTGAGAGTTTGACTCGGGAGGATCAGCGGAAGACGGGCCTGGGGGCGCATAGGTGCGTGAAATGGTTTGCAATTACTTAACACATCACATCACTGACGGACTTTAGATACCCCCTCTCGAAGCTGATGCAGGTCTACATGGTCCGGCACCTCGCCTCTCTCCTCCCCGTCTCCGCGACGGGCGTGGTGATCAACGTGCTCGACCCGGGCATCTGCGCGACGGACCTCGCGCGCAACATGCCGTGGTTCTTCCGGGCGTACATCGGCGTGATGCGCGTCGGGTACGGGATCAGCGCGGAGCAGGGGAGCCGGAAGCTGCTGCACGGCGTGACGGCCGGGGAGGCCAGCCACGGAGCGTTCCTGGCGGAGATGGAGGTGATGGAGGTGCCCGCATGGGCTGCGGACGAGGCCGGACGCCGGGTGCAGGCGCGGGTTTGGGACAGTTTGGTGGAGGTGCTGGGGAAGAAAGGGTACGTGATTGATGTTGGGGGGATGTAGCGGGGGATAAGGCGGGTTTTGCGGTGTTTGGAGGGTTGAGGGGTTGGCTGGATTGTCTTGTCTTTGGGGAATATTCGCCTGTTTGGTCACATTGTACTTTAATGAAGCTCATCAGTTGACATGCCTATTGTGTTTAAAGGGTGGTTTTGGTGTGTCCAGTCCTGCCATGTTGGGGAATCCCAGGCGCAGTCGACACCGACTCTGCGGTCTTGGGACGTTGCCCTCACCAAAAGAAAAACTCCACGGACAAATTCCCCATTTTGCAGCAAAAAGGCCGTTTACCCCACACTCAGAGTCCCACGGGGGAACGGTGACTGACAGGACGGTCAGAAATCCCCAGGTCCCAACTGGTCGGCGCCCATCTGCCGAGACAAGACGCCGGCGCGCGTGCGGTGTGGTTGCAACCTCCCCCAGCTTTTTTGGACAGAGCACCTGTCCGAGTTCCGGCCCTCCGACTTCCGAGGCCTGGACGAATCAGGAAACAATAGCCTCTGGATGACAACTCCAGCAACTTCACGGCGGGAAACAAGCTTGTTTTGGGCGTTTCTTTTTGTTTTGACGACGGGATGGGATTCGCTCCACGTGAAGACCGGGATGGAAAACCTGGGGTTTGCGGGGAAAGATTGTTGCTTCTGACGTCGAATCTGGGGATGTTCGGCTGCCAAACAGAGAGAACAGCAGCAATGCCAATTCCCATAAGAACACAACTCCAAGTCTTGTTCCAACAAAAAAGATGAGAAACCACTCGTCGCACTTCTCCTCTCCCGTCTTACCCTAATCTCGGGCTCCCACACCCTCCCCCTCCCGCCAAAACACCGCTCCAAACATGCGTCCCACAACCCTCCTCCCCCTCGCCCTCCTCCCCGCCTCCGTCGCCCCCCAGTCCCCCCTCTGCCCCCTCACCCCCTGCGCCGCCGTCCACGTCCTCCTCCTCCGCGGCACCAACGAGCCGTACCCAGGCCTGCAGCAGCCCATCGCCGAGGCCATCTGCGCCGACTGGGACTGCACGTGGGCCAGCGTCGAGTACCAGGCCGTCTTCCACGACTACTGCGACTCCATCGAGGGCGGGATCGCCAGCACGCGCGACGCCGTGACCGCGTACGCCACGCGCTGCCCGGGCTCCAAGATCGTGCTGTCCGGCTTCTCGCAGGGCGGGCAGGTCGTCGGGGACGTGCTCGGCGGCGGGGGCGGGACCTTCAGGAGCCAGAACTGCACGCAGGAGGCGAGCGAGGGGATGGCGCCGGACGTGTTTCCTGGGGACCACGGTGAGTGCTGTGCTGCTGCGCCTGCCGGATGAATGTATATGCTGGTGGAGACTGATCTGCGGGATAGTTGCTGCTGCTCTTATCTGGGGCTCGCCGCGGCACGTTGCGAACCAGACGTACAACTTGCTCGTCGGTGCGCGGATGCAATCGGTGAGTTTTAGATTCAAACCCGGGAATGGAGGGATAAAGACTGACACGAGGACGCCAGGGCTTCCCCAGGGAGGGCGCGCAGCTGGAGTCGCTTAATCGATGGTCTGCGCGGCTGAGGGACTATTGCAACGACAACGATCCTGCGTGCGCGCAGGGGACCAGCTGGGAGGCGCATGAGAATTATGGGCTGAAGTATGCCGAGGACGCTGCTCAGTTTGTAAGGTTTAAGGTGTGCTGAGATTGAAGATGGTCGTAGTGTTTAATAAGACGCGATTGGCAAGTGCAAACAAGTGGGAGTGGAAGACAGTTTGCATAGTTAATTAATTCTATATGCGAAGTTGCTCTTAGGAATGAAGTTTGAGTCTAATGTTGGTTACCTACTTAGGGTAAGCATATATACACTTACATCGCTATTGTTCTATTAAGGTAGTGAAGCACTATTATTATAGATAAGCAGGCACCTGGACAAACTCAACAGGACCATTAAAAGACATAACGAGAAAGTTGTCCAGGTGAAACGTGAGACAAAAAGCATTACAAGAGCAAAAATTTACCCAATTGAGCAAAATAAATGCCCCCTCACGGGATTGAACCGTGGACCTTCTCATAGTTCGCAAGAATACGAGTGAGACGCTCTACCACTGAGCCAAAGGGGCAATTTAGGGATTACATAAGGTCAGGCGCAGCATTTAGATAAAGGGAAGGCACGCATTCAGCCAGCGCCTGCTAAAGTTTGGCCTAAGCCATTCCGCATCTCTTTCCGTTCATCCATCAACGACACCTCCCAACTACAACCGCAACCACAACCTTCCATCTCCATTTCCATTCGCATATCCATCCTCAACAATCTCGGCCATGTTCCATATCTCACCCTGCGACACATTAGAGTTTACAGCAAAGTTGGACCACCATCTCGCCATGCTCGCCGCCTCGGCCCAAGTCCGCATCAGATCAACAACCTCGGCCATCCACCGCGAGGATGCCGGTGACCCGGAGCCACATTCAACCTGCCCCCAGCCCGGAAACGAGTATCCGCCAACGGGCGTCGGCGCAGAACCACGTCCCCACTTCACGATCCTCGCGAACGGTTTTCTTCCCTGCGCTTTTTGCATGTGTAAAACCAGCGAAACTTACAGCGAGACGCGCAGAATAGACGAAGGAAAAAAATTGAACGCGGGGACGCCAAAAGTCTCCGGACAACTTCCCGCGAAAATCATTCCATATCCGTCCTGCCATCGCATCTCCAGTCTTGGCGGAAACCACTCAAAATTACTCAAAAATTTGCAACATCCAAGGTCCTCCCCCATCGTGGGCATGGGTTCACATCCCCCAGGTCCATCGGGATCGGATCCCCCTCCCGAACCTCGTCAACCACCCTTCCTCGGACCCTGGCCGTGACATCTGCAATGGATCCCAGGCCAGCTCATCGCACGCAATCATCCACGCTCGCGCCGTCACAAGCCAGACGAACGCAGGACGCAACCCGCTCAACACCCCCCCCGAGCCAGTCACCATCCCGCCAATATCAACATGGACCAAACACCACCCCGGCCTACGCTTGCGGAACTTCGGTCCTCCGCCGCCAAAGATACCCCGAGACTGGCCCCAAACAGGCGCCCCATTTCGGCACGTGTCCCGTTCGCTGCGAGACTGGGAAGAAATGGCAATCAGGAAGGGGGTGGCGTGTAACCTCCGGACGCCCATCTCGCATATACGCGCTAGTGCCCCCAGATTTTCCAAGAAATCCAGACTTTCCCTCCGTTTTCCCCTCGACCTCGCGCCTCGCGGCCCAGACGCATCTTCACCGTCGACGGTTGAGTCTCGGTCAACTTCCGACGGGCGGGTGCGCAGAAAAACCTGGAGAGGAAAAAACGCTTGCGACGCACGCCGTTGATCTGATTACCGAAGAAGCGAGGAGGCGAGACCGCCGCTAAAATAAACGGTCATCACAGTGGAGGATCCAAGAAATATCCCAGACCACAGCGCCGCCACGCACGTCCGCCGAGCGGCCCAGCCCGCTCATCAGTCCCAACTCAAACATCGCCTGAAAAAACCCACGGATACCAGCAAGAAAAAAAAGCTTATCCAGACATTTGCATGCGCGGAAGATGGCCGAATAATCTCGTTACAATCATGGTTTTTGCGAGAGGAAAAACGAAAGGGACCAAGTCCTCAGACCCCCCACGCAGTATGCGAGAGCCAGACACCGAAGCGCCCAAAATTTCT
Source organism: Colletotrichum gloeosporioides (assembly GCF_011800055.1). Classification (NCBI taxonomy): domain Eukaryota; kingdom Fungi; phylum Ascomycota; class Sordariomycetes; order Glomerellales; family Glomerellaceae; genus Colletotrichum; species Colletotrichum gloeosporioides. Next base: position 133,560 of record NW_025544727.1, read on the forward strand.
CGGAACATGGCCGAGTGGATCAGCCACCGTCGCCTAAACGGCCCAGACGGCCATACTCCGGTGCTTGCGGCCCTCTTGACCTCCGCGGTTGTGGAGGAAAGTCATCACGAGAGCCTCCGGCCCCAATTGTGTTCCCTCTTCGCAGGTAGCACGTACATGATAACCCCGCGGCAGAAACGTCAGCTGGTTTCTCACAAGATGATGACGCGCCTCATTTCAAAGAAATCGGGTCCCCGAACTCCACGGCTATCTTAACCGACAAACACCGAGGTTGAGAATTCCCAAGTGTCAGATCAGCCCATCATCTGCGTCCAAAAGAGGTTCGGATCAGCAAGGCCGATTCATTCGCAAGCCTGGGTTCCGGTGTCTTGAGTAAGAACCCGGCGGGCTGGTGTTGCGGGGGTTTCAGAAACGCCGGTCAGTGTTAGTAAATCTGCAAAGTCTCAGGATCCATGTCTCTTTTTCTTGCTGAAAATAGCAACGTACGACAACGCATCACATGTGCTGCTTGGAGCCTTATTTTTCTTTTCTTTCTTTGATACAAACATGATTCATTTTTTTGGGCAATGCTATTGACACTTTTCTAACGGATGCTTGCAGAAACTCGACGGAAATACAAATTCGAGGAACAGCAATCCTGACAGGCATTGTCCCTCTGGCAAGATAACCCATTGTTTGCGAAGCCGACACTCTGTCTTTGAATCGCCGTAGAGTCGACATGTGCAGACATCCAAGCCTGCCACCGATGCAGCCAAAACGATGGTTTGCTTCTTCGTCTTTCATACACGACAATAGATAATCCCGGCCAGTACGAGAATCGAGCAGACTGCTGGGAACGCACCCACGAGAGAAATCATCAGTTGCCGGCTTTGTCTTTGATTCCGGAACTTACACGGCACCAGCGATTCAATTTTCGATGTTCCACACGTTGGGATGCTGGGACGTCAATTAGGAGCAGAATGTGCCTGCCTTGGCAAACTTGCGGTATTTGTTGGGAAACTGTTGGCTCTATAATTTTGAACGTATTTGCTGACTCTGTTTACAGGTATGCTTCGACGAAGATTTCAACACCAAAACGAGGATGGAGGCTGTCGAAACTAGATGCTGGTCTTCCTCTGGCCGCGTCTCTAGCACTACAAGATAACATGCCGCGAAGAGTCTTGTCACCATGTTGACTTCCTTGATCGTGGTCTGGTGACTGTTGGGACAGTCCCCTCAAAACTTATGATCAAAAGGAACTAAGCCATTCAAACAATGCAAACGGGCCGATTCAGGTTGGCGATATGGCGGGCAATTTCAAAGGCGACCTTCGAGGCGCCCACGTCGGAAACGTTTCGAGCGCATGATTTTACTCTTCTATCGCGCCAACCCGGACGCTCAACGGCTCTATCGCCGACATATTCTGGAACACTTGCGGGTCGATTGCGAACGCCTCCGGACCGAGCGTATCGACGAACGGGAAGTTGTACAGCTGCTCGGGTGAGCTGGTCGCCTCTGGGCCTGGCGGAACGGAGACCGGCGGCACGCCAGGCTCTCTGGCCTGCGGAATGCCGTAGGTCGCCATAGGGGGCGTGGCGGCTGTTTTTGAGAGGCCGAGGGCGCCAACATCGATGCCGAGGCTGGCGAGTTCACGGGTAATGAGGTTGAGGGCGCTGCTGATGACTTTTCCGGAGGGGTCAGCGACGTCATTGACACTGGTTGGAGTGGAGATGAAAGTGTGGAGACTCACCTGGGTTGATGCGCTTCACGGACGCCAGGATGCGGACGCAGTACTCCAGCCGGCGGAGCGCCTGCGTGTCTTCCACGCTCGACTGGACCTGCAGGAGGAAGATGGACGCGGCAATGTAAACGCTGTATGAGAGAGAAAGGACGCAGTGGCCGATGCCGAAGGAGCGGCAGAAGAGGTCGAAGATGGCGATGATGGAGGTCGCGGTCGTCACGCACTCGACGAGGTACCGCTGCACCGGTTGGAGATTCTCGCCGACGCGCCCGCGCTGGGAGAGCATCGGCCGGTAGAGGAGGATCTTGAACGTGCGGTAAAGTGCGCTGGGATGCGTCAGCCAGAGTTTTATGACGCGCAAAGGGTCGCTTACTTCAGGGTAATGATATGGGACGGCGGCGCGAGAGCCGGGAGCGCAGTGGATTCCATCTTCAGGTGAGGGGGCAGCTCATCCCACCACTGGCGGAGAGCGGGCTCTTGCTTGGCCAGGCACTCTTGCATCTCGGCCTCGCTGTTAGGACGAACCGGGTCATACATGTGCACGAGAATCTCGTTGAAGATGACCGAGAGACGGCACATTTGCGTAAAGCAAGAGGTGGAGTGGGCAGCCGAGGGGGGGTATTTCCAGCCGCCTTCCGGGACGACGCCAAAGGGGGTCCAGGATTCATTCTCGGCGGAGTCATCAACTGATGGTGTCAGCTTGGGAACAAACCTGACGGGAGGCTGACCTACACATAATCTGTGGCGGAGACACCGACGTCTGCTGCAGCGACGGCGAGCGGCCGAGGTACAGACTAATCATCTTGTCCCAGAAATAGCAGCTCCAGAAGAGGCGATGCCGGATCTCGACATCTTCGTCGGCTAATTGGACCGAGCCCGGATACCTCTGGCCGTCGACGCAGATGCCGAGATGGTCGATGATGCGGAACGCAAGACCGCTGTATGTCCACGCCTGGGCGCTGTTTCCAACACTACACTCCTGTGCGCTCAGCAGCAGCAGCGTTTGAACGGTAGGGATTGAGCAAACGCCCTGGCTGAGCTCCTCAAAGACCATGCTCCGGGCGTGTTTGCCAAAGAGGGCACCGCCGTCGTAGAACTCTTCGAGCTTCTCCTTGGTGGCGGGATCACTCCGGCCCCAGCGGATGGAGTGAGATAATACTGCATTCATCAAGGTATGAGAGTAGTACGGCCCCATCGTCTGCATATCACCTGGCGGGGGTCAGCACGACAGCTGCAAGCTCACATGAGATGCACTCACGGGTGAAGGCGGGCCTGTAGATGAAGTTGAAAAGCGGCTGGATCCAGCACCAATGCACGTTGAGCAGGTATCCGAATGGTTCCTGTGCAGGCCGTCAGTCCTGGTAACGTATGCCAGTCACACGGTAAGAAACTCACCGGTATCTCGGACATGTTCTCAAGAGCCCTCTGCTGCCAAGCATTGGCGACGAGCCTCTCCCGCCGCTGGATGGCCTGCTCCGACGACGACGTGTGATCTCTTGACCCGAGCGGGCGATCGCTCGGCAGCTGAAAGAAACTCGTAGCACCGTGATACGTGATGCCGCCCTTGTCGTCAACCTTGAGCCCCTTGAAGCTCTCACTCACAGACTCCTCATCCTGCGACTCGACGTGGTGCGGATCCGTCATGGGCGACTGGCCCGCGGACGGGCCCAGGCTGGGGGACGAGGTCCGCGACGGCTCCGAGGGGCCCGGGGCGTGGACCCGCGCCGCGGCCAGCTGGGCCTCGAGGTCTTTGATGCGCTGCTCGAGGCGCGATGTGTACGACAGCGTCGGGTTGCTTGGTTGGTCAGCCCGGCTGCACGGTGAGGTGAGGGGTAAGGGAGGGCGTCGACGGGTGTGGGTTGTCTCACAGTTTGTAGACGCACTCATCCGCGCGTGCGGCGCATCTGTTGCACGTCGGCTGCTCGCCGCCGCATTTTACCTGTCATGCCGGTTCCGGTCAGCCCCCCGCGTCCGACGCCGTGTCCGGAGATTGGGTTTTCGATGATGACGTCCGTCCCACCCCCGCCAACGCCGCCGCACCACCACATCGAACCACGCACCGCCGGACCGCCCGGTCGACCATAGGTGCAATCCTTCACGGCCGAGATGGTCATCATTCGACAGGCGGCCTTGCATCGCAGGCGCCGCGTGCTCGGCCGGCAGTGGTGGTGCAGGGGTGCCGGGTGCCGGTGGCGGAGGCGGGAAAGCGGAAAAGCAACAGCGCAAGGGGAAGTGGTGAAACAGCAACGGGAAAAAAAGGCATCGGAGATAAAAAGGGAAGGCAAAGACGTACCTTGCGCCGGCGACACGGCTCGCACGAGAAGGCGCTCTTCTTAATGGCTCTCGTCGACATGGCTGATCATTATTGAGACTGTATCGGTCTCTCGCTCTCTGCCCGCTTCAGAGGGGTGAGGGGGGGCTTGCGGCGGGAGGGAGGCTGCTGGGTGAGGCTGATGAGGCTAATCTCTCGCTCGCTCGCTTGGTTCGATTGCGGGACGGAAGAAAGTTGACTGAGAGAGTGGAGATTTTTTTCTTAGGTGGTCGCCTCTGCCTCTTGTTGGGCCCAGATTATGCAGCGGGCAAACATAAAAAAATAAAGACACCAGGGCGAGATCGGGCTGGATGCAACGTTTGGTCGGATCGAGGACCAGTGACGACGGCGGGGTCCTTGGTGCGTTGGGTGAGGGTGGTGCCTTTGGGGGGGCTCTTTGATGGGGAATCCGACAGCGACAGCCAGCGACGACGGGCTTCGGCCGGGTCGGGAATCGCGGGAAATCTCCACCTGCGATTGGCCCAGCGGCGACTGTGACGTGCCTGAGACGGCCATGAGCAAATCGGATCCATCGACGGAGCCAATGCAACCAATCAACGCCCAGAAAGGATCCACTTCTCGTCAGCGGCTTTTCCCGATCTGGGTCTCCGCGGGAGAGAGTGGGACCTCACCGAAGCTTGTTCCCTTCACCTCTCGGTCGGTGATGTTGGAATGCCGCTCACCGAGCCTTACCAATATTATGTAATCCGGATATGCGTGTGGTGCGATGTGTTGTGTGATCTCATCGGTGCTGGGGGTTTTGGTCACTGAGATTCATGACTCGTGGCTCATCTCATGTTCACACTCACTCATCATTTCATGACATAACTTAAACCTATGGTGAGGTTGTCGTTGAAATGTGCAGATAATGTCAGCACCGCGGCGACGGGACGCCGTGCCGCAGGGTCGCAGACGCGCCTAAAATCGACTGACCAGTGACCTTCCCTACACTCACCTGCATCAACCCAAAAAGCAGCGTCCCAAGCCATGGATACAGCTTCACCCTGAACCACCACCACCCGCCCATCACCATGTCCTCCGACCGCGTCACCCCGCCGCCGGAATGCAGCATCGCCCCGCAAACCACCGCCGCCCCCGACGCGTGCGCCGCCCTGCGCGCGTGGCACTGGGACGGCTGCCCCGCGGGCTTCTCCCCCGCCTGCAGCGCGACGGACCGCGTGGCCTCGCATACCCAGCCGAGCGTGAGCTGGAGCACCGGGTGGGATAACAGCCTCACGCCCCTGACGGCCACGGAGCGGTGGCAGACGGCGGTGGTGGGTGTGCTCTGCTGTCCGACGTACATCCCCCCTCCCTTGCGAACTTCACATTGCTGATTAGGACAGAGTTCTGGACTACGGGTGTAGAGAATCAGCCTGCATCGCCTCCCTCACCTCTTCGCGGGTGCTGACCTACCCCGGCGCAACGACGACGCTGAAGGGTGAAGTGACGGGCCACGCCATCGCCGCCTCGCGCGCCGAGATACGCCTGGCGGGGGTGGCGTACGCGGCGGACGATCCGCGCTCGGATACGGAGATGCACGGGGCTGCGACGACGGTGTGGTGCGATGCGGAGCGGTGCGCGGACGTGCCGGCGGGTGTGACTACCGAAGAGGGGCAAGGCGCGGCGACGGCGACGGTGTTGGGGGGGATGCCCGGTGCGGACGGGTTTGCGCTGCGGGCGCCGCCTGGGATGGGGGCGTTGGGGCCGTTTGGGGTGTACGCGGTCACGGCGCTGTTTGGGGCGGTGGTGTTTGCGGGGGGGTTGTTGGGGCCGTGGGGGTGGGCTGGTTGGAGGCGCCGGAGGGGGAGGTGAGGATGGATGGGTGAGTGGATGGTGTCTTTGATGCGGGTTTTTTTTCTCATCAAAATAAGTGAAATCATGCAACTGAAGGGATGTTGTTCCCTTTTCTGACCCAGAACCTGCCTGAAGGCCTGCCCGAGGTTAGTGTGGCATAAGTCGCTACCCAAGCGACTGCGATGTGAAATAGAAAACGATGATTAAATGATATCTTTTACGCCGAGGTATCTCTTTTCTCTCTCGAAAATGAATGTAATCACGCAGCCGACTTTCGCTCGGAGCATACCTGAATGCCCGTCAGATGAGGTGACTACGGCATAAGTCGCTACTCCAGAGACTGCGATGTGAAAATGAGAAAAGGTTGATTAAATGGTATCTTTTACGCTTATCGGGGTATCTTGTGGGTTTTTCTCTCCAAAATAAACAGAAATAATGCAATCGACCAGAACAATGCGTTGGTGATCCGTCCCTCGTCCGGTTCTCCTCGGATGCCCCGTCCGTCCTTAACGCCATGCTGAAATCGCTGTTTTCCCGTAATCGTACACACAAAGTTCCAATGAAGAAGGACTCAGACCTGCACCATGGCAGCCTGGTCCTCCAGCCGCGTCCTGTCGTTGCTGAACTCGAACCACGCGCGGAAGAGGAGGCCGTATTCCGATAACCTGCCGCCCGTCAGTCTCTTCGTCTCGCCCCAAACAACCACAACAACTTACATGATCAGCCCGAGCAGAAACGCCAGCGCCGCCTCGTACCGCATGTACGGATACGCATAGAAGGCGTTGCTCTTCTTGGACTCGATCTGGATGACCAGCAGGATCCAGCAGATGGTCGCGCCGAGGGAGAAGCACAGCTCCATGCCGAAGTGGACGTGTTTCGGGATGCCGCCGCGCTGGTGCTCGGCGCGCTTGCGGAAGATGACGGTCGTGAAGGACCAGAGCATCATCAGGACGGACTGCGGCAGTCAGCTTTCTGCTTCGTCACAGCACACACGAGACGTGAGGGAAGACAAAACGCACCAACGGCACAGATAACCACATGGCATAAAAGATCGGATCGCTCGGGCTCGTGTCGTCGTTGAGGTACTTGCCCCGCCGCGAGACGTAGATGTTGATGTTGAGGAAGACGACGACCAGCGGCACGACGATGGCGAGCTGGCGCAGGACGTAGTACATGTACGTGCACCGCCGGCGCTTGCGGTTGAAGCGGTCGGCCTCGGGGGACGGCGGCGCGCAGGAGGGGTGCTGGCCGTACCAGTAGCGCTGCTGCGAGCTGTGCGTCGACGAGGCCGTGTCGGGGGGTTGACAGTAGTACATCTGGCCGCCGGGCGGGTGGTGGTAGCCGGCCTCGGAGTAGGGCGGGGCGGAGTAGCCGGGCTGGCTGTAGGCGCTGGCGTGGAGGGACATTTTGGTTGTGGTTTTTGGGGGTTTGATCTCTAAGGATTCTTTCTACTTCGTCTCTGGTGATTATGTTCCTCCTGGTTGTGCGAACTCAATGGGTCGTGGATGCCGTCTCTAAATCCATATGCTGTGGTGGTGATGATGCCGGGGGTGGCTTCGGAGATGCTGATGAATGGATGGGGGCTCAAGATGAATCCCACATGACGTCGGTCCTTTGGGTTGCGATGGATCGGGAAGTCGGGAGAGAGATGGAAACGTTCGGTGGCCCTCGTCGACCTTTTGAATTAGCTGCCCAGATTTGAAGGGGAAAAAAGCCCAGAGACGCCGAGCAAAAAAGCTCTGATCACGCCCGAACCATTTCTCTACCAAGAGAAAACCAAGAAACCGGAGCCGTCCAAAAGGAAGAACAGGCGAAGGACAGCCAGTACAAATAAAAAAAAACACCACAAGAGCCAAGTCGCTGGGCGGAAATTTTTAGCAGCGACGCGGGTCTCGCTGCGGTTTGCCGCCAAGTCGCGCTATCAGGTCACTGACTCCGAAAGGGGCCACTGAGGGCCGCCTTGGCTTTCTGTACCTAGGGGGATGGGGCGAAGAGGGTTTTACGTATTTTCATTTGGGGGATGTGCTTTTGCTTGGCGCTGCGCTTGGCCTCTCTTCAGTGCGTGTGTACAGATGAAAGGTGCGTCGAATGTGAGAAAGGCATGTAAGCCAAGACCGAGGAAAGGTTTATCTTCCCTTGGGGGATCCTGCTGGGCTGGGCAATGAATGTATGTACCACGCTGCCAACGCCGAACCAGAGGGACACCTCAGTTGTCCTTTACCTGGCACAAGACAGCCGAGCCTTCGCATGAAGCGCACAAGAAATAGGCCACTCTTGGGAGGTGTTGCAGCCAAGGCCAGGCCAGGCCGGCGACATGGGGAGGGCAGACACGCCAGCGCAGCGCCCATTGGCATTGGCACTCTCTCTACCTGCTGTTGCGCAATCACGACACCCGCCGCCGAGAGGGGACGGTGAGGACAGCGACATGCGGGCTGCCTGGGCTTTTCTTGGGGGCGTGTTACAGCTGTATCTGGGCCTGCGCGTGTACCTAAATGCGGTGCCGTGTCGGCGGCATTTGCGCCAGAGACGAGACAGCGGTGGAATTCTGGGGGTCTTGGACGTCGTTTAGGTGCGTCTTGGGGAGAGGCATTGGCGGCATTGGCATCCATAATGTGCGTCTGGCGCTGCTCGGCATACCTCAGCTTCCACCCGATGATGTGACGTATCGCGAACTAGGCTGCTCTTTAGACTTCTTGGGTGATGGGAAAAGGAAATTGGCCATCTTGGTTATCGCCTGGCCAAGAGTCGGGATGCGCATTCACGGTGGTGGTGGTAGTGTGTCTTGTAGTGCAAACGGCCGTGGTGTCTGGGCAGCGGGTGATTGGACCTGGTGCCTCTCCCTTCAACCTGATCATAATGAGTGGCCGTCTGCTTCGCTGCAAGACGCCAACTGCAACCATCCGCTGTCTACCACGATGCAGGCGGTGGGAAAGTGCCGAGACACGCCCCTGTTTGCGGCAACGTTGCGGAAGGGTGCGTTTCTCGCGGAGCGTTCGAGACTGGCCGTGCCGCGGCAGACTTGTGTCGCTCCAGAATAAGATCACGACCTAGGTACTGAAAGTACCCTGAACAAACCGTCACAGTCGCAGCGCCCGTTGCTCGAAAAAGCAAGACGAGGCCGTCAACATCAACCATCAGAGCTGACTCTGCGCCAAGACACCACTCTGCCGTGTGTACAGACCTTCAGGGTCCATCGCAATCATGCTCCTCAGCTCTGCTCTGCTCTCTAACACCTTCCCCCAAGACCCAAGACCCCGAGATCAGCGCAAATAATCTTGGCGCGCCAAGCGCTGCCGGCGAGGACCACAGACGGCCGTGACTGATCGACAGGCGCCCTACTCCCCCCATGACGAATTTCATCGAGATTTCGGTGACAATTTCTTCATATTTTTTGTCGACTTTGTGCCTGGGCGCCAGGGCGATAGAGAGTCATTGTCTGAGGTTTAACATCTGCAGAAAATTCCCGTGGGCTCTCTTGGGAGGTCTGGCATTACCAAGCGCGCTTGTTTTGGGCAAAGATTGGCGCCGAGGAAAAATCTCGCTAATATGCTCCTGGGCTTTCTGGGGTTTGCGTGTCCGTACACGATGTGCGACAAAGCCGTCCCTCAGGACATCTCGCGAGAAACACTCGGGTAGCAGGCGGTGACACTTTTTTGTCCTTTGAGCCAGACTGCGCTTTCCGCCTCGCTGCCGTCTGCGAGTCTCATCGGTCGCAGGTACACGCGGTGCGCCCTATGCCAAGACCATTGGCAAACAAACGCCAACGCCAGCGGACAAGACACACAACAACAGCCAAGACTTTTCGTCTCACGCCAACGCATGACTGTTCTCTTCTTCCTCCCTTCTGCGAAAAGTCGGGCCTGGCGATGGCCCGGCTCGGCCACGGTGGCGGTCTTGGCGTTGGGGTTTGGCAAACCTTTGTGCGTGCATCTCGCTGGAATTTCTTGGCACTCACGAACCGGGGCAAAGAACACAAGTGACGAGCCGCTTCGGAGATTTCCGTACCTGGCGGCTGGATCCCACGGGGCAATCTGTGTCATTTTTCGACTTTGAGATGAGTGATGGAGGTGCCGGCCGCGTTGCCGTGATGCACTTCTTGGCATCCAGTGAGGCCGTTGATCGGTCTGTGTTGCACGGACTGTGAAGCTTGAAGTATTGTTATTTTGAGTTTGCGAGCGAATGCCGTTGTTCCGGCTTCGACGGCGACTTTTGGGCGGCTAGCGCCGGAAGGTGGGATTTTTGCCAAGCCTTGGGGATTCGGTTGACTCGCGATGGGACTACACGTGATGGGGTTGATCATCTCTTGGAAGACTTGAACGGGCTTGCGTTCGAAGATGGTAATTGCCTTGATGGGAGAGATCTCTTTGGGGATATTCTGGCGAATGAATTTGCGCTGGGGTAATTGTCCACGGAGGTTCCGAAGACTTTCCACTATCCGTGTTGGCTGGTCGAGATGAGGGCGAGTCTCAATCCGGCAGCTTTCTTCAAAGTCTCGAGATGAGCAAGTTTCTTGAACGTAGTTCTCGACGCTCGTATTACTTGAATGTGCATATTCTGCCTCGTAAGCCTAGTCACACCGGACTTGTGGGTGTTTACGCCGCTACTTGTGCAGAGGTTGAGATTGACTGATTGATAGTGATGGCGATACGGAGGACCTTTTACGAATGTGCAACCTGCAAACCAAAGAGACCATGTTTGATACACTCCTCCAGGGACATTTTCCGAGAACCAGAGAACTTTCCAAGGCTTGTCTGCTCCGGTCCAGACCTATAATGGGACCGGTGCTGATCACCTTGAGCTCACGTGTAGCGGTGGACCTCCATCAAGCGGGGACGCGATAGATTAATCGCCGGTCCACATCGAATGCCGTCCGACCCACGTCCATCTCTCGGCCGACAGCCCGAACATCCTTTCCGGCCCCCACCCGGCAGAGGTTCAAGCCGATCAAGAAGGCATTCTGACGGGGCGGATGAAGCACATGAATGCCGCCATTTACACCGCACTAACCCCCAGAGCCAGAGATACTCTACCTTTGGAATGTGTACGCAGACTAAGAATTACTGCGGATGAATTCTTGCCGAAGCTTACACCATCGACAGACGAACATGCGTCAAATTCCTCACAGCTTCGTGTCCGGAGACCTTGGTGGGCTCCGCAACGGCAAATCGGAACCAGAGATCCCCACACCGCCCGGGCGCTAAGCCGGACTCGGCCGGCCGAAGCTGACATAAGCCGGCCGTTACAGCCTGCAACGAGCCGAGCCAACCAGAGCTCGCGAACGCCGCGAGGCTTGCGAAACCCCTCAGCGAGCGACGTCGTCTCAAACGCGTTTTCCTCGTCACCACTGCAGTCACCGCGTCGGGCTTACGTCTTATTTGTTTTGTACTTATAATCAGTAAATCCGCCATTGAGGGGCGATTGTTGGGTTCACGAAGCAGAGTCAGCGTGGATCACACTCAACATGGAGAAGAAGCAAGCATACGCGAGCGTGCAGCCGGCCCGGCGACACAACCGATCAGCCATCGGAAAGTGGCTGATAGCCGGCGGCGCCATTGCATTGCTGGGCGCCGCGAGCTGGTATCTCCACAAGCAGGACCTCAAGTCTTGGAGGCACCCCGAGCACCATCACGACTTCGCCTCGGTCGTCCATCTCAAGGGGTCTCCGTACGGCCGGTTTCCCTTGCCCGACGACCCGTTCAAGTTCATCCCTTGCACCAACACATCTCTCCCGCCTCCCCTCAACGACCCGCATCCCGAGGATACGTGGGAAGCGCTCTTTGACCCTCGTCCATCTCATTGGAGCTGGGGCAACAAGACCACGTCCACCGAGGAATTCCGCAATCCCTACGCGGGCCGCGGTATCTACCTCTGCGGATACCTCGACGTGCCTCTCGACTACACCAATGACTCCGACACACGCATTGTCCGGCTGGCCGTGACAAAGTACCAAGTCTCCGGCCTCGCCCGCATCAGAGAACCCCTCGACGCATACAAGAACCCCGTCCCGGGCACCAAGAGCAAGCGCACCATCGTAATCGAGCCCGGCGGCCCCGGCGGCAGCGGCACGTCCTACGCCTGGTCGGCCGCCGAACGCGTCTCCAAGCGCTTCAGCAACGGCACCTTCGACGTGCTCGGCTGGGACCCCCGCGGCGTCAACACCACACACCCCTCCATCTCCTGCTTCCCCTACGACGTCGACCGCGACCACTGGTCCCTCCTCACCGGCCAGTACCTCGAGGTCTCCAACCCCCAGCGCCAGCTCAACCTCGCCGACGCCATGAACAACGCCACCATGAAGGCCTGCTTCCAGAAGTACGGCGACGTCCCCCGCTTCCTCAGCACCACCTCCGTCGCCCGCGACATGGAGCAGATCCGCAAGGCCCTCGGCGAGCGCGAGCTCACCGGCTACCTCGTCAGCTACGGCACCGGCATCGGGCAGACCTACGCCAACATCTTCCCCCACAGCGTCGGCCGCATGATCCTCGACGGCACCGAGTACGTCCGCGACCACCGCCTGCTCGGCGGCTTCGGCTGGACCGCCCTCGACAACGCCACCAACGCCTGGCACGACGGCTTCCTCGGCGAGTGCCTCAACGCCGGGCCCAACCACTGCGCGCTGGCCCGCGAGGTCGACGGCTACCCCGTCGCCCTCGACGACCTCAAGTCGCGCATGCTCGCCCTCGTCAACTCGCTCATCGACAGGCCCGTCATGGGCTACACCAACACCAGCGGGCCCTCGCTCGTCACCTACTCCGGCCTCGTCGGCGCCATCTACCGCTCCCTCTACAACGCGCAGGGCTGGCCCGCGCTCGCGCAGATGCTCGCCGAGCTCGAGCAGGGCAACGCCACCCTCGCGGCGCGCGCCCTCGAGCGCTCCGCGTGGGAGTACGACCCGACGCTGCCCGCGACGCACCCGCAGCCCGCGTCCTCCGACGAGCTCGGCACGCTCGTAATCTGCGCCGACTCCTGGGACGCGCCGCAGCCCGCCGACGGGCTGGATTGGTGGGCGTCCCTGTGGGCCAACATGACGGCCAAGTCGTGGGTCTCGGGCAACTCGCGCTTCTTCAACGTGTTTCCGTGCCGGCACTTTGGCACGTACTGGCCCGAGCCCGCGGGCGTGTACCGCGGCGACCTGAACCACACGCTGCGTCACCCGGTGCTGCTGATCGCGGAGACTTACGACCCGGCGACGCCGCTGCGTAATGGGCGGAGGTTGTTGAAGGAGATGGGGCGCAATGCGAGGCTGGTGGCGCACCATGGCTACGGGCACTCGTCGAGGGACACGTCGAAGTGCACGGAGGCGATTGCTAGGCGGTATATTATGACGGGGGAGGTGCCGGAGGAGGCGGAGACTGCGTGCTATGCGGACGAGAAGCCGTATCTTTATGGGGTGAAGCATAAGACTGATGTTGTCGAGGGCGGGGGCGATCCGGTGGAGGTGTGGCTTAAAACTCTTGAGTGAGTGGTTGTGGTGGGAGGTACAATGGTGGTTTTCGTGTTAGATATATTCTAGCTCTCTGACTGAGATGAAAATAGTACTAGTTGATGTGACTTTGACCATGCTTAATGTGAAAGTTTAATCGACTGCTTCGATACTGATTGTTGTTAAGTTTACTCATTTACAAAATCTTTCGCAAAGGGACATCGGACTTGAAAAAACCACGATTGACTAAATTCCTTTACGAACCCAGTGCCGCAAAAACGCTGCAGAAGCAACAACGCCACATAGGTCAGAAAGCTTCTCACATAAATCGAGGTTTGAGTCACACAAGCTGTGAGCTTGTGTACATGATTGTGAGACTTCAACTTCGTCCTGTTGAGTCGGGTTTACAGTCTCAGATTCGGCTCCAAGGCTCGATTCATACTTACCTGGACTTCACATGCTATCACAAATACAAGCTTCTGTGAACGAGCAGTCAAGCCTACTTACTCTCACTCATAATTGTAGTACGCAGACGCGCTGTGATCTGCTGTCCATGGCCGTTGATGAAGCTGGTTAGAGCTATGTCGAATACGATGATTTCCTGTGAGCTGGTTGTTCTTTCCACCTTGAGGAAGTTGTCAGTTCCCGCAAGCTACATTTCAATTTCAGAGGTGCGAAACGAAGAGTGTATGAGACTATGATCGATGCAGTACTCAACCGTAGAACCTGTCCGTGCCGACGCCTGCGAAGAATCGTGATTACATATGTTCAGATTAGTGCGAGATTCTGCGACGTCTGGGAAACCTTTTACAGCCACAATATCCAAATTGATTCCCCTTAAATCAATGGGAACTCAATTCAAGAAGGTCTCAATTCATCGCAACGCTAATTTTCGCTGCAGGAATAAGTGCGAGACCCGGGTACTCATGCTTCGCCTGTTAAGAAAAGCCTCTTCACAGGTTAAATAATTCTGCGGTGGGTGCGTCCTTGGGCATCTTGCGGCTCGGACATCCAACACACCTGCAACTCACTCCATTTGCCCACAGCAATTTTAATCTGACAACACTTCATTGCTTAGCCAATGCCCAGCCAAGCCCGCTCGGAGGCCACGGACTACCGAGCAACTCCTCCCGCCGGATACCATCTCCACTTTTCACACATCTTTAGTGAGGATGGAAAAACCGGCCCGCTTGGCAGGGAATCTCGCGTCTCGGCTTTCGGACTCGACGATGGAAGACGCCTTTATCACTGTCGAGCGCTACTTCAATTTTTCGGGTCACGTGCGGCTCCGCCAAGGCACGGAGGGAAACGGAGAATATGCCAGCTTGTGAACTCCGTCCCCAGGCTAAGGACCCATGTCAACAGAGCCAAAATTTCATGCTAGTTGTTTTCTTCGTGAATGACATCCTTTGTGACCAGAAACTCATCAAAAAGTCGCTTCCGACGTAAGATACCACGATGGCTTCAATCTTCACCCGGGCAAGGTTACTTGCCTTCTCCAAGTTCGCCGCCGCCACAGCCGTTGTAGTCCCAACGGGTTTCTACCTGTGGACCCGCCAATGCTCCCTCGACGAGTCGTTCGCGCCGGCGACGGACAGCCTCTTTCAGCACCCGTTCCTGAAGAAGGTGAATCCGGACAACAACGGCGGGTTCCACGACTGTTTCGTCCGCGAGGTGGCTTTTGAGAATGTCCGTCCTGGGTTGTTGGAAGACGCATTAGGCGGGGGATCGAAGCTGGTGGAGACGTACGCGGCGGGTGTTTGGGGACGGTACGGTGAGTTAGAGAATGACAGAAACTGACAAGACGTAATGCTAAGTTGATTTAGCTTTTACCGTGCAGAGGAAACTGATGGACAAGGCGAGGAGGAACGAATCTAACGCGGGTGACGTTTGGGAGAAGGAGGAATTGCTGAAGAGCACTTACCCAATCGGTACGTCTAATGCTTCAACCTTATATATCAGACCTGCTGACCATGGCAGGTACGATATTGGCGGACGACTTCATCGTCATCGACAAGTCGTCCAACACCCTCATGTTCCGTGGCGGTGTGTCGCCCAGAGAGGAGGGCCCGCGCGAGATGGACACGTTCATCACGCTCGTCACGGAACTTGATCCCCATGAGCAGGTCGTCAGGTTCAAGATCAAGTCGATAATGATTGACCGAGTCAGCAATGGCAAGGGAGCCCTGATGGGGGTTGTAGTCCCTTTGCATCAGCAGTATGCGAAGCTATTGCTGACGGCGGGCGTGGACCACTGTGTTGCGTGATACCCGAGGATGATGTCGGACCATCTCCTCTCTTGAAATTTTGTGCTGGATATTGTACTATAGTATAAAAAATTAGATTAGACATAGAACACTGCCATTTATTGCTGTAGAAGTTCCACGTTTCAGGGTTCCAACTTGCAAAGCCTATGACGATGGAAACGAGCTTCACTGGACATCGGCAATGAATTTGGAAACCACAAACTTCGCGGGACCACCCGTAAACGCCTCCGTACCCAGCTGGAACACTGAAAACCGTCAGTTCTCTCAAAAGTCTCACTCATAGTGCACTACTTACCGAGCATGTATTGGTTATGAGCCGGAAACCGATGCTCCGCAACCAAATAATCAAAGAACCGCTTCACATCCGCACGGAAGCTCTGAATCGGCCCGCCCACCGGCAAAAAGCTAAACACTTTCATCTTCCCACCATGATTATACCCAAAGTGCACCTCCCACCGATGACCCTCAATCTCCACCTGCGCAATCGGCGTCTTGAACTCGCTGATGGGCCACACGCCGCCCAGCCTCGCCAACCTACACCACCATCCCGTCAGCCGGCTCCCTCCAACGCACATTCACCACTTACCAGATCATAACCTCGTACTCTCCGCTACTATTCGCATGCTCCACATCCGGATCCGTGAAAATGTCAAACGCTACGTTGGCGCGGACGTCCCACGTGCTATACCGCCACTCCACCTCCGTCGGCAGCGCGGCAACCTCGCTCACCAGCCGGCGCCGGAACTGCCGCGCGCCGTACACGTACGACTTGACGCTGTTCTCGCCGCCGCGCCACTCCCAGTCCGTGGACCACGCGATTCCCACGGAACCCGTGGGGCTTGGCGCCGTGGGGCCGTCGTAGTGCGTGCGCTGCGAGCCCGAGGTCGCGGCGGCGCTGCCCCATGTGTTATTGTTCAGCTCGTACCCGTTGGCGGCGTGGTAGCCCCATTTCTTCTCGAGGGTGACGATGTGCGTTGGGGTGTCGGGCATGTCTGGCGGCGGGTGAGGGTGGTGAGATGTGTGTTCTTGAGTTGGTGGTGTGAGGATGAGAGGAGAGAGAGCTGGTGGGGTGAGGGGAAGGTGGACGATGACGGGCGTGGATACAAGGAGCTGCTGTCGTGGGCTGCAATCCTGATTTGGAGGGATGTGTAGGGGTGGGAAGTCACGAAGCTTATCAAGGGGTCCGGAGCCGCAGGAGACTCCACTGAGATGCGTTAGCTTCAGTTGGAAGCCAAGAACTCCCTCGGCTCTTCGGCCGGTTAGCTGACGTCAAGGGGTGCCGGAATGCGAAATCCGCAAAAGTAGAGCAAGTTCTACGACATATCGTGTTTAACTGAGAATTAGATTTTCAGTGATTCGCGGGCCACCATCTCTCAAAATAGAACCTTGAACTCGTCTTTTACGCGTCCGACTGTCGAGATCTGTCGTCAAGGTGAACAGGGAACAGTTCACGGCGCAGGGGGAAGCAGCAAACTACGATTACATCAAGCCCGGCACTGTGGCATTGAATGACTGCCAGATTATCTCCTACTCCAAATCTTTTGCAAAGATTCGACTCTCTGATGAGACATGCTGGGTAGTCATCTGGGTTTCTTCAAAGTCCTAGTTTGCTCCTGTCCCAAGGTAGAAGAAGCGCCATCATCCATAGTCGTTCCTCGATAACGAGAATGAATAGTCACAGTAACAATGCCCTTCGACTAGCTGCGTCGCCAACAAGCACTTTGGACAAATTAAGGGATCCTACTGACAAATGTCATCAATAGCTTACATCTTCCTTCGGCTCGGCGCAAATGGCTCGGCTGATAGGCACTATCACGATGCAACGACGATCTCATATACAAATGATATCAGAAAGACAACGACAGAAACAGCCGCCTCGATCATGGAAGCTGTATAAGCACCAACGGACGACAAGGAATATAGGGGTGGAGACAGCATTTGGCGTCGATGAGAAAGAGACTTTCTCGAACGCCTAAACTGAAAATTACCTGTACCTTGTGTAGTCCCGCAAGAGAAGGTCGAAAGCTTGCACTAAAATATCATATTGGGCAACAAGCTCCATTCTTTTCGACTGTGTCCGTCTTAAGATGAGTGATACCATTGATTGTCCATCCGGTAGACTGCCTCAAACGTGCAGCAGCTTCGACGGGCGGTTGACAAGTGTTCAAGGCAAATCAAAATCCCGTTGAAAGAAGCTGATTGCATTATTGTCCGAGACCGTTGGTATCAATCTTAGTCTCAAGCTAATCTAAACGGCCCAGAAAGGTTCCAGAAGAAACCAAAGGTGTCAACGCCATCATGTACCCCACCCCAGCAGTGAGCTGAAAACGCTCACCATGTCAATTTGACGAACAACAAGTCACCGCTTAGAGCCGAAAGAGTTGTCTTCCACCTCGCAGGCATGATCGAAACAGTCAAGGGAACCTCTAGGCTCCGCATACACGCTGCAGTGCAAAAGGTAACCCAAACGGGTTGCATCGACACAGGAAAGCTTTGATCAGCCTCCAGTTACGTGGTCTTAGACCAAACTGCCACAATCGTTTGAAAATTTCTTCCGCAGTGAAGGTGTGAGAAACCAGTCCCAGAAACTAAATCTCGAGCTACAGCGTGTCAACCTTGCGAGGACGTTAGGGATGGTACGGTACGTCTTGATCCGAAACAGCTGAGCCCGTTTTTACACAAGAATGGCAATTTGAAGACAGGTCAGGTAACACATTCACTACAACATTGTCTATTCTACGTCATGCACAGGCAGGTAAGCAAACCCAAACAGATGTGGCTGCAGCGTCTGTAGCGGCCAAAAAGCCATGCTTTTGCACATGAGGCCATTTTCTGGGACGCCACCACATCGAGCCTGGGAATAATGCGTAATCTGGCTCCAAATGCACCGCCCATGTATGGAGTCTGGTAAAGATCCAAGCCAAAGGTGGTCAGACGTGCCCGCCTCTTCAAGCCCGCAGACCCTTCTGAGTCCTATTACTGCCAATCACCCAGCAAGGACGGGCCACCATCATCAGATTCTCCTAAATGCCATCGCGCATCCACTTACAGGCCGCGATTCAAGTCACGTTTGCAAAGGGCGACTGGACTTACTCCTCGGAACCGAAGAAAAAAGACCATTGAAGCCAAACAGAAGCGCGTATGAAACTACCATCACCGCTCCAGCCTCGAAGTTCTGGATGCGATCAGCACGAAACATTAGTGGCAAGAAGCAAGAATAGGTCCTTACATTGACGAGGTTGACGAGTGTTCCACCGCGAGAAACGAAGCTCTCCTCGAGATCAGAAAATCGGCTCAGGGCTGGGACGACTTTGTATTGCTACCTTGGCTGTTAACAAAAATTGCGGCACTTACTGGGACTGACTTTCTAGCGCAAGACAAAAGAAACAAAAATAAAACGAAATCAACAGACAAATGGGAGAAAGCACTCCGGGAGAAGATGGGACACAAATTCTTCCCACCGTAATGTCGTCCAAATTTGCGCCTCCAGAAATCCACCCATCATGCGAAGTCGCGAAGAATTGAGGGGCTGACCGTCCGATCGGGTGGCTGACGATGTCGCATCCACTTCCTGTCTGACTTCCTTTCCCCAAAGATTGCCCGCATGCTCTTGCTTTGTTGGCACAAACACAAGTAGATCAGCGGTACTTCGCAGTCCGAGCTCCTGTCCCACCCATTGCTCACAAAGCCCAGTCGTCGTCCGAGTCCGAACTTTCGTCCCACCTCGCGAGCCACTCGTCGAAACCACTTCTTCTTGGCAGAGGATTCTCGTCAGGACGCAGGACGTCCTCCCGCAAACAGTCGGCCCAACTGGGGAGAGGCGGAACGGTCTCCCAGACAAGCGGGTCGTGCGCGAACCAGTCCTCGTTCCACTCCTGCTCGCCGCGGCCGCGACGCTCCTCGACGATCCGCTCCACGTCCCACGGCACGCCCACGTCAAAGTTGCAACGCACGACCGACTTCTTCTCCGCAACGTCTCTCATGGCCCGCGGGAACCCTTCGTACATATATCCAAGGTCGGACTCGGCGGGTCTGAAGTAGGAGGACCATCGCCACGGGTGTTCTCCGTTCCTCTCTATCCACGTCCGGGCCGGGAGGTAGCCGCGCCGGCGGGACTCGTCCCTGGCGAGCTGCCACGCCACGTCCCGCTGGACGACGGTCTGGAATATCTCCTCGCACAGCTGCGGTGCCGGGCCGCCGTCGAGAAGAAGGGAAAACGCGCCGTGGGGCATGCCGTGGTGCTCCAGGACCAACGCCTCCATAATCCACGTGGCTACGTTTCGAGAAACCTGGTTTGACCTCAGCTTTGGGTCTGGTACCCATTCCGGATCGACCCTAGAGTCGGGGTCTCCGGATAACCAATCTGGGCGAAAGACGTTACCCCACAAGCTGCATCTCCGTTCAATCCGTAGCAGAGGGTTCTCCTTGCAGAACGGAATGAGGCCTTGAACATGGCATGCCGGTTGCGATACGGCTTCTCGGTCCTCGTTCAGAATTATGTTACGTAGATGCGCCCGGTTGTGATATGGTAAGGAATCCAGGAAATAGATAGCAGACGCGGCGGCGGAGAACCTGTATTTTGAGCGGTCATCTGACCTTGGAAGATGGATTTCGAAGTCCTCATCATCGGGCGAAGGAACTGGCCACCCGTTGTACGACATGATTTGTGCAATATCGTCGTCCGTAGGGATAATCCAGGGCTCAATGGAGCAAGCAGCAAGGCCGTGATAATCAGGCGCATACCTCCGACCACGCGATTCCTGGATGGCGAAGTCCTGGCTCATTGCCTCGTTGAATTGCTCAACATAGTAGCGACACGCAAGCCGAAGGGCGAGTCTTACGAATTCCCTGTACAGCGAGGGTGCCTGGCCGTAATTCGAATCCGGAGGCGCCACGAGGTCCGTGTTCGGGTTTCCGCCCCTCAAATGCTCCACGATAGGCATGAAAACCGGGTAGGCGTTTTTGAGTGCATCGTACACTGGGCCTTGGAGGCAGCTGCCAACGTTCCTCATCATGTTGAATATGTTGCAGTCCACGTCCTTGCTCCTGAAAGCTTGGAGTCTTTCACCGCGCTGGCGGAACTCGTCAGAATAGAAGGTCGAGAAAGCCACCGTGTTGACGCGCAAGGCCAAACCGCCGTGAAGCATTTCCTTCGCAACAGCCCGGCAGGTGACAACGAGAGCCATGTCAATGGATTTTCCGTCGGCTTGCGTAAGCCTGCACTTGGCCTCACCCCGGAGCTTGCCCGTGAAAAGCGCCTCAGCATCGCAGATATACCCGCCATCGACGAGCAAATAGGCGCGATAGATCATTTGTCGCAATTCCAAAGGGAGTTGCAGGAGGTTGAAACGACAATCCATCTTGAGGTAAGGCCAGCTGTGATAAAGGCGTGCATGAGTGGTGTTTCTGGGGGGAAAGACAAGACAGAAGCTTGGATGAAACCGGAATGGCGGAGTGGGGAGGGGCAGGGTAGGTATTTATGCCAAACCAAGTTCAGCCACACAGGTCACCAGCCAGCAAGGTTCCCACTGACACTGACCACCGCCACAGCGTACAAGCGCCACAGAATCAGCTCCTTCATCACCACCGTCGCCACGACCATTGCCACCGCTCCTTTTCTGTCAACCAAACAAGTCAGATAAGCATCGCGCTTACAACGGATTCATATATGGGGCAAAAAGATTGATGTGGAGTATCACATTTATAGCCGAGGTACAATATACAGCAAGGTGCAGATATGGAAAAGGACCAAGCAACCCTAATAGATATAACCTAAGGTGTGAACACAGAAGTACTATACTCAGTACTAGAAGACACAGAGGTCTCGAGAGAGACGAAGACGAGGTAAACAAGGTACGAATAACTTTTCCTCTGCCTGTACGTCAGTTAACATCGCACCCAATGGAGAGAACAGGGACCAGGACTTACCATGGCAGCCTCGGCCACCAAGGTTACAGGAACCTTGCCTTATATAAGGAGAGCAGCAGTGAGGTAAGTAGCCAGTACTCTGCATCCATCAAATAACATAATGGCAGACCAACAACTTAACAACTTCAACAACTAGAAAATAATTAGACACTGTCGTATTCAGATAGATGAAATAGCGCGCTTACCAACTTCGACCCAGAGGGCGCCGTGTATGCCGACCCTCGAGCGGCTGCTCGAGGTATGCGAAGGCTACGGTTGGGAAGAGTGCAAGGGTTCCTTGCAGGCACCACTAGGCTCAGCAACAGGGATACCATCGCTGTGAGAAATCAATATCAGCTACATCAAAAGACACAATCATCTGATCCAGTGAGGTACTCACCCATATTCATCTTCGGTGCCCGCCTCCAGAAGCAGGCTGGATTGCGGCTAACAGACTCAGAGACGCAAGCTCTATACCGCGCCTACAGGAGCTGTCGACAGGGGGGGCTGGATCAGACGGATTGGAATCTCGCCACGATTCTCCAGGGCCTTCAGCATGTTAGACAGCACCATGAGTTGTAGAGTCCAGTGTACTCACGATGAATATGCTGCCTACAGAGCCGCTCTGCTGAGGGCCTTGTCGATCGCTCAGATCGCGTAAGGAGGGCAGGATGACTATGCTCACAAGAAGTTAGCGACGAGGCATTCATACAAGATTGAAAAATGAAGAGGAAACATGAGTGCATGTGCGGATGAACAAAGGATGCCAGACGTAGTGCAAGACAGCGGTCGGAGGTGACAGTAGAAGGTGGGCGACGAATACGGCGTGTCTGAACGGTTGACAACGGTGTCGGATGAGGCCGGTTGATGGAGTGGTAGCTGTCACCATTACGGCAGTCTGTAGAGATGCCGCTGTGAAAGCACCAAACGTAGTGCACGCCTCACGGCACTGGTTGACGGAGATGGCAGACGAAGGTGGTGGTGGTGGTGGTGGTGGTGATGGTGGCAGTGGACAAAAGTCGTGGAAGGTGGCGGAAGACTGTGTCGAATGAGGACGGCGGATAAGGTTCGACGAAGATGGTGGTTGAGGATGGCAGACGAAGGTGGTGGACGAAGGTGGTGGACGAGGATGAAGGCCAAGGATGGCAGATGAGAGTGAACGTGGTGGTCGACAAAGATGGCGGAAGGTGTTGGATGAGGATGGCGATCGAAGATGGTCGACAAAGTTGGTAGGCCGAGGTGTTGGACCAGGATGGCAGGTGGAGGTAGATGGTGGTCGACAAATACGGCGGGCGAAGGCGGAAAACGGCGAGCGAAACGGCAGACGACATCCAGAAAAGAAGCAGCGCAAGAAAGGAAAAGAGCGTGCAAGAAATAGAAAGGAGAGCAGCATACTCACAGAGTTGAGGGATAAAGCAGTGTACCAAGACCTACATCGTCAGCAAGCGCATCGTCAACTGGCGTAGAAACTTACCAATACAAGAAATTCAAACAAATGACAGGCCACTCACACCCCAGGGTGGGGGGAGGGTTACAGGGAAACATGGTGCTCATTGTCCTATCTGAAAAGGCATATCATACACGACGATGCCTCGTCCCAGACGAAAATGGAAAAGCCCTGGTCCTGATCGGAAGATGTTCCTTCGTCCACGAGAACTGCTCAAGCTCAAAGTGCTTCAACGCCCATGCCGAAACCGGCCCCGCGCACTGCGTGAGGAGATACCTCAGCTTCAGCCGCCGCAGATCATCGTCGCATTTGCCATAGTCCGCGGGTAACAGTTCCCTCCTCTGCCGCTCCAGGCTCACACAGTCGAATAAGACATGCTCCACCGTGTGCTCGCCCTCGCCACAGGGACACATGTTGGTCTCAGCTTTCTGCAAGAATGTGGTTAGCAATGCAACCGAAGGGGGGATTTGGGGCTCACTCACGTTAATGGAGTACAGATTCGAGTTGAGCCCATTGTGGCCAGTCCTCATGTGGATGAGGATGGTTGACTGAGCTCTGGTCTTGCCCATGTGAATGCTCATAATGTTGGTGCACCATTCTCCCATGTAAGTCACCGCCTCGTAACCGCATGTTCGAGGCGCTTTGAGAGCATGCTCTTCAGCGAACTCTGCCCAGAGATAGGCGCTCCTGAGAAGACCCTGTTGGCGAAGGTACTGATTGAACCATCCTGCGACGTTTCGCCCCAGACGAACGGAACGTTCCAGCCCGTAGTGTTGCACAATCTCATCACGAACGAGCCCAGCCTGTTGATATGCCACCCAATATGGATGTAGATCAAAGCACGCAAAGGACCGCATGCGGTGAAAGGGACGGCGCGCAACCTTCAGCATCCTCTCCCCCTCCAGAGTGTTGGTGTTGCGGACTCGATGGGCCATGGCGATCCGGTGGAGCGCGACTTCTATCGGCTCGATGTTGAGTTCCTTCTGCAGGACCATGACTGGTGTTTGGTTGTAGGCACCAGAGATGTTCACAAGGCATTCGCGCTGAAGCCGATCCAGGCGCGCGATGAGCTTCTTTGTGATTCGGAATTGCTGACCCTTGCCATCGGCGAGAACGAACCAGCAAGCACAGGCGTAGGTGATGATGGGTCGCACGCTCGTGATGTACAGCCTTCGCATATCGATGAGGTTAGGACCCATGACGGAGCTAGAGATCCGCTTCAGAAAACCCAGCTTCTTCTTCACTTTGGACTCAAGCTTCAAAGCCAAATAGTTAGTCTCTGACAATTGTAACGATTGAGAAGCGATGGGTCACTTACGTTGGCAATGTGGGCATCCCACTTCAACGCCGGATCCACCATGACGCCAAGAATTCGAAGGTGCTTCGGAGCCTCTGGGTCGACTGAGTTGTTGATGACGTGTTTGACAGTCAGACCAGAAATCTTAGGGCACAAGTCGCATTTCTCATTACGAGTGAAGTGCATCACCTTGTACTTCCCAGGATCGAACCGAATGCCATTGGGAGTTGCCCACTCCATAACCTGCTCGTGATACATCTCGAGAATTTCGCAGTTCTCCTTAAATGTCCTGGATGTGACAAGGATATAAGAGTCGTCGACGTAGGAAAAGGCGAAGACGTTGAGATCGGGATGGAGCCGCTCGAAATTCTCTAGCATCGGGGCGGAGAAGAAGACGAAGAGGATGGGAGACAGGGGGCTGCCTTGAGGAATTCCAGTGTTAACGAAAAATTCTTCTGAGACATAGCCGGGAAACCGGAGCATTGTCCTCCTGTCAGAAAGGAAGGACCAAATGAAATTGACAATCCAATCGGGCTTGCCCTTACGTACCAGGATCCGAAGGAGTTCGGGACGATTGACGTGGTCGTAGGCGCCTGATATGTCGAGACTGAGGAGTGTCGACCTCCACTTCTTCCTGTTCCTGGTCTTGACGCAAAAGCCTCTGTAGACCGGGGACAAAAGAGACTCAATGCACTTGGTGGTGCAGCGTCCAGGAAACCCAAATTGCATCCGGGGGATGAGTCTGTGCTTCACAGCAAGCTCCTGAATCCGCTTCGCAACAACCCTCTCCAGGAGCTTCCCAAGGCACGAAAGCAACGCAACAGGACGCCAACTCTTAGGAAGAGAAAAGTCCGTCCTGTCGGGCTTCCGTAGCACGACAGTTATCGACCGCTTGAATTCATCTGGGTGGTATTCCAACCGGAGACACGCGTTCATGATACGGGTCAAGTGATTGTGAAAGACGCCTGGACACTTCTTGAAGACGTCGACAGCAACCTGATCAGGGCCGCATGCCTTGCCAGTGGGTGCGGCCTCTAGAGCCCACTTGAGGTCGCCTTGACGAAGATGTTGTGGAGAAAAATGCTGTGGTCTGGAAGGGTCTTCGACCGGCCGTTCCAAGGGAGAAGGGTTTGTGCTCGTCGCCGGGCCCCAGACAGTCTCTCTGAAGCATGCTGCATTTTCCGCATCCGACTCGCACAACGTTCCGTCGGGGTTCTGCAAGGGTGGCGAGTGAGCAGGCTCTGTCTTGGTTGCCCAACGAACACCTTGCTTGAGGGTGTTAAACACATCCAATCCTTTTCAAGTGTCCGCAATGTGCTCTCGAAAGCCCTTGCGATTTTGAGTCCGGATGGCATACTCGACACCTCGGCGGAGAGCTTCGTACCGACGCACCGTCTTCTTGTATCCTCTGTCCCTTGGGCATAGGCGTGACAGTGCACGAGCAGCTTTGCGCTCTAGTGCCATGTCACGTTGCATGGCTGAAGTCACAGTGCGTTTTACTGTGTTTGGGCGAAAAGGATTTCGTTTGACGGTTGGGACGCAGTCCGCGATGGCGGCGGAGAGTAAACGCAGAAGCCTGGCGATGTGACGGTCGATATCAGCCTGAGTGTTGAGAGGTGGGTTGCCGAGAAGCTTGAGGTACCGAGGAATGGTGTAAGCGAGGGTTTGCTCTGAGACCTTTCTCCAGAGGTAGCGAATGCTGTCATCCCGATGAGGGCCCCCATGCAGCACGACAAGCAAGGGGCGATGATCCCTCTGAAAGTCTCTGTGGTCCAACACCTCGCTACGCTTGAAGAACGAGTGAGCGCTCTTGCCAAGACAGATGACATCGATTGTCGTATTGGCATCGCCACCGTAGTAAGTAGGGACACCACGGGGCCCAACATTGATCATCTCGGCCGCGTCCAGTCGTTGTCTGGCCTTCTTACCGGAGGAATTCTGCTCCGTCTTCTCGCCGCCCCAAAGTGGGTCGTGAGCGTTAATGTCCCCGCAGAAAATGACACCGTCTTCGAAAGGGATCTCGTCAAAGTTCGCCCTCTCTAGGTGATTGTAGAGATTCAAGATGGTTCTTGGGCCGTAATCCGTCTCGAGAACCGCAGTAGCCAGGAGGCCCTTGTTCGCGCCCTCGTCCCAGAAGGCCCTCCAGTTGGCCAGTGGTATCGAGGTGCGAACCAAGAAGGCGACGTATCGCAGCTCCATGATCTCCTTGGGTCGGCCTTTGTCGTCCAAAACAGGCTGGCCATCCTCGCCCTTTTCGATGACTCGGTCCGAGTGATAGGCGAGATTATAGCCGGACAGACGCATTGATGGAAGAGATTGCGGAACATCCTGTAGAGAAATGATGTCGGCAGGGTGGACAGCCTCAAGCTGATCTTGAACAAGGCGCTTGAGCCGGAGGCGACTGTGCATGACGTTCATGGTCATGACGAACAAGTCCTCGTCCTTGGGCTCTTCCTCGATGCCTTTCTCTCTGGCGAGGCGACGCTTCTGTCGGGCTGTTAGAATTGCTTCGAAAGTATTGCGATTTGCAGTCGGGTAGTCTTACCTTCCGCCGCTGCTCATAGCGAACCTGGGAATGAGGTCTCTTCTGTGGCCGAGGGAGGATCCATGTCGATAAGATGTCGGGCCCTATATCGGGAGCTCGGGCCTGACGCGACGTTACCTGCGAAATCATCGTGTCAGTAGGCATAGCAAGCTACGTTTCCAGCATGACTTACAAAGTTTTGCAGTTCCCGCGTGGTGGCCGGTGGGCATGCCGGAATCCTCGTCATCTTAGAGTTCGTTGGCTGTGTACTTCGCAGAGGTTGAGAAAAAGGCTTGCGAAGAAGAGATGTTGACGACAAAAATATATTGGCGAGGAAAGCGCGCTGGGAAAGAAGCCAGTAAGGTGGATGGGCGATATTGACGAGGCAGGCGCTAGCGGAGGAAGGCGTCGGCGAGGCAATTGTGCCTACCTAGTAAAATAGAATGCTCTCAAGTGACCTTCCAAAATGGAAAGAGAGATCGAAGACAATGGGGGCAGTGACCCAGGAGGAAGCCAAGCGGGCAAGAGAAGTAGGCCAAGAAATGATGAGATGAATAATGATATGATCCTAAAGTCTTGAATGAAGAGAGCGTATGCAGTCCAGAGGGATAATTGCAATAGAGAAGAAAGAATGATCACAAGACGAGGTTACCAAAGAGCGAGTGCAAAAAACGCACGACACAGATTTTGGTAGATGGTTGGCGATGTTGTGGCGGAAAAGAACGGATCCGTTTGATCTCTTATGTTCACCAACGGTGACTCGACACGCACGCAATGAGGCCACGTCGTGACAAAGTCAGTGAAGGCGGTTCTCGATGCCCTCGCCGTCGGACCTTCGCTCCAAACCGGATGGCATGACATCCTCCCACGTATGACTTGGGAGCTAAGGATGCTGCGGACAGGGGTCTGCGTACCAAGCCACCCTTAGCAAGCACGCGATATGTCATGATTCATGTGCGTTTGTATCGCCAACTCCCAGATTGTACCGACATGTATCGCAGTCACTCGGGCTGCTTTCATGGACGGGATTTCCTCGAATAGGAACCCCGAGTGTGCGATCTTGCAGCTTGGGAAGACGCACTGAGAATCGCTAGATTTTGGCCCTGCTGAGCCCCCTCCAAGATGAGCCTGTTTCGGAGGCTTGCTAGCTTAGATGTCGACTATTCCGAGACCGTGGGGTCGGAGCTGGTTCCACTTTTCCCGCTCGTGATGCGGTCTCACGACCCCAGGCGGGGGAGTGGAAACTTGGAGGGGGGGGGGGAGACCCAGTGGAATGGAACCATACCGCGTAACAATTCGCGCACAACATCTGGAGAGTAGATCGGCAAAAGGCGTATCGTGCGGACGGACCATGAGGGATTAACTCACACCCCCTGCTGGTCGTATTGGTGGAGGCACACGGAACAGGAGGGTTGGGTTACATTCACTAGGGCTAAGCGCAGCCTCACGTGCGTTTCGGCAATCTTTTTTCAGGATTGCCGATATCCACCACAGACAGCTGCTGCTCCACGACGCTGCGGGCCGAGTCTACCCTCTCCGACTTTCGGAGACGGACAAGTCCGTTTCTCTGAGCATCGCCACAACGCTAATTGCAAAAGAGGGGCAGACTCGTTCAGTTAGTTTCAGTCTTGAATCGTCTCATGATGGACGCGTTCGTGTATCTTCATCTTTGTTTACTTTTGTCTCTTTTCTGTCTGTTCTGTTCGATTTTGGCCTTTTGCGCCAGTTTAATGATGATTGTGTTGTTATTGTTTAGTGGGATGCTACGATTCTCAGACGCGTCTCCGTCTGCCTGACTTGAGTCTTTGCCGATTGTGATGTCCTCTCTAAGCCGTCAATGATGAACCTGCTCTGTTGCTTTAATACTGCTACACATTCCATAAGATGCTTCCATTCAAGCCAACACAATCACGCCTTCATCCGACATCTTTGCAACTCTTGCAACCCGTGTTGAACACTTTCTTGTTCCGGTCGTTTTGTTCACTCTATTATCCTCGTTTGTTTCAGTGAGGCCACTCAACTGTTTCTCTCATGTTGTCATTTGAGGCTCTTTGACCTTCCTCTTTGATATTCTTTTCATTGCTTGCAGCCACTTGGTACTTGACGCCTTGGTACATGACAACTGGTTTTCACCATTTGGAGTTCAATCCCACAATCCACCATGCATCAACATCAAGATGCAGCCTCGAATGGGGGTCGATGGATCATGCCGGCCCCCTCTCGGCCGAGTGGATTTGTGCCTTCGAACTCGGCTCCGGTGTCCGGCACGTGGCAGCAGTCTCCGGGAGTGAGCCCGGTAAACTTCTGGCCCCAACCTTCGATGCCCACCCACATGGGGTATCCGCCTGCCGGCCTGCCGCCTCCCGCTTCGGCGCTTCACATGGCAGCCAATCAACCACCAATCGCACCCTCTTACCATATGGCATCTCCCGTTCACTGTTCGGCGTCACCCATCAACCAAACGCCAGCATCGTCCGGCCCTTGGGTGCCAACATTGCTTTCCCATCATATGGCATCGCCGGTTCACCGCATGGCCTCCCCTTTCCACCATTCGGCATCTCCCGTTCACCATATGACAACGCCTGTCCATCATTTGGTATCACCCACTCGCCACATGGCCGCATCACCCGTTCAGTATACGCCATCATCGTCCGTTTACCACACAGCATCGCCCGGTCGCCACACGGCCTTCCCTTTCCACCATCAGACATCGCCTGTTCATCATATGGCAACACCTTTTCATCACACGGCATCACTCGTCCAGTATACGCCATCTTCAGTTCACCACATGGCATCACCTGTCCACAATGGTTCTCCTCATCTCAACTCCTCCCAGACCATCACCCCCCCGAGCCAGCCCGTCTTGCCCATGTCCTCGCAGACAACTTGGTTGCCGCCTAGCCAGACGCCTTCCCCGACTCGTTTGCCAACCACACCAATCCGCATGATGAGCCCTCTGCACGGCAGCCACCACTCCAGCCCCGCTCTGGGCTTCGTCCCGTTCTCCCCGGGAGGTTTGTCCTACGCGCCAAATTCTCCCTGCCTCAGCGTGTCTAATGTCAGCACCCGACATCGGTAAGTATCTCTCAGCTCTCTGCGGCGCGTCTGTCTTCAAGCTGTCCGTTACTGACTGTACCGCAGGGCCGCTCGAGGCAACGACAACAGCAATCCCCGCCAAAGAAAACACAGGCCTGGGGTGCATCCAGCAGTAGCACAATTCCATGTGATCCGCAACAAGCTGATCGACCTCGACCACTTCCTCAGACCGAAGCCTAGAAGGCGGGTCCCTACACCCCCCCACACGTTGAGGCTGACGGTGAGGCCTGCAAACGCCTTGGACAAGTTCTCCGGCGACAGGGCCGATATTATCGGATCCTTGAGTGCGCGAGACGCGACTTGGGCGGGATTGAAGGGCATCGGATGCAAGGCCGGCACCTTGTGGCTCAACTTCACGAGTGCGGAAGCCATGCAGCGCTTCCAAAGATCGAATGACCCCTTCGAAGAGGAGCTTTGCTTGTCCTTGTCGAGCAAGGCAAGAGACCTGGAGGCAGTCCTCGACGTCACCATCGACACTTTCCAGTCGGCAGAAAACCGGTTTTATGTCGAGATCATATTTTATGGCTGCAAGGCTGAACGCAACATGAGGGGTCGGAGAGACTGGTTCGAGGAGCCGTTTGGCATTCAAGTTCACTCCGTGACAGTCAGATGGTCGAGGCTTATCGTCTCCTTTTCCGACGTCGAGCAAGCCTGGAAGCTTCTTCAAGCATACGAGACCGCAAAAGATGACTTCTACGTGAATTACCGATTGGCAATGGCTAGGTGGGTTCAATCGTTTCTCAGCTTATTGGTGCATGGTAGCTAAATAGTTTCATCAGGCCAATTGATATCCGAGCAATCGCAATCTTCTGTAGCAATTGTGGCAGACCTTGGCATCTAGAAGATAGCTGCCTCTTCCCACGAAGGTGTTTCAACTGCACCAAGGATCAT
The DNA here is from genome assembly GCF_011800055.1 of Colletotrichum gloeosporioides. Taxonomy (NCBI): domain Eukaryota; kingdom Fungi; phylum Ascomycota; class Sordariomycetes; order Glomerellales; family Glomerellaceae; genus Colletotrichum; species Colletotrichum gloeosporioides. The sequence continues at coordinate 164,237 of NW_025544727.1, forward strand.
CCTAGCAAAGAGTGCCCCGTCAAGGATAAGGAGAAGGAGAAGCAATGTGGCAACTGTCTGGGCCGCCACTCGGTCACTTCGCCGAGATGCTTTGCCGAAACAGTTGCTGATATGAGACGGTTCTGTGCAGAAATCGACAACGCGGACGTGGAGTGGTACATCGGCAAGATACGTTCCTTCAAACAGCAGAATGAGCGGCCTCCGGCGAATGCGCCGCATTATGTTGACCTGACCGGCTCGACTAAGGACTCTGTTGGGGACAATGAGGACATGTACAACGATGTCGACCTCAATGACTCGGACTATGACCAAGTATTTTCCGCTATTGAGAGCAAATCTCAGCCTGCGGAGGTACCGGGAGAGATATCTGTTGCGTCGACTGCTGCGTCCGCCTCTACGACACCAGCAGCACGCCAGCCATTGGCCCCTAAGAGCACCAACGCTTTTTCCAACGCATCCGCTTCGAAGCCGCAGGGAAAGGGTGCTCCGACTGCTGCACGCAGCTCTAAGACATCCTCAGTGCGCAAGCCCTTGGCTCCGAAGAGCGCCAACGCTTCCTCCAAGCCTCAGTCCGGCTGTAACAAGGCCAGGTCGACCACATCGGCGCCAGCACCGAACGCTCGCAACGCTGCAGCCGGGAAGAGCATCAACAGGCAACAGTGCAAGGAGGGCACGCGCAAGCGACTGGCAAGTACGGCTGTGCTTGGTTCGACCCGGCCAAAGACCCGAGTGCGCACAGACAACAGCAAGAACACCAACACCAACACCAATTCTTCCACCAACACCGCCAAGACGAAGTCCTCGCGATCTGGGAGAAGGAAGCGACTCCAGGAGCGGAAGGCTGCGGAGGGAGAGTCAGCCAACACTCAGAAGGCTACGGAGCCCAAGCCATCCGACAAGTCAACGGCCAAGTCCGACAAACAGAAAGTCCAGAAGGCAACTTCATCCAAGCATGCAACGAACAAGTCCAACAATCGCGCTAGAACCATTCCCATCAGTCCTGCTGCCACAGCGCCTACTCCAAGGGTGCACAACACTGATCAACCATCGCCAGTCGCCTCTCCTGGGGAGGGTATGGTCGAGTACTTTGGCACGTCTTCGCCCGCTACCATCCAATCTTTGGACGTCGCCGCGTCGTTGACTCCGGTGTATCCTCGCACCAGTGACCGCGAGAACAGCCAAACTTTCCTTTCGAACTCATCTTTGCCTGGATCTGCTGCTGCTTCCTTCTCCGAGTCGGCATTTTCCTTCACCGGAACTGCTGATTCTCCCTTCACTGGATCTGCTGCTTCATTCACTGGGGTTTCAGCTTCCCCCGGATCTGATGCTTTCACCGCACCGTCTCAATGCATGAGCCCTTCATTCCCGAGTCCAACAACATCGAGTGGGAACCTCGTTCCGACCGGTCTTCCTCCTTTGTCGACTTTGGGTCAGGCCTCCAACGCATCCTCATTCTCTTCCCCCGCCACTCCGTCGCGGAGCGGCACCGTTTCTCAGGCTGTGACTCCCAACACGCTTGGTGTCATCGTCAACGAGGGCAACCAGTCTCGCGTCTCAAAGCCTGCTGCCGAGAGACTCGCACTCGCCAAGGCCTCGTCGGGGACTAATCCCACAACTGTCTTGACTCCGCCCCCGAGCAGCCAGCCCCCCACAGCCGCACAGTCTTCCGTCCATCCGTCGGGTTTCCGCCAGAAGACGGTCGATGAGAGCCGGAATTATGACCAAACGCCTTGCCGATCGTCTCGAGCGTCTAAGCCCGCTACCGCTGCACAGCTTCAACTTATCGGAGTGGCTGAGAAGAGAATGGTGATGAGCTCTATGCGGCCCGAGCTCAAAGGCCCACAGTCGACAGGAGGAGATGACGGTATGCCTTGATGTGCTTGCGGTTGCACCCGCATTATCGTGTTATCTCATGTGTTCATTTCATCGTGTTTAGTAGTCCTTCTGACTTTGACAGGGCAAGTAAGTCATGCATTCTTCCCAGTCTGATCAGTTTTGTTTGTTGGTGGCTTCAAGATTTTGTTTCAGGGTTACCCTCTTTTGTCCGTGTTAGTAAGTAGCTCACCGGGTGATGAATCACTTTTGTCAATACCCAGCTCACAGCCTCCTCATTGCGCACAATCGTCTGGTACGCAGTCACTAAGGAGATGGCTTGGCTGGGTGACGGATGGGTTACCGCCTGGATAGGGAGCTTCGTGTAAATGGGTCTTGTTTTTTTTTTGTTTTTTTTTTTTTCGCCTTTTTTTTAATTCTCCTCGCTGGTTGTCAGTATTGAGTATGACACTTCCGTGTTGAACTCTTCGGATTATCTATTATCATTCGAGTTAATCAATAAATGATCTTGTTTGCATCTTTCCGTATGGAATATTTCGTAGTCTTTGCGTGATCCTTCAATTCTGTGCCTCTGCTGCCCATATGACGACGGTGAGTTGCCTCTTGTCGTCTAATAACTACAACTCTTGACTTGATATTTTTGAAGTATACCTGCTTGAACAAGGTGTCGTTGAAAAGCGGCACTTTCCCATTGAGTATGAGTGGAGTACTTGGACCTCTAGTCTTTCTCCAATTCCAATCAACCACAAAATTTATTACTCGCCTGGTATCGCTATCGCTCCTACACGCTGGTGTACTGCAGTCCACTCGCACTCGATGGGATTAAATGTGCTCGCGGTCGCCAAATGGATCAAGTGACCAAGTCGAAATAAGCTCCAGAATAAGCTTCCTACCTCTTCAGTCAGCCGTCCGATCAGTACCGAGACAAGGACCAAATGCGGACGGCGGGTATCTGATCCATGTCAATCGGGATGATGCTGGTCTCTCTTACAGGTCCGTGCTGCGGTACTCGAAGTATCTTCTAGTGGAGGGAAGTATCGTGCACGGATGCTTCGTACCCGACCGGAACTTCTTACTTGGGCATAGCGCTGCGGGTGCATAGATTTCTAGACCAACTAGATCCCACTTACACTACAGTGTAGTAAGGCGCTTTCAAGCATGACAGCGTAGGATCTCAACGTGGGGTACGCCTGGGTTGAACCTGGTGAAGATTTTCCGAATCTATGATTGCGTTGGTTGGAACGTGCTAAGGTTTATTCTTCTTCCTCAAATCGTTTTTGTGTTAGATAATTGCAAGTACTCGTTCAGCCTTTTCCTACTTCGTTAGTCCTCGGCAACTCGGCGCGAGGGATCGAGGACATCATCAATCACCCAATCTGCAGCCAAGTTATATGATGATCTCCGTCAAGGTGGCAATAAGCCTTTTCTAGTGAGCAATTAATCAGTCCTCCTGGTAAGCCTATAAGCTCTTCCCCTGTGCGGTTCATCTGAATGTTTCTTTTCTTTCTGCTGTATTGCAATCACGTTCACGAAACCATCCGGCGGGCGAGGGCCAGATACCTCCCGACTGCGGATTCTAACCATCAAAGTAGCATCATGAAGGCAACAACAAACAACAGCTCCAGTACCCATTGTTTTGCATGAGCAGATAAAAGCAGACACGTTGGAAAGCGAAGGGTCCACAGCGACCATTCTCTCCTTCTCATATGTCATCCCCGTTGCTTAACGAAGACCAAAAGAGCGGGCATCCTAGTTTCATCGCATATAATCCGTCGAAAGAAAGGTTTCCAATATTGGGTGCAACAGCTCCAACCTCCTCTGTCCAGCATTTCACAATGCAGCATTACATCGGGAGCCGCAACACGACGCAGATAGAATGTGCTCACAAAAATTGAATTCCTTACAATAAGGAAATGTCTAGTTTTCCTGTTAGCATTTCTTGGCTTTCCCTCAATAAGTATCACAAGGTACCGCACAGTCCGCCGAACCTGCAAGTCATCGCCACAAAAGAACCTCCATTTCATCTCCGCAACCATCGGGACTTTGGTGCAGCCGGAGACGTGACACATTCCCCAATAGTGACCGAATCGAGCACAGTGAGTCCGCATGAAGAGCAAAGAAGAGCTCGCATCACGTCCCGCGTATCTCCATCAAGAGTACCAGGTTCCACGTTATCTCATCTTTGACCCGCGAACTTGGGCAGGAATATCAATGTTGTCCCATTTAGTCACACACTCCACTCAACATCATACTCCACCACACACAACTTTCCAAAACCCCCTCAGAGTCAAGAACTCAGATGAAGACCAAGCACATCGTACATCTTCCCAGTGGCTCCTCCCCAAGTCTGGGACAAAAACATGTCACAGCAGCACATCAAAATAACTATCAGCCGTGCACCCGAACCAAGAGAGACATCTGCTCACCCCCTAACGATACACCACACGCTCTTTCAGCAAACCTCCACCTCTGATTCAAACGCTCCACAACCTCCAGAGACTTCACAACCACCAAAAGAAAAGAAAACCAACCTGCCCGGACGACACCTTGGATGGGACCGTGACCAAATACAACCCACCGTCCACCACCACCCCCGCGCAACAAATCCCCTCGATCTACCAGCTAAACATACTCATTATATATGCACCCCTTCCAGCAGCAAAATTAGAATCAATCAACTTTGCAGAATAGGCCAACGTCTGCATCTAGACACAAAATCATTAGAAATCTGTGCAAGACCAAGTTGGCCTAAACTCCAAAACGGACCAACAACAGCCCTGATTTCTTACAAGACTCCACGGAGCGATTGCGTACGTGCCCCTTTTTATATCCAATGGTATGGGGACCTAACTAACTCGCTGTTTCATTGCTCAAGATCAAAACATCAGTAGCTTGAAGAATCCTTGGGGGCGATAATACCTCTTAGTCCCACTCGTTCTGTGTGCCAAGGCATCCCTTCTTTTCGTTGTCTTACCTGAATGATGCACGAGTGTTCGAAATGTCCCAGTCACAACTCGTCAAACATGAACTTCTCAACAGCACCATTCAAGTGTTTAATTCAACGCAAATGTCGTATTCTCACGGGAATCTATCGCGCTCTACTCTCACAGATTCTCTAGAAAACAAAGACAAATTCCTCATTCTGCAAATCAGTCAGATTCTCAAACGCCCTCGCACCAACATCCCCAGCTGTGGTGCCCTCGTCCCCGGCCGCAGCCATCTCCTGCCCGTCTCCAGTGCCCGTCAACTGCCCCGCGGCCTGCATCCGCTCCGCCTCAGCCGCCGAGAACAGACTCGTGTCGATGATGATGGCGCTCTTGCCCATCGCCACGCGGCGCTTGCTGTGCGACTTGTTCAAGAACGCAAGGTACGCGCTCGTGGCACCGACCATGACAATGATCAGACAGTACAGCGCCAGGTTCGACCTCAGGCCGCGGGCGTACTGCGGCGCCTCGGAGGGCTTGTACAGCAAAGGCCCGACGACGTTGCCGACGGACTGGCCGACGAAGAGTGCGGCCGAGGTGCACTTGCGCTTGGTGTCGCCGGCGGTGTTGGCGGCGGACCACGAGTAGATGAGGGGCGTGATACCTGGGTAGACGGAGATGAGGTAGTATCCCACGAGGCGGGCGGCGCGCTTGCTAGCGGAGTTGGGGAGGACCATGAGCATGACGCAGCCGACGATGGGGGGCACGCAGAGGCCGGCGATGACGGGGCCCTTTTTGTGGATCTTTGTGGCGATCCAGGAGCCGCCGACGGTGGAGACTAGCTGGACGGCGCCGAAGGGGATGTTGAAGAGGATGGTCTGGAAGGAGTCGAAGCCGAAGGACTTGACGATGAGGGGGCCGAAGGTGGAGATGCCGCCGGAGGGGATGCTGTGGTTTGTTAGTTAATGAAGGGGCGGAGTGAGGAGACAGTGAGACTAACGAGATGGAAAAGACAAGGGCGAACCAGATCCACGTCTTTGGGTCGCGCAAACTCTCCCAGAGATGGTCCCATCGCCATTCGCGCGACATGACGCCCTGCTGGTTCATGCGCAGGCGCTCGACGGCGATGACCTTGTCATGGTCGTTGAGGAACTTTGCCTCGACGGGAGAGTCGGGCATGTAGAAGAACATGAGGACGGAGAAGGCGACGGTGATGACGCCGAAGAAGAGGAAGATGATTTGGTACTCCTTGAGCTTGGAGGAGATGTGGCCGAGGCCGTAGGTGATGAGACTGCCGAACTGGGGTGGTGTTAGAGGATTGCCGATGTACTGAAGGGGAGGATCAGGTATACCATGTTGGTGAAGCCGTTCATGGCGTACCAGTAGCTGATGCGCAGGGTCTGCTCGCGACGGCGCCACCACATCTGGGTGATGGCGACAAAGGAGGGCGCGACAGACGCTTCGAACGTGCCGAGGAAAAATCTCGCGGCAAGCAGACCGCCAAAGTTGTGCGCAGCAGCCATGCAGGCCAGGGTCACGCCCCAGAAGGCGACCATGCAGCTGGTGAACTTGCCGATGGGCAGCTTCACGAGAGCCCAAGCAAGGGGGAACTGCATGACGAGCTGGGCGAGATACACAACTGAACCAAGCCAGGAGTACTGGTCGCCAACCAGCCCGGTGTCCTCGATGAGGCCAAAGACGGAGGCGTAGGCGAGGGTGGACTTGTCGATGCCCTGGAGGAAGTAGACGAAGAGCATCAGCGGCAGGATGACCATGTCGATCTTCCTCAGCACGCGCTTGTCGTCGTCGGCGGTGACGACGACGCGGTGCTCTGGCGAGGTGCCGGACTTGCCCAGCAGCTCGGCGGCGGCATCGCGGCGGTGGTTGGCGTTGGGGGGCTGCGCGTGCTCGACCTGGTCGACAGGCGGCTTGTTGGAGTCGTCGGTGGTGGCCATGGTGCCGTCGTCGTCTGTCTGCAGGTGAGGCTCGAGTTCAGGATCAGGCTGGACGAGTGTCGAGAAAAAACGTGGGACGGACGGCCGTGATATGGACGTCGACATTCTGGGGGCGGGAAGACATCGGGCGGTGGCCCCCCTGCCCGTCAACGACTCGGTCGCCGAGGAGCAGGGATGGGCTCAAGGCGGCGTCTTGTCTCTGGGCATCGGGACGAGGAAGACGCCCAAGGAGGCAATTTTCCCAGGCTGGAAGAAGAGGACGCACGTCGGCCAACGTCCGCGAGAGAATTGGCAGGGGTGGGCGGTCTCTGATTGGGCTGAGGTGAGGCTCTGTGACGGAAGGGCTCGGGATGGGATGAGCTTGAGTGTCGAGGCCTTGCCGTGTTGGTGCAGAGTGCCGCGTCTTCGTGGGGTCCCCTCGGGGAAGCGAGTCCCGTTTGGAGGCGGGTGGTGGTGTGGGCGGTGAGTGTGCGAATGAGAGCAGGATCCGAGTGCCGGCTGCCGCTCTGGCGGGATGGAGGAGAGACGAGACGAGGGATGAGGTGGTTGTCGAATGATGGCGCTGGACGAGGACGGGGGATCGTGGTGGTCACGGGACGAAGGCCGATGGCTGAGGGCTGTGAGTGGTTCGTTCCATGTTTTGGGTCGCTGCTCCCCCACCGCAACACGGGGCCCCTTCTCCGCGCGGGGAAATGAGGGCGACTTTGGGGATGTCGGGGACGCCAGCTGGCCTTTTCATTCGTCCAATGTCGTGGGTGGGGGCCTTTTTGGCATTTTGTGAGGCAGCAGCGCTACGACTCACGAGATGGCCCCTTCCCCAACGAGCCGCCTAGCTTTTTGGTGCAAGCATCGTGAGGAGCAGTGCGGGGAAAGAAGCATTACCTTAGCCATTGAAACATACTGGATAGCTTCATGTCGAGCAACTAATCAAGTGATTGTCAGTGACGCAACGAGCCAGAGCTGGGAGACGGTTTCCGACGTGCGCTGCGAACCCCGAGACTAGCCTAGGTAATAAACAATTCGAAGCGTCCCCCAACCGAATCAAAGCCTTCACGAGCAAAGTGTCTCCGGTTTGTTCCCGCTCCTGTTCTCGTTAGCCCGCCGCCTTCCCGCCATCCGTCGAGAATGCCGCCCTCGATCGAGTATCCAGCCGACGTGCCGCCCCCATTCAGGAAAGCAGCCGCCGACATGACACTCCAAATCCACAATAATTGCGACGCGCCCCCACCGACGAGTCAGATTCTCGCTCCTGATACGGCCACAGCATGACTCTCCCCCGCACGCATCCCGGCCGTTCCCCTTGGGGATGTGGGGTTCACGCAAAAAGTCGGGGGAGCCTTCTCCAATTACACCCCGCAATCCCGACACGACCCTCTTCGGCCTGTCATTGTCACGAATTCAACACCACCACGGCATCGTGCTCACGATCCGGCAACTCTAACCCTCCCTCAACATACTGGCTGATTTCGTCTCGGTCTCCATCCGACCCAGCGTCACAGAATGTCGGCCGACAGACCCCGAGACCGGCCCAGACGCGTCGCCATTGCCGTCCCCCCAACAACCCCTCACCCGTCACGTAACTCTCCTCGATTCGCCAATGCGCGTGTGCAGCACCCCACTACCCCTCCCCCTCCTCGACAATAAAAGCATCACGCACCAAGACATTGACGTCTGCCTTTGAGCTTGTTGCTCCTTGACCCAAACCACACACTCCAAAATGCTCCTCCAAAACGAGAGAACACCGGTAAAGTACGCGCCGCAAGAGGCCGCACAGGGCGCCGCCCTCGCCCCGGCCTCGCTGCAGCTGCAGTCCTCCGACGCCGAGATCGAGCCCTTCACCTTCACATTCGAGGTCGTCCGCCCAAACGTCTTCCGCACCACCTACTCCTCCGCCTCGCGCCCGATCCCCCCCTTCGCCAGCGCCCAGCGCCCGAGCCCCGACTCGTGCCCCAAGGACGTCGCCTCATCATCGGACAAGAACTCCCGCTCCTTCACAACCTCCGCCGCAAAGGCCTCCATCGAGTGGTCCAACGCGCCCATCCTGTCCATCGATCTCAAGGACGCCACCACCAAGAAACCCCTCCACCAAGACCTCCCCTTCCGCTCCTACTCCGCTGACGGCGCCGGCGTCGCCCACTACTCCGTCTACAAGAAGGGCACCCTCCACGTCGGCCTCGGCGAGAAGGCCGCCCCCATGGACCTCTCCGGCCGCGGCTTCACCATCTCCGCCTCCGACACCTTCGGCTACGACGCCTACCGCAGCGACCCCCTCTACAAGCACATCCCCCTCCTCATCAACGTCACCCAGGACGCCGGCGCCGTCGGCATCTTTTCCACCGCCCACTCCCGCTCCACCTGGTCCATCGGCTCCGAGCTCGACGGCATGTGGGGCGCCTACAAGGTCCACCGCCAGGCCCACGGCGGCCTCGAGGAGTACATCATCGTCGGCCAGACCGTCGCCGACGTCGTCCGCTCCTACGCCGAGCTCGTCGGCTTCCCCCTGCGCGTGCCCCGCTATATGATGGGCTACATCGGCGGCGGCATGAAGTACAGCATGGAGGACTCCCCGCGCGCCCACGACTGCATCATGGGCTTCATCGCAAACTGCGAGAAGCACGACATCCCCTGCACCGCCTTCCAGATGAGCTCCGGCTACACCGTCGCCGAGGTCGAGCCCAAGACCCGCAACGTCTTCACCTGGAACCGCCACCGCTTCCCCGACCCGCGCGCCTTCACCAAGGAGGCCCACGCCCACGGCGTCCGCCTGCTCGCCAACATCAAGCCCTACGTCCTCGCCACCCACCCCGAGTACAAGAAGCTCTCCGACGCCGGCGCCTTCTTCAAGGACCCCAAGACCGGCAGGACCGCCGTCACCCGCCTCTGGAGCGCCGGCGGCGGCGAGAGCGGCGAGGGCAGCCACATCGACTTCACCAGCAACGCCGGCTACCAGTGGTGGTACGACGGCGTCGTCGGCCTCAAGAAGGTCGGCATCGACGTCATGTGGAACGACAACAACGAGTACACCGTCCCCGACGACCAGTGGCAGTGCGCCCTCGAGAAGACCGACCTCGTCCCCATCCCCGCCGGCCTCGACCGCAAGGACGTCGGCATCTGGGGCCGCGCCATCCACACCGAGCTCATGGGCAAGGCCTCCCACGACGCCACCATCGAGGGCAAGCCTGAAGAGCGCCCCCTGGTCCTCACCCGCAGCGCCACCGCCGGCACCATGAAGTACTGCGGCAGCTCTTGGTCCGGCGACAACGTCACCGCCTGGGCGTCCATGAAGGGCGGCAACTCCCTCGCCCTCAACGCCTCCTTCTCGCTCCTCCACTGCTACGGCCACGACATCGGCGGCTTCGAGGGCCCCCAGCCGACCCCCGAACACCTCGTCCGCTGGATCCAGCTCGGCGTGCACTCGCCCCGCTTCGCCATCAACTGCTTCAAGACCTCCGACGAGGACAACCTCGTCGGCGGCGTCATCGAGCCGTGGATGTACCCTGCGGCCACCCCGACCATCCGCGCCGCCGTCAAGCGCCGCTACGAGCTTGTCCCCTACACCTACTCCCTCAACCTGCGCGCGCACGCCACCGCCGTCCCGCCGCAGCGCTGGACCGGCTGGGGCTACGAGGCCGACCCGGAGGTGTGGACGCCCGCCGTCAAGGCCGGCGACACGCAGTACTGGTTCGGCGACACGCTCCTCATCGGCGGCGTGTACGAGCCCGGCGCGGACTCGGCGAGGGTGTACCTCCCCAAGAAGGGCGGCGCCGCGCAGGATTTCGGGTTCCTCAACACGAACGCGCCGTACGAGCACTTCGCCGCGGGCGAGTGGCACACCGTGCTCGCGCCGTGGTACAACTCCATCCCCGTCCTCGCGCGCATCGGCGGCGCCGTGCCGGTGGGCAAACCCCTCCCGACAACGGCGGCGGCGGCCGAGGACCCGGAGTTTCCCGGCACGGCGAAGGACGACTGGCGCGGCGTGGAGATCTTCCCGCCGCCGGTGCAGCGCGGCGACGGCACGGTGGAGAGCGTGTCCGACGACGACGTCAAGGGCGTCGTGTTTGAGGACGCCTGGTTCGAGGACGATGGCATCAGCCGCGAGCAGCCTGCCGAGTACAAGTTCACCGTCACGTACGAGATTGTGGGTGGTGAGATTGCGGTTGCGGTGCGGGGCGAGGTTGTCGCGGGTGACGGGGCGAAGTGGAAGCCGCTGTGGGCTGAGAAGGGCGTCGACGTGGTGTTGCCTGTGGGCGAGGAAAGGGGTGTGAGTGGTGCGACGGAGAAGGCGCTGGATGCGAGGGGGAGGCGGGTGTGGAATGTGGCGGTCAAGTGGGCTTAGATATGCCGAGATTATAATGTCAAATTTTGAAGTTTTTGGATCGAATTCATCAGATGTGTCTTTCAGCAAGAGTTCATGCGATTTTGATCCCGCCAATGGATCTCTGCTGGGATTTCGCGATGTTCTGCGAAGGACAGCAAGTTCAGCCGCTTCGCCACCACGACGTCCATCGAGGACCCGCAATTGGGTTCAAGAGATACCGCGCCGATGGTTTAGTGGTAAAATTCTCCGTTGCCATCGAGCAGCGTCGGGGAGCCGGGGGTTCGATTCCCCCTCGGCGCATCTTTTTGTTTGTACCTTCAATCGTCTAACTTTCTGTCTTGTTGTCATGCCTCAACCATGGAGCTGGTGACTACAGCTGGTTGGAATAACTCGACTACATGCACCATGCATCCATTCTAGGGGAACTGTAAGTAGGGCAGCCGGGCACCGTATGCGTTTCATTCATTCTACTCCTTTTTTAGCGCGCATTGGTTCATGACGAGGCTTTGTTCGAACAGTGACAAATTCGTTCGTTGCAATGACATCAGCGCCTCCATTTCTCAAAGGACTCAAAACACCTGAATCGCAACTCACTATCCACCATGAAAAGGAAAGTTAAATCAGACCTCAAGAACCAGCACGCCCTAAGGCGAAGCCTACTAAGGCGCATCAACTAAAACTCCGAGCCTCAAGACGGATAGATTCCCGCGCCCGCGGTCGTCAGATTAGAAATCTCACGGGCGGAAAGCTTGGTGCATCGCACTGCAGTCACTCACCGCAGGCAGCAACAGGGGCCCCCCACACCATGACGCACACGACTCCCCTCCAGTTCGCCAATCGCCGCTCCGATTCGTCAGTTTCACACCAGCTGCCGAGGCCCGATGCGATTCTGCAAGAATCCAGCATGTCTAATTCTCCTTTCCACGGACGTCCACGGCAGATGTGGGTTCCTTTCAGTTCGGTGTTTGCTTCGCGTGAGCCAATGAGCAGCCCCGAGGGGCACCCTCCGAATGCCGAGCGGGCACGGCGCTAAGGCAGACGCTGCCGGGCCGCACTTCGCACCCGACCGCCGTCTAGAAGGGCCACCCCCGTCGAGTTTCCAACGCTAAAGAATGTAATGCTCTCATGGTGGCGTGGGAGGGGAGGGCGAAGATCCATTACAAAGCATCGTGGGCGGTTTCAAATCATGGCACGTCAGTTGCTCCGCTTCGCCCAGGAGATGTGGAATAAACTGGGCTTCCATCGCAGCTGGACATAAAACCTGCCAGACCGCTGATTCTCTCCGTCAATTTCTCAATTTTCTCTTACCATAGACAAACACCCCCAACACCACAATGTCACCAACACGATACCCCTCCGAGACCGTCGACCCCGCCCCCCTCGCGGCGCCCCTCCCGCTGCCCTTCTCGGGCAAAACGGCCCCCAACCGCTTCCTCAAGGGCGCCATGACCGAGCGCCTCTCGACCTGGGACCCCGCCAACCCCTCCGCCCGCGGCGTCCCCACCCCGGAGCTCGTCAACGTCTACCGCCGCTGGGGCGAGGGCGGCTCCGGCCTCATCCTCACCGGCAACGTCATGATCGACTACGACCAGCTCGAGGCCGCGGGCAACCCCATCATCCCGCCCGCGGCGCCCTTCTCAGGCGAGCGCTTCGAGGGCTTCCGCAAGGTCGCCGAGGCCGCGAAGAAGCACGGCAGCCTGGTGCACGCGCAGCTGAGCCACCCCGGCCGCCAGGTCTCGAGCAACATCAACCCGCACCCCATCTCCGCGAGCGACGTGCAGCTCGAGGGCGAGGTGATGGGGATGACCTTTGGCAAGCCGCGCGCGATGGGCCCGGAGGACTTTGACAAGGTCATTGGCGGGTTCGCGCACGCGGCCGAGTACTGCTACAAGGCGGGCTTCGACGGCGTGCAGCTGCACGGCGCGCACGGGTACCTGCTCGCGCAGTTCCTCTCGCCGACGACGAACAAGCGCACGGACAAGTACGGCGGGTCGCTCGCCAACCGCGCGCAGATCATTCTCGAGATCGCGGCGGCCATTCGTGAGCGCGTGACGGATCCCAGCTTCAGCATCGGGATCAAGGTCAACTCGGTCGAGTTCCAGGAGGGCGGGTTCTCGACGGAGGACTGCAGCGAGCTGTGCGCGCTGCTGGAGGAGCACAAGTTTGATTTTGTGGAGCTGTCGGGCGGGACGTACCAGTCGCTGGCGTTCGAGCACAAGCGCGAGTCGACGAAGAAGCGCGAGGCCTTCTTTTTGGAGTTTGCGGAGCAGATTGTGGGCAAGCTGCGCAAGACAAGGGTGTATGTGACTGGCGGGCTGCGGACGGTGGGCGCGATGGTGAAGGCGCTGGAGACGGTGCACGGGGTGGGTCTGGCGCGGCCGGTGTGCAACGAGTTCGACCTGCCCAAGAAGATCATCGAGGGGAAGGCGGGCAGCTCGGTGCAGACGCTGCTTGGGGAGGATGATTTCGGGCTGACGAATATGTTGGCTGGCACGCAGTAAGTTATTCTGTCTGATGATGTTTTTGGTGATGAGTTTGCTGATTGGGATGCAGGATCCGGCTGGTGGGCAAGGATAAGGAGCCGCTGGATGTCAGCCAGGAAAAGTACAAGGAGGTGTTTGAGAAGTCGCTGCAGAAGTGGGCGCAGGGCATGGCGGAGAACAGTGATGGCTCTAAGTACGGGTACATTGACATTGAGGGCACGACGCTGCAGCCCTTTGGCACGCCGTATGCGGCTGCTGCGTGAGGTTGATTTTTGATTTGGACGGATAAAAAGTCTAGAGTTAAATAGAGACGAAGCGTGTCGAGACGGCATTGAGATTCAATCAATTCGGTTTCTGATTGATTATACTTGCTCCAGCCACATTGCGCCGCCACAACAGCCACAACATGATGCTGGGTGAACCTGAGTAGGTGATTGAGATTTCATCGGATGGAGGAAAAAGGCTCAAAGAAAAAGCGAGGGAAAAAAAAAGACCAAATGCTACAAGCTCAAAATCAGTCCTGTCAAATGCATCAGATCAAAAGTCAATGATCCCTCATTCACAAGCTCGGTCTGCACGGTCCTCACCGAAACCACCAAGGTGAGCCCGGCGACCGAGGGGCAGTGACGCTGACCTCCCAAAAAAGCCCCCGCCTTCCCCCGCTAATACGACCTGGTTGCCGCTGCCCCTTGGCCATCCCTGCCGTTTTCAGGGGGCTTCCCACGCCGCCACAGCTAAGTTCAGCTCCTGTCTGTCACCAACCCAATTTCCCGCTTTCATCCCAACTCTAACCTGCCATCCCTTCTCCTTCCCGCCCACCACCACCACCATCGCGACGCCCTTCGTTTTTCTTCTTCCCGACAGCGATGCCTACGGTCACACCTTCCACCACTACATGTCAACACTCCTGCTAGACCTCTCTTCATCACAACCATGTACGCATCGCCCACACCCGCCAGTGACGTAACACCAGCTAACCACCACCCCCCAGGATCGAGCCCTCCCTCCGCGTCCGCCGCGCCATCACGGCCAACGACCCCCTCCTCGTCAAGCGCATCCTCAAATCCCACCCGGGCCTCCTCCACAACCCCGACTCCTCCCCGCTCGGCCTCTCCAACTCGAACCTCCACCTCGCCGCCTCCCTCGGCCACCTGCCCATCTGCCGCGTCCTCCTCGACGCCGGCCACGAAGACCCCGACCCGGCCCTCAACGAGTCGCACCAGACCGCCCTCATGCTCGCCGCTACCGCCGGCCACACCGACGTCGTCCACTTCCTCTGCGAGCGCACCCCGCACGTCATCCTGCGCCGCGACATCCGCTGGCGCGACGCCATCATGGAGGCCTCCCGCGGCGGCCACGACACGGTCCTGCAGATCCTGCTGACCTACGTCCCCAGCGGCGCGCGCGACGCCGTGAAGAGGGCGGATTTGGACGGCAACACGGCGCTGCACTTTGCGAGTGGGAACGGGAACCTGTTGGTGCTGAGGACGCTGCTGGCTGCCGGCGCGGATGCGGAGAGGCGGAACATGTGGAGCTGGACGGCGATGAGTTACAGCGCGACGGTGCAGGCGGAGGTGTACCTCAAGGGCTTGGTCACGGAGGTGGAGAGGCGGAAGATGGTCAGGCGAGAGGTAGAGGAGCTGAAGAAGGCGGGCGGCGTGAGGGTTGTTGAGGAGGATGTCGAGGTGGAGGATTGAGCGGGCAGTCGTGGAGGAGGATGTTTACACGAGCACGATGAGCTGGATGGGCTGAGGACAGCCCAGCGGCGGTTTGGGGACTTCTGAGAGCTGCGAGCAACGCGGGAATGCCGGAGTTAGGCACCCATGTCGACTGCGCCCCACCGTTGAAGCAGTCGAGTTGCCTGGCAGGTTCTCGATTTGCAGGCAGGTTTTGCTCACTGGTCACCACTACACCACAGACTTGGAACCAAGAGACGGAACAGCGGCGGACAATCACTCGCCAATACGTAGGGCGTTCGAGAAAGCGGAAATGCACCAGCACGATTGACGACGATCGCGACTTCAGAGCGAGATTGCCAATCAAAGATGGCGAGGTGGAGACTTGGAAGCTCAGCTAGGGACAGCTTCTCATTGGCGGAAGGACAGGCCTCACCAAATCAAAGGCATTTGGCGTCGGCGTCAGCCACAAATGGTGCGCCACCTTCGCGCCACACCACTCAAGCTAGCAATACATCACAATCAACCAAACATGGACTCAGAGCGAATCGCATGCGAGTCGAGTTTGCGACTGAATCGTCGCGGTCGGGTCAATTGTGCACCTTGAAGGACGCATCCAGTCGGGGTGATTCATCGACATGCACGTCAGCTGCAATTCATCTCATCACGATATTCCAGGACTAAGCAGCATCCAGCATGTCACGCCCGCGAATGACCCTTCGTCTCATGGCGATCCGGCTTCGTCATCACCCTCCATCACAGGTGTCATTCTGGACGTCAATGATTCACTCACACAGCTTCACCCCGAGACTGTTATAAATTTGTTGTCATTCTCTGCTTCTATCGCGAATATGCCAACACCAACATCACACAAAAGCCTCTTCTCCAGCTGCATTTTCACCTTTCAGTCCACCTCATCAACTCATCATCTGTCACCGTGGCTTCCCAACACTCCTCCGAAGAGGAGTCAGAGTACCTCCCGTACCCCGCAACCAAGTTGATCATCGGCCAGTACTACATCTGCTCGCGCGATCCTCCGCACTGGGGCTGGCTCATCGTCGGGACCTTCTACGACCCAGACAACAACCCCGTCTGGAGCACCGAAATCTTTGCCTTTCAGCGCGACACACGCGGCGACCAGACAGATTCGCAATCAATCTCCTCGTCTGACTCGGGTGAGTCACTGCCATCTACACAGACTTATTCACTGCGTGCTTGCAAGCACATTCTGTCTTATAAATTGCCAGCTTACACCCTCCAGGCTCATCCGCAGAACAAGAGTTGACTGCACGATTCTCCAACAGCCTCCGTTTCAACACTTCAGCCTCAACTCACGACCACCGCCTCTGGGACCCAACGCTTGCAGGACCAGTCCCCGGCTACTGGGTCACACAGTACGACCCCCGAATCAACAACTGGGTAAATACCTGGCAACCAAATCACCACCTCGTCTAACACAATGTCGAACCCCGTCAACGGCCCCGACGCCGACGCCCGCCGGCCCCCCTGGGGCCCCAACACCGGCTACCAGCTCCCCCGCTACGGCGAGCCCTACATCCCCCACCCGGGCTGGACCTCCGCCTCCTACGGCTACTCCTACCAGCCTCCCCAATACTACTACCAACCCCCGGCCTCGCCCTACCCCGGCGCGACATCCTACTCCTGGTCCACCCCCTCCGCGCCCCCGCCCGGCGGCTACACAACCTACCCCCTCCAGCCCTCCGGCCAAGCCCACCCCTTCGCGCGCACCACCGCCGCCGCCCTCCCCGCGCTCGACCCGCGCAACCCGGCCGCGCACCTCTCCAACTCGACGGGCGGCACCGGCTGCGAGCCCGGGTACAACTACTTCTTCCCGGCCGCGCACACCAAGATCCACGTGTTCCGCAGCACCACGCCGCCGTGGCAGCTGCCGGCCAACGCGCGCATCCAGTTCGCGGCGTTCCACGTGCCCGTCAACACGTCGCTGGCGGAGCTGCTCAAGGGCTTCGGCGCGACGAATCCCGTGCCCAAGAAGAACAAGTGCTACGAGATCGTGCAGGCGGGGAACGGGAAGTGGTACCGCGGGTTGTGCTTTGCCGGGGACGATAAGGATATGATGAAGAAGTGTTTGAAGGATGTGGGGTGGGATGGGACGAGGACGGGGCAGCCTGGGGGAAAGCCGGTTGTTTGTCTTTGGGTTGTGAAGGATTAGGTGGCGGTGATCTATTCTCTGCTTTTTTTGGTTTTGATGTTGCGAATGACATCTGCGATTTGGGATCGGCGTTTAGGGTGGGTCGCGGGTTGGTTTTTAGTTTCAGTTCCGAATTTCAAGCTTATTTTCATGCATGTGTTTGTGTCTAATTCATAAAAGTCTATTCGCACTTTGTGAACTTTCTTCGCATGCAAAATCTTCGAGTCAGCAGTCTACGGAATGAAATGAGGTACATTTCGACGGGGGAGCAATGTGCGATGATTTCTGCGGTAAGCGAGATGACGCTGGTGTTTGTTCCCACCATCTCGGTCACGGATGGAAGCCACACGTTCGCATTCTGTTGAAGGACAGTTTGATGGGGAAGAAACCTCCGAGTGATAACTAGAAGTAGTAATGCAACGTTGAGATGGCTGTTTGCGGAGAGTTTTGAGCCTGTCGGCTGTCAGATATCGTGGCCAAGGATTAAGCGTACCAGAGATCCCGAGGCTTGGCGGGACGATCAACCGGTGATGCGGGGCTTGGGGATCGTGTGATGAGAGGGGATTGATGGTTGCGCTGTGATGTGCCTGAGGATGGTGTCTGCCAAGCATGTAAATGCTTATTCGAATGTCACTTTCGTTGAAATTCATTCGGGAAGGGGCTTATTGGGAATATTTTTCAGCCGCAATCGATGAGTCCACTTCATGATTTTATTCCACCGTGAAATCCACTTCTTCAGACAAGAGCCAGTCTAGATTATTTGCCCACAACCCGAATCACAGGAGCATTTGAAAAAAAGGGGCGCCTCATCTCATTGCCCAATTTCAAAAGTGCCCCGACACGAGTATTCGCAAAAGGGACAAACACCAGTCCCCAATCATGACATAAGCCCGTTGCAAAAAAGGCGAGACCTTCCCATCCCACGACCCCAGGGCTCGGTACGCCTCCCGTAGCGCCTTGGCGCAAATCAATACTCGACGCCGAGCCCCGGGGCCCGGCCGTGTGTGGATCCGCAAACTCCCAGAATCGGCCGCATCCGAGGGCGGCGGCGGTCCTGTAATCTTCTTGATCCGCCGACCCTGGTCCGGGCCAATCACAGGACGGCGCTACCGGCTCCCGCCTGACTTACACGGAAAACCCACCTATGAACGGTTCTAGTCGGTCTTCATTTTGAGCATAGGTCGGACTCACGCTCTCCCACGAGAAACCGTCTTGGCGATGACCCGCTGCAACTCTCGAAAATGGCTTCACTCGCCTACGCGCGACGGCCTTCATATATATCCCGCCGTCAAGCGCAGCCAAGTCCCTCGTTCTCTCGCACCCTCCATCCGCCTTCTTTTTCTTCGATTTCTCGGGAGAACTGACTGGCTCACGTTCTGCCCGTGCACCCTTTCACCCAGTCACTCATTACATCACACTCATTCACCATGCCCTCCCTCACCTCCTCCCTCCTCCTCGCCCTCGCGGCCACCACCCTCGCCCACCCCTCCCCCTCCCGCTCCAAAGCCGACCTCGACCCGGCCGTCTGGTCCTCCCTCGCCAACCACCACCCGGCCCCGCACGCCGCCGCGCGCAGCCTCCTCTCCCCGCAGACCCGCAACCGCCCGACGAAGCGCCAGTCCGGCTTCTCCCCTCCCTCGTCCCTCGCCGCGCCCCTGAAGGAGGTCTGGGCGCACTACGAGTCCACCTACGACGGCGCCGTCACGGGCAACAAGAACTGGGGCTGGGACCAGCTCGTCGCGACCAACGGCAGCCTCAACATCTGCGTGCGCTGGGACTCCTCCGCGACGGTGACGGCCGCGCAGCGCACCAAGATTGCGAGCGCGTACGCGGCGCAGTACCAGAAGTGGTTCAAGTGGCTGTACGGGTACGACGGGTTCCCATTTGCGAAGGTGGATGTGAATGTGGTTGCGTGGGCGGTGAAGGACGCGAGTCTGCTCGAGGGCAGCACCGACGGGCTGGATGTGTATACCACGTACAAGGATGGCGATGGCGTCCCGGCGTGCGCGACGGAGTGCGATCGCGCGGCGCATATTGACGGGGACTTCAGCGGGTGCAAGGCTGGTGCGGACCGGCGGTTTGAGCACAGCTTGTGGCTGACGGACGGGCTCGAGGGCGGGTTCGGGTATGATTGGGGACAGCAGATTGGGCGGGAGTACATGATCAACAACCTGGACTCTGAGAGCATTCACATCTTGCTGCATGAGATGGGACACACCTTTGGTCTGGATGATTGTGAGTTTTTTAATTCTTCGATGATGGATTGGTTGCTAACCAGCGAGAATTAGTCTACGACTGGACCCCGACCGGCGTGTCCAACTTCATCATGCTCGCGGGCTCGTCCATGGAGATCACCGACTTCGACGGCTGGATGTACCGCAACTGGTGGTACGAGCTCTCGCGCAGCCGCGGCTGGACGAAGGCTACTTCCGCGACGACGCCTGCCGCCACCGCTTCCGCTTCTGCGTCTGCCGCGCCCGCCGTCAAGGAGGACGCGGCCGAAGAGGTCTCTGAGCCCGTTGCGTCGTCTACTTCCGTCGCTGCTGCTCCCGCCGCCACCTCCGCCGCCGCCGAGTCTGCCGCCGGTGCCTCGGCTGCGAAGTGGGCCCAGTGCGGCGGCGCGGGACACACCGGCCCCACTGCCTGCGCGGCCGGGTCGACGTGCACGAGGTCGAGCGAGTGGTATTCTCAGTGCTTGTAAATGCAGTATGAGACTTTGATGGAGAACCTGGGGGGGCTCGTGGAAGTGTTCCGGGGGGCGAGACGGTGGTTGCTGATTCGGCGCAGGCTGCGGGCCGCATGCGCCTTTTCTTCGTTATATTTTTTGTCCTCGGACTTGTATATTACATTTTACCACATATTGTAAATAAGAAACGGACATCCTTGATCCACGATTCTGTCTTTGGTGGGCAATTGTCTCGTGGAAAGCTGAATCCTGTATGAGCGCGGCATGCACCCATAGTTCTCATTTGATCTCTGTTCCCATCGAGGGGAACATGCGAGTTTTCATTCGCACACCACGCATGGACATCTTGCTTAATCATGTTCCGCTGGATTCATGTCGATAGGCCAGCTTGATTGACTACGATTTCGTCTCAGTCGCATGTGTAGTTGGGAACCCATCCACTCCACATCCAATCAGACCACTCCAAGTTTTGGGCAACCCCTCCCGTTGCCAGTGCAACCAACGCGTCGGCCCCAGACTGAATCCCTCCCTGTGTGGCGAGGCACTGAGGCGCACCAAGACAGGGGTGATGAACCTGTGGTGGGCCGCCGTCCTCAAAAAGGAACTCCGACTTCAGTGACTTCACTGTACGTAAGGTACCTGGACAGGGCACCCTCAGGGGGGGAGGGCGTGGGCGGCGATCAGGGGCAACACCCTTGAACGAGGCGTGTGTACTTGTGGGGGCATCCCTGGTTTAGCGCGGACAGGGAATGTTGCAGGGTACGGGACGCAGTGGAGGCTGGGACATCGGGTGGCGTCGGCAGGGCAGCGGGACGAGCATGGGTAATAAGCTTATTTCTGAGTCTGTTTAACCCCCTGTCGCCGGTGTCGGATGTGGCGCCACAAGGGTGGGGATCGGCGCGAGCTTGGTTTGACGACATGCGGCCATCGTGTAAGTCGTCTTGGGAGGAAGAATGTTTGAGCAGATGATTGCGAATTGAGATACATGCTGATTATTGAATTGTACACGGAAATCGATGCAATGTGTACCTCTCAACCCTTGAGTGCGATGCAGCTTGCCTATCCTCATAACGTCTCGGCGAAGGTGGCACCAACCCCAACCCCCTAAGCTGACTGAGAATGTGACGCTGAGATTGGCACAATCACCCCGTGAGTGAGACCTGGATGACGCAAGGTTTGTCAATCAAAACGTTGCAAGCCATGTATTATTCAGTCTGAGAGATAGGCAATTGAGACGAAGGTATAATGATAGTAGGGTTGGTGGAGGTGTACTTGGGAATCTTGATCGGAGCTGCAAAATAGGTTTTAACGGAGATATTAACACAGTTATTTCTTCCTTAGAGCTAGTGTGTTTAATATGCACAGTTGAGGGGGCGACGTCAGGCAGTTTCTTCATCCCGACTTATCCAGCTTTAATGAAATTTGTCTTTATAGGGTAAGGGTAAGGGTTAGGGTCTCATCCGTTCATCCATCACCTTCTTTCCAAACAAAAGATTATACAGACTCTCTTTACCAGAGTAAGGTAAACTAGACCTGTGGATAATGGAAAACTATTGGTAGTCCCTCTTGTAGCGTGTATGATATCCACGTCCTTCGACGGACTCTCAATAGAACCACCAGTGGCATTGCCGGCTTTATGCATGATTGCGTGCCGACGTATGAAAGCTGGGGGCTTGAAGATGGTACTTGAAATACAGGGCTAAGCCCTAACGCTGAAGAAGACGACATTTGCTGCAGAAGCTAAGAGACCTGAAAGATCTGGGGCTAATGGTGTAGTACCTGCGGAACATATATCAGTTGGACGGGAGAATCCCCAACGGTACCTCTTGTTACAATGAGCAACGCACAATTGGATTGTAGACAACATTCCCAGAACGTGAACGTGCGATTATACAGTTTCAAATCATCAGGCGCACACTACAAAACCACATTCAAACGGTTAACGGAATCAGCCGTCAAGAAAGATAATTCAAATCCTCGAACAATTTTGAACATTTAGTCTGGTCAAGTCTGGCGTCCTCAATTGAAGCACGTTGAAACCCATTTCTGCCTTTACAACTGAACCCATATCTGCGAAAGCTCGTGTATCCTTAGAGGGATTGGTGTACAAAAGCATCAGAAGGCAGATAATGAAACTGCCACGTAATGGTTGTGGCCAAGAGTCATGGCAAACATGTCTCGTGCAAGCATTCCTACATGAATTTGCACTTATGATTATTCAATCAAAAATACAATGTTTTCAACAGTTTGATTGAGCTCTGCCAGCCACTATGAAGATTGACACTTTTGATCGAGCGGGAGCCTGACGAACTGCAAAGCCGAATGTCCGATTACAGCTCAAAACGTCATTGATCTCCCAACAGGAGAAGCTCAATGAGTTCTGTATCAGAACCGCACGCATAAACTTGGACCATCCAAGGTAGGCTGGAAGCACAAATATGCTCCAGTGTAATTAACACAAAGCTTTCACCAGGTGATGGCAGTTTGAGAGACCACACTACCGTGATCACGGTTAGGGTTAGGGTTCTTTGTTCAAACTAGCTTCAGACATTCCAGCTCAGGCCAAAGTGCTTCCATACCACCATAAATGCTAAGGCCCTCATTTCCAAGGGCACGAAGTGTCGAGGATGCAAGTTTGCTTGCGTCACCATTATAACAAACACATACAACAGCCTTCTGGCTTTCTCTTGCAGTACGCAGCCACTCAACAACATGAGGTGTGGCAACTGCGTTTTGAATCTGCATACATATCATGTGAACAGATTCTGCATCTCTAAAAAGGTCACCATCAGCCAGATCTGGCGTCAGACCTGCCAAGGGCACCGAGAACGAGCCCGGTATATGTCGAGTCTTGAAAGCGGACTGGTTACGGAGGTCCAAGACCAGAACTGATGGTGAAACCACGCTGCGTGAATGATGTGAGCAGCAGTTGACATCAGCATGATGCTTTTCTGGGAAGAGAAGATTGACGATGAAGGAAATCCAGGAGCGACCCTTCGGTGGGCCTTGAACTGAGACTTCCTCGACCGTTTCGATGCTGACTTCGAGAGCATCTTTCTGGCATAACTGCAGTTCCGCAGTGCCAAAGATGACGTTGGCCGCTTTCCGCGCATCCAAGATCCATCTCTCATCATGTCGATTCTGGTCGCATTGCAAGAGTATCTGTCACGGTCATGTTAGACAGATAATCCAAGGATTCTGCGAGTCTGACTGACATCATTCTTAATCGGAGGAAACTCTTCCGCTCCAAGCTTCTGATAGTAGATGGGCAGGTACTGGTACGGGAGATCGCTGCAAGTGAAGACGCATGAGATCTCTCCTGTTTGCCCGTCTCTCAGCTGGCCTAGGCTGCCTGTTTGTTTCAGCATAGAGATGTACTCGAGGAGTCCGTGAAGTGCCTCCCCAGATGAGGGGCCACAGATGAGTCCTTCTCGGGAGAGGCGCATGGACATGCGGTACGAGTCAACTGACGAAACTTCGATGCGGCTGTCGACTGTGCCTTGCCATGGAAAGCCGGAGGTGTGGAAGCCGTGGAAGTGTCTGGGTCCCGGTGTAGGGTCCCCAAATTTGTTGAAGACGCTTGCTGGTCATTAGTTTTCAGGAGTAAAGTCATAACATGAATGTATAGACGGACCCAAGAACCTTGACCGATGGCTTGCGGGCCTTTAAGTATACTCCCGTGCCCGTAATTACTCCTAGTAATATGTTAGTCAACTCAAAAAGAACTTGGGGTCTGCTGATCTCACCTCCAGTGCCGACGGTAGAGCAAAAGATGTTGATCTGAGGCAGCTGCCTGAAAATTTGGGGACCCGTCCACTCCTCATGAGCTCTCCAATTCTGTCATTTGTCAGCCCTTGGACGCTGCCAAAAAGCCAGGGCATCATACGTTCGGATTGTCATATTGCCCAGGGTAAACCATATCCTCATCCTGCGCCGCTCGACTCCGGAGCCTACACATGATGCCTGTGGGATCTGTCGGCTCTTGCTGCGCAAGGCCGCCGTAGAGACACCTGAGAAAAGCTGACTTCAGAAGAAATACTCGCCACCCAGCAATTGAAATCGGAACTCACGGTCGGATACCAAAGAAACGAAGCAAATTCAGCGATTCTGGCGGTTTCTTGTTCGTCACATAGGCGTCCACATCTTCGTTTCCCCAGAGAGCCCTCGCAATAATCCCGAGAGATAGCACAGTCGACCCAGAGCTTGCCTCGACAATCTTTTTATCATGGGCGTGCGGCTTTTCTCGCAGCATCTTCAGGGCTACAAGTTACGTGTGTCACCTTCTGGCCGTACAAAGATGAGGAAACGGCAACGTACCTGGCAGAGACTTGACATTCTGCGCCGGCAGACATGTGAGCATCTTTGCGTATATCCTGACTCCGTCTTCTCGGAACGGGTTCAAACGGTCTGGAATCTCAACTAGGGGAAGAGGGGGGTTCTTGTCGGGGTCGAAGTAGTCAATGACTGAGCTTGGTCCGCTGAAGACATTGTCTTGGAAAGTCATTTTTCAAAAGAATAGAATGGACTTTGGTGACGAGTCTTAGAGTCCGTGAGGGATTCTATGATAGCCACGTACCATCAAGGCCAGAAGCTACATTTCAAGACATCTCCGTCAAATAATTGACTTCATGTACCGCAGCCACGGCTACCATGGCGAGCCCAGATCCTTCAGCGGCTTACATGGTGCAATCTTCACTAACTCGAACAGGCTGG
This sequence comes from Colletotrichum gloeosporioides, assembly GCF_011800055.1. Classification (NCBI taxonomy): domain Eukaryota; kingdom Fungi; phylum Ascomycota; class Sordariomycetes; order Glomerellales; family Glomerellaceae; genus Colletotrichum; species Colletotrichum gloeosporioides. Next base: position 188,995 of record NW_025544727.1, read on the forward strand.
AGGTACGACGTTCGGCATGCAGCCTCGGCTTTCCCTGATGTAACAGTGCAGCACAGTGCCAAGAGCCAAGAGCCCGTCTAGAAGTCTCGGCGGTTCCAATCTCACTCAGAGCCAATTACTAAACTTGCTCAATGAGCTGAGAATCTTCAGCCCCGCGAAGCGAAGCTGCACTGTCCAGGGCTCACGAGGCAAAAGAACTTGCTCATTCACGGATCTAACAGCTCCTTTCGCGTACACGTGCCGAACCTTACTTGCCCCCTGGTCCCGATGGGATGGTCTGAGGCAGGGGTGAGTCATTTGGTGGGTGTCTTATGAGGATGTACCGGCCGCTGTCGATGGCATGAGTGACAGGAAGTCTATCAGGTCGCAATCTCGGTCATCTCTTCACGCCGTCGCGGAATTGTTGCTGTTGCTGCAAGTCGGTGGCGTTTCAAGTACACCATACAAGCAAAATGGCTAGCCTTGGGTGGAGTGTGATGCTCAGGGGAAATGATGGGACAGGTAAGCAACATGTCTTCGGCCTCATTTTCACTCCGAACTAACACGGAGGTCAGAAATAACACTGCAAGCCGTCCAGCCAAGCACAGGAACTGCCACTGCGCCAGAGGGCCAGAGCTACTGGCACCTGGATCTTGTGCTCATTGCCCAGCAAGAACCCGGCGAAAGTAGCTTCGTGGTCGACCAGAATGAGACGAATCTCGCCACTGATCTGCTGCAAAGCCTCTTCGAACAAGACCTCTCCCATTCCACCTTCCTGAGGTTGCTATTCTCAGCAGAGGCCGGCACCATAATCAGGTCGGACTTTCTTTCCTACAGGCTCCAGGGTTGCGAGGATGCTTACCAGGTCACGGGTTTCCTCACCCCATTGGCATCAGTAGCAGCAACAAGCCCAGACCAAGCTCTCAACGTCACCACAAAAGAAGGCTTCCTCTTCCTACTCCAAAGCTCAGTCGGCGGTGTCATCGCCCACTCCACCAACCCCAAGGACACACTCCAAGCCCTCCGCGCCCGTTTGGACAACGAGTTCACTAAGCGACTCTCCATCCCCTGGACAGTCCCACAGAGACTAACACAGAAACGCGTCTTTTGGGTCCAAGGCCGCGCCAATATCGAAGCAAGCCGGCAATTTTACCAAGCTGCCCACGCCCTCGGCATCACCCTCGTCGTCCTCGACGAGTCGGGCCATTGGCTTGAAGATGACGCCGGCCCGCACTCGCACTACCGTGAGGCCTTTCTTCCGGTCAGCATCGCAGCAGATGAGGGCCTCTCTCAGCGCATTGTGGACGCTGTGCGGGCATATCCGCATCCTGTGAATGGCGTCGTGTGTATTAGTGACGTGCGGTTGCCTCTCGTCGCGCGTGCGTGTGAGATTTTGGGGCTATCTACCTCCAGTTCAGCGGCGTACGTCAGGGCGGGGAATAAGGGCGTCTCGCGGGAGATTGAAGCCGCTGCATCTGGGGAGGAGGATGGGTTTGTCTTGCAGACAGCGGAGGAGCTAGAAGCTGTCCTGGCGGAGAAAAGGAAGGGATTGAGGTATCCTCTGATCGTCAAGCCTTGCACCGGCTGGAACAGCGACTGTGTGGTCAAAGTGCGCGACGAGGGCGAGCTGCGGGCTGCTGTGAAGCGCGCATCGGATCGACATGCTGCATCTGCTGCGCGGAGCGTAAGTGTGGTGATCGAACCGTACATCGACGGGCCCGAGATTGACGCAAACTTCATCGTGTTAGACGGAGAAGTGCTCTTCTGTGACGTAACGGACGACTTTCCCTGCTCCGCCGACATCCCAGGGATGGACGGAAGCAAAGCTGCCAACTTCATGGAGACACTCATGGACGTGCCCTCGGCACTGCCCGACGAGGAGAGAGCCATGATGCGGGACTCGCTGGCCGAAAGCATCGCGCGTCTTGGGTTCGAGTCCGGCGTGTTCCACTGCGAGGCCAGGGTCCGCGGGTCGCGGGCGTACTATGCCGTCGACCCTGATGATGGCATCCTCGACCTGCGTGTTCGCGAAGATGCTCCCGCTGAAGCTCCGTCTTGCTACTTGCACGAGGTTAACGCGCGCCCGCCGGGGTACATCAACTGCGTGGCAGCCCTCCTCGCCCACGGGGTCGATTACTACGCCATACGGCTGCTGCTCAGTCTCGGCTCGGAGGAAGATGCGCGAGTGCGGGCGCTTTCGAAGCCTTTTCTGCATGGCGTCCCTCAGTATACGCTGGGCATCTCGGTACTCGCTCCTACCAAGGCAGGAGTTATGGGGTCTGATGATGCGGTGAAGGAGTTCCTCGAGGCAAACCCTGATCTAGAGCGCCATGTTGTGCATTATCAGACTGTGAAAGAGAAGGGGGAGGTGGTGCAGGGACCGGAGTCGAGTGAGTTGTGGTGCATCGGGTACGTGATCTTTGCGAGCAAGAAGGGAAGAAAGGAGTGTCTGAGATTGGATCGTGAGATTAGAGAGCGGTTTACGTACAAGCTCATGGACGACTGAAGTCCTTCGGGAATCAAAAAAAGGAATTATCTTCTGTAACTATAAACCATGTCTACCACGCAAACGCTTCGTCCACCAAGACGTAAGGCCTGCTCCTCGAATCGTTCCTTGTGATTTCAACAATCTTACTGCGTACTTCATCCGCCATGCTGGGCGGGCCGCAAACAACAACAGCCAGCGCACCACCAGAGACAGCAGTCATCTCCTTCCTGAGGATAGTATCCAACTTCAGTCTTTCTCCGACGACGGTCTCGACCTTGACACTGCTAGGGAGGTTCTGGATGGCTGGAGCCAGAGCCGTGATGAGGCCTTGGTGCCGGCTGGACCAAAACAGCGACGTACTACCCGCAGTAGGGCGGTTGCGGACAAAAGGGAGGCACGCAGTAATTCCCACGCCGCCGGCGATGCAGATCATATCGGTGCAATGGGCGATTTGTGCCGAGACATGACCTGAATGTTCGTAGGGACCTTCGAGGAGGACACGAATGCGGGTGGAGTGGGATGCCTTGGCAGCTAGGGCACGCGTCATGCCGCTGCGAGTGCGAGAATAAAAGACTGTAGTATCTGTGCTCCCTCGTGTCGGCGTGGTGACTGTGTTCTGTTGGGCGTTGATGCCCTTTTCGGGGTCAGCTTCGACAGTCGGCGACTCGGCCTCCGTCTTGTCATCCCTGACCGGAGTCGAGACTGGAGATTCTGGAGTTCTCGACTCAGTAATGGTGTCGTTTAATCCGGAATATGCGACAGAAAACGGATGCGTCTCCCAGAAACGCCAGCTGAGAGTCGGGAACCCGAGATAGACCACCCCGCCGTCGAGGCGTTTCCCTTCCACCTCGATGCGAATGTATTCACCGTCGACGTCATCAACCGTGCTAATTTTGGCCCATCTGAGACCCTGCCAGAAAGTGCGGACAAGACGGAAGAGGCGGTCGGCGCCCCAGATCCCGCCGGCGACGAAAATCCAGATCTCGTAGCCCCAGTTGTACTCGTAGACGTACCAGATGTGGTAGTAGTATCCGACAATGAAGAGGAGCGACAGAACGACATGAGACGCGAGGAAGAACTCGTAGAAGCGCTGACGCACCCACAGCAAAGAGAAGGGCAGGATGGCGCTCACGGCGACGGTGCCAATGATGCCCCAGATCCAGTAATCGCGGGCAAGCTCGGCCTCGTAGGTGCCTTGGAGGATGTAGTTGGCGAGGAGCATAAAGGAATGGACGATGGTGTGGAAGATGGCCCAGTAGGCTAGCCAGCGGTGAAGGAGTAGATAAGTGCTGTAGCTCCAGTCTGTGAGATAAAGCAGGACGTTGTTGCGGGCGGCGAAGAGGAACAGAGCTACAAAGTTGCCCATGGCCATTACACCGGCACGATTGCCGATGATGCTGATGCTCTGCATCTTCAGAGATGTGAAGCTGGCTTGTGGCTGGTGGATCGTGTATGGGCCGAGCCAGAGGATGATGTTGAGGAAGCTGAGTACGAAGATGTATAAGGCCTGGCCACGGGTGGGAATGTTGCCGATCCCGGCGACAGGCTCGCGGTGACGGCGACTGAAGGTGGCAGGATGAATCAGCAAAGTCTGCCAGTACGTCCAGGCAAAGTTCTTTGTGAAACCTGGGATGAAGCGGAGCGTCGAGAGGGCGACGGGGAGGAGGACGGCGACCAGAGTAATGACAATAGTGACAGTCGAGTGGCCTGCCTCGTTCGTCTCAAAGTCGTGCATGTAGTTCCACTGTAGCTGCCACTCGGTGGGACCGACGAAGCTGGTGGTATTGAGAGGCTTGGAACCACCCGCTGCCTTGGGGAGAGGGCTAGAGACATTGAACACCGTCAGGCCGTCGGCTGAATCCATCGACATGTCCCCATGGCGGGCCGCAAGTCGTACTGTAGGAACTCTTCGGTGGTTGGTGTGTCCTCCGCTCTCGGAATCAGAAGACGAGGAGTTGGTGTTTTGAGCAGCCTTTGATTCTTCCTCGCGCGCAGCAGCCAGAGCCTCCTGATATGACATGGCTGGGGTGTATTTGTAGTTGCCCAGTGTGCCGGTTCCGACATGGGATGCCCAGTAGTCTTCCAGCTTGGCCATCGGCGGGTTCTCGCTCAGCGGGCAGTAGGTATCGATGCAGAGCGCCATAGTGAGCAGGAAGACGTGATCCGAGACGAAACATTTCGGCGGCGTCGAGACTGGATTGTGGGCTGTGCCGTGGTTCGCGCTCGAGTCGACGGGCGTGCAGGCGAGAGTTTGCTTTCTGATGACATTGCGACATGCAAAGGAGCAGGTAGGGTCGTAGAGGGTCTTGCCCCAGCCGATGAGGCCGGTGCCGTCGGCATGGACGCCGATGGCGTAAAGGGCTATGGCGAGCCCGGATCCGAACAGACGTGATACGGGCGCCATCTCGTTGCACGCAAGTTTGATAGTCTTGTTGAAGAGGCGAAGGTGCTGCAAGGCAAAAGGTGGAATGCGAACAAGGCAGATGCGAGAAGTGTTATATACCAGCGTGGCATCGAATGAGACCGACATGGGGGTCTGCAGGCCTGGAATGGCTTGGCCAACGCCACAAGAGCAAGTTTTCCCGGGCATCACATGTTGGCCCTGGTACTGTGCAGCCAAACACGGGGTCTTGATTTGATATTTATGTTGGTTCTATCGCTTACTACAATTCTTGCGCAAGTATTGACATTTAGTCTCTAGGCTAAAGTGTTTGTTGGACCGGTCTTATCATCTGCATCCAGCCGACAGATGATTTCTGTGCATATCAACAGTCTCCAAGCATCCTCGGCGTCAATGAACCGCTGCATATTCACGCGGAGCACATCTATCTGCTCCGCTGTGTACCCAAACTTGGCCGCCGCCCGACGATACTCAGAGTTCTCGTCGGCGAGAATATCCAGCATGGACCCTGCATATGCAAACCTCTCCTCGGGCGTGATATTCGACAGCACGCTCGCCGACGCCGTGATCTGATCCCTTCGGAACCCGGCTTCCAGCGCCTTGTGGATCAGCCGGCGCCCGGTCTGCGTCTCTAGCCCGTTCATCCTGTAAATGCGCTCCTGCAGCTCCGCGTTCTCGGGACACGGCGGCCACAGCACCTGCGATTGCGTATCCCCGTCGCGACACGCCACGATGCCGCCCTTGGGCTTCGCGAGCAGCCGCATCTGCCTCAGGACGGGGGCGTTCTCGGGGATGCAGATGAGCGTGGTGTGTTCATGGACGACGTCGAACTTGGCCTCCATCTCGGCGGGAGTGAGAAACGTCTCGGGGCGTAGTATGTCGCCCTGGCGGAACTCCACGCGTGTGCCTGGGGCGAGGGCCTCGACGCTGGCCTGGTTGCGCTCCGTCACCTCGGCGCTCTGGTCCACGCCAATGATTGTGGCCTGGGGAAAGTGCCGCGCCAGATCGAGGGTGATGCTACCTGGGCCGCAGCCAACGTCCAGGAGAGAGAAAGTGGGCGGCAGCAACTTCAGCGTCGGGAGGAGGTACTGCAGACATGTCGAGACGTTCCGCAGCTCGAACAGCTTGATGGTACCCTGTTTGAACCCGATGTGGTACGTGGATGATTGGTCACTCGACGCCATGGCTGCTCGTCTTGCCTGTTCCGGTGTTTGCTGTCATTCATTTTGGTTCCATCTTAATAAGTACATCACTGATTCTTCTCTCGTCGCCTAGATGGCTGGTGAGCAATTTGTCCTTCGAGTTGGACGTGGTATTTTCCGGAGTCTCGTCGCCCGTTGGCGCCTCCTTCTACATTCGGCCTTCCGTGAGCATGTTTGAGGTTGTTTATTCCTTTTGGTCGCTTGGCATCTGCTTGGCAAATGTTGGCATTCCCTTGGCATCAGCCTATGCACAGTACGATTAACACGGAGACAGACCGCCCCTGGTGCAACATGAACCAATCTGAAGCCGAATTCAGAAATGCCAGGCTTGGTCGCAAAATGATTGATCAGCTGGAGAAAGGCTCATAGGACAAGAGAAATATTGCTCGCTCATGATCCGATGACCAGTCGCGGACCAAGACTGCCAGCATGGGTATTGCGACGCAGACGAGTCCGTCAGCTGAAGCGCAAGCTGTCGACTACGCCCCCCGTGATGCAACGAGCGACGAGATAGAGAGCCTCCCTCATATTGTCGATACTCTACCACCAGAAGCATGGGTGGCCGCTCTGATTGGTGCCTCAGAGCGGTTTAGCTATTACTGCTTTGTCTCCATATGGCGTAAGTCACATGCTTTCAAGAACTGTCCTTGACTTTTCAACATGCGTACAGGATCACCAACACTGACAGTCTAGAAAACTACATACAAAATGATAGAGGATCTAAACAAGTACCTGGAGCGCTTGGACTTGGCCAGTCGACAGCTACGGCAATATCCAACGGCTTCTTCATCTTTCTCTTCCTGATGCCGAGTTGTTTTGCAGTCATCTCCGATATCTGGCTTGGACGCTACAAGACCCTTTTACTAGGGCTTGTGTAAGTTACACTTTGGATCCATAGACTGAGTTGTCATGCATGGAAGCTAACCGGAGTTCAGTTTATCTCTTTGCGGCTCACTCGTCATGTTTGCGACAGCTTTACCGTCTTCCCTTGACAACGGTGCAGGTCTGCCTGGCCTGATCGTCGCCATGATCCTGATAGGACTGGGTGTCGGTGCTACTAAAGCAACCATCTCCCCTTTCATTGGTGAGAGAATCTCTTCAGTTTTTATTCGAGAAACAATACAAGAGAAGTCAACTGACGATTGCCTTAGGCGATCAATACAAGCAGAAGACTCCCCAACTTGTCCGGCAGAAAGATGGATTACCTGCAGTGGTTGACGGTACCAGAACGCTCCAGTTCCTCTACAATGCCTTTTATTGGTAAGACGCCGATGATGAGTAGCACTCTTACTTCGCTTAACAATTCATCTTCCTCAGGTTCACAAACATCGCTTCCCTCTCATCCATCCCCGCCACGTTTTTGGAAAGAGAATTTGGCTTTTGGACGGCATATCTCATGGCAGCTATTTCTGTGATGGCGGCGGTTAGTCTTTTGCTCATTTTTAAATCACGACTGGGTAAATAGGTCCATCTTCAAGATAACCAAAGCATCTGCTGACAGCAAAATGTGAAGTCAAGATCCGGCCAGGGGAAAACAATCTCCCCAAAGCCATCAAAGTCATGTCAATTGCAGCACGGAACGGTGTCAATCTCGACCACGCCAAACAGTCCTACCAAATGGAAGCCCACGGTGCCTCGTTTCCGTGGGGGGACAAATTCGTGGATGAGTTGAGGCGCGGTCTCCTCGCATGTCGCGTCATGTGCGTTCTCACCAACATCAGACCTCTGTTGACGTACTAACAGTACCCCAGCTTCTGTTTCGCCTTCTTCTATCTAGCCATCACCCAAATGTTCAACAACCTCATCTCCCAAGCCGGACAGATGCAGCTCCACGGCGTGCCGAACGACATGCTCCAAGCCATGGCCGGAGTCGCCTGCGTGGTTTTCGGGCCCATTATTCAGGCACTTTACAACTTTCTCGCGAAACGCCGTATCTCGTTCGGCCCCATGGCTCGCATAGCAGTAGCCTTTCTCATCTGCGGCGGCGGGATGGGCTATGCCGCAGGGCTGCAGAAGATGATCTATAGCGCGGGACCCTGCTTTGACGCACCTCGCGCATGCGCTGCTTCAGACGGTGGACGTCTTCCTAACGAGGTTAATGTCTGGTTACAGCTACCGGTCTACGTGGCCTTGGCCATTGCTGAGATATTTGGGCTGGTTACAGCGAGCGAGTACGCGTACTCCAAAGCCCCGAAGAACATGAAGAGCATCGTACAGGCCATGGTCCAGCTCAGTGCGTGCCTTGGCTCGCTTATGGCTATGGCTCTTAGCCCGGTATCCCGAGATCCCCATCTTGTCGTGGTTTACGCTGTCATTGCCGGAGTTATGGGAGCTTGTTCCGTGCTCTTTTGGTGGAAGTTTCGGAAGTACGACGCGGTAGACCGCGAGTTGAACAATGTGGACAACGATGATGAGGAGTCTGGAGTGACAAGCACGCAAGAAGATGCCAAAGGACGTACTTAGACTTCATTAAAGAACCTTGGTTGATTTGGGCAGAACCTTGAACAGATCGGCCGTTGAAATGTCACGGATCTTTAAGCTTGATGCCAAAGTTGATATCAGATGTGTATTGTGTAATTTGATAAAACTCGAGGTGTCGGATGGGAAGACAGAAGCGCAGTGATCATGTCTCATTTTCCGGTTGTCTAGGTACGCTTTTGCCACTCAAATTCAAATGGGCATATGGAATAGCGACGTGTAACTCTGACCGGAAAAAGATCGCAACATTAGATTTTGATGACTTTGATGCGGTCTGATCAGCCCACTGTGCAGGCAGTCATCATTCGTAACATTAGCTAGGTAGACTCGTCTACAGCTATGCCGATGACAGTCGCATTCACTTGGTCAACTAGTCAACTAATCTTTAAAACGAGTTGAGTTAAGCTTGCCACAGAGCATCTTGGGGCCTGCACTATAACAAGTGTTACCGGCCACTGATGGCCAACCTGAAAACTACAGTTTCGCATCTATGCGCCCAGCTTCCTCGACTATAATAGATGCGTTCTTATCTTTCGCTAGCCTGTATCTTGACAATCGTTGAGTGGGACAAACCACCAGAAACGCAAACTGGTATCTTCAATTCGAATTCAAACTATGATCCTACGGTTTTATGTTAAATCTTACCCATCTCTAGTCTCAGGACTCCCGCAATACCACCAACATAGCTGAGGCGGGCTAAACTCAGCATCAGGATGAGCAAAAGACGCGATCTCACAACTCTCAACTTCCGGTAACACATACCTCAGCTCAACACGAAGTACTCAACAAAAATCAAGTTCGGAATCCAAGAAATGAACCCGGTAATCGACAACGCAAACTTCACCTCCATCCCAGCCACAATCATCAACGGAAGCTGCCACCTCAACATGACCGCCGCATACGTGCACGCAAAGTTCCTCGTCATCCAGCCAATATGCCCCTTCACATCGCCCCTCTTCACCGCCACGATGCTCCTGCGCAGCGTCTCCAGCCACGCACACGCCAGCCCCGCGAACCCCACCCGCCCCCACGGCAGCGCGAGACTGTGGAACGTGACATAGAACGCCGCCACGCCGCCGGCCGCCACGGCTGCGGCGTACACCCAGCCGAGCCACTTGTGGAAGGCCGGGTACGCGTGGCGCAGCGAGGGGAGGAACTGGAAGGGCCCGAGGCCCATGGCGATGAAGGAGCCAAAGATGTGGACGCAGCCGCCCGTGGAGGCGAGGATGCGGGCCTTGATCTGGGGGTCACCTGGGGTGAGGCCTGTGAAGAAGAGGGCGCCGTGGAGGGAGATGAGGAAGGAGGGGATGGCGAGAAGCCACCACTGCGGGCTCGGGAGCTGGAGGCGCGGGTTTTTGGTTGTGGTGTTGGCTTGGCGGATGGTGGTTTTTGTGATGTCGTTGGAGAAGGGGGTGTCGGGTTGGGTAGGGGCCGTGTCTTTCCCCGCTGTCTTTCGGTGGGAGATGGAAGCGTTCAACATCTTTGATGGTTGATTGGTATCGTATTATGAAGTCCGGCCAATGATGTTGGTTAAGATGCGATGGGATTGAATATTGCTTGATTGACGTGCTTATGGAAATGTTCGCCGGAGAGGTTGTTGTCGATGGTATTTAGATATATCGCGGAAGGTGGGTTTTCTCCGTGCGGAGGTTTTCGGGGTCACGGACTTTGCCGCTCGCCGGCCGGGGCCTGGTCCCCGCTCGGCAGTTGAAATAGTCGGCCGGCGTCGAGTCAACTCTCGTCCAGATCAATATTTCGCTTTCGGACGGATGGAGAGCCTCCAAAATCATCCTGTTATGATGTGGACCGACAAATCTTGGCAGAGTAATCGTTATTTACATCCGTATGATTTGTTGTCTCATAAGGCGTGGCTGTCGGTTCTCTCGAGTTAATCTTGCTGTCGCGACTAGGAGATGGACAGGGCCATCTCAAGTGTGGATACGCCGGAGTGCCCCGGTGAGCTACTCGGAGCGGTCCGGACATGGACTTTTCTGGTTGACCGCTCCGATCACTTTTATCTCCACACATCCATGACCGCGGTTAGCAAGTATCCGCGAGTATGAAAAACAACAAGCCTGATCTTGAGAGCCCCATTTCACTTGAAGAGAGGAAGCTTAGCGGGATGCCAAACACCTGGGCGCATAGGCATCTTGAAACTATGTTTATGTCCCTCCCTTTCTTCGATACCAAGTTATGTGATACGAACAGCACAGAAGAAACAAACGCATCTGTCGGGCATTATCGACGAAAAGAAAATTCAAAGCAGATGATATAGCCTAGATTTGTTGCGTCCACGGTGAATCTGAAAGTTGAGCTCTCGAGTCGTGGCCCGAAGTATGTACAGATTGTAGTCTACTAGATGTGCAATCATCAGACAAAACCCACTGGGTTGCTTACTGAAATATTCTCTATTACGTATGGATTTTAGTTGTTGCGCATGTTATGATGCACTTCTTTAGTAGTTTATAGTTTCGTAAAAGAAGATCCGTGACGCCTGACCTGTACCTCCCAGGGTAATAACTCCTCTCTCCTTGCCTTTCCCATGATTTTCATTCCTTCCTCTTGATTTTATGTGCAACTTATGACCTTGCGCTCTCCTCTTGATGCAATGCACGTCATGGCCACAACCCATAGACAAACGGCTCAACCTCCGGGTAATCCTTCTGCATGCCCATGATGATGCTATACTCATCCCTCAAAATATCCGACCCCTCGTTCCCGTACGCCGTGTACTTGCTCATCTCATGCCTCCGCAACGCCACCGTCCACGGAAAACTCGAATGCGCCACACCCATAAATGCGCTCGCCTTGAAGAGCATCAAAAAGTCCACTAGGGCATGCTGGTCAAACGTCAACTCGTCCAGCAGCTTCCGGTCGGGCCCCTGAAGCAAGTCGCGTTTCGTCACCACCGCGACGGTCTTCGTCTCCCCACCGGGGCTCGCCGCCACGCGCTTCTTCAGCTCCTCCTCAAACAGCTCCACCACCGTCTGGTTCCCCGACGCCACGTACACCACACTCAGCCCCATGCGCTCAATGTACTGGAAGTGCTCCTCGAACTGGTCCTTCTGCCGCGAGAAGCGCCACTCGTCCGGCTGCCACGCGTCGATCGCGTCCTTTTCCAGCCGCAGGTGCGCGCCAAAGTAGGCGTTGGGATTGATCGCCCTGGCCGGGTCGATGGGCAGCGCGAAGCGCCGCTTCAGCTCGTAGAGTATCTTCGCCGCGAGCTCGCGCGTGTCGTTGCGGAAGGAGAGGATCTTGCCGTACTCGTGCACGAAGGCCGGGCCGTCGTCGCGGACGGGGTACTCGAGGAACGCCTGGCCGATCCGGACGTGCGTCGGCTCCTCCGTCCGGATGGTGACGTTCTTCTTGTCCAGCCATTCGTCGAAGAAGCGCCGCCATTCGCGCGGGTGTTCCAGGCCCTCGCGGGGGTGGTTCGGCTCGAACTGGTCGCCCACAAGGTCGAGTGGCTCCCCTGCCCGGGATTGGTAGTGGGGAAAGTCCTCGATCCGCTCGTAGATGCGCATCCCTGGACATCCTTCCGTCAGATGGCTGATGAAGGTCTGGCGGTCGAGGAGGTAGTCAAGCGGGACCTCTTTCTCGGTCTCGATGTCGGAGATGTCTTTCGCGTTGCGCAGCTGCATCCAAGGCACCACAATCGCGCCGCCGCCGTGTATCGCATACCGCACGCACTTCAAAATCTGGTCGCGCACCATGCCAATGCCTCCATGTTGTCCCTCGCAGGTGAACACCAGGCCCGGCCGAAATTGTGTGGCGGCGCATGTCGACTGTATCGGTCGGTAATCGATTGGCTCGGGAAACTCGACATTCATAGCCTGTCGGACGAACGCCTCCGCAACCTGCGGCTGGCTGGGCTCCTCGAAGTGGTACAGAAGCGTCGAGATGCCATCGTGGACGAACAAAAGGCGGATACTCCAGACGATGATGAGGGCGGCAGCCAAGGAGATCACCACCTGGGGTTGGCCTTGGCAGAGCATGGCCTTCGATCAATCAGAACACCACAAGAACAAAAACACATGAGACGGGTTCCTTTTTTTCTTCAACGACCATCACGGATTGGGGATGCGCCAAGGACACATGGTTGCTTATAGCCAAGACGGGTAGGTCCCAGCGCCTTGGGATGGACGCCTTTGGCGAGTTTTGGCGACCGGGGCGGGTTTCAGAGTCGTTTCATGCTCATCTTCGTTTGGCGCGTTTGAAGGCCGCCAGCGACCCCGTGTTTTGTTGATTTACGGTGTGGTCTAGGACGTGTCAGCCCGGTCCGAACCATTTCCAGGCGTTTTTAAGGGAGTTTGGCGGGCTCCTGGGTGCTGACAGGAGCTTAATGGTGATGCGGATCTGGAACATTGCCATGTTCGCGATGTTGCCTTCCGTGCCGACCGATGCGAGAGCTCCGCAATTACGGATCCAACCTCGGCCTGCTCGAGCCAACGGCTCATGTTTGTTGTCAGATTTGAGTGATTGTTTCGGCCTTCAAACTCCGAGTTATGGCCTTGATTTTAGCAGAAGGGAACGACACAAATGACCCGGCCGGAGACACAAAGCCGACAACTCTAACACCCCGTTTTCGGGATCGGCGAACCCTCAAGGTGGCGTCCGGGAGCACGGACCGGCGAGCGGGTCAGTGGTGATTGACGCCGGCTTTTTTCGCATCGGAACCTTAAAGCAAGCAACCTCAAATACCTATCCAAGGCTTTCTCACACACAAGATGAGAAGGTCAGAAGCTTCTGGTTATGAATGAATGAAATTGGCATGTTGAAATCAGTAAAGAATATGAAATTCAATGTAAAGAGTCTTTGGCGAATAGAAAGACAGCAAATGGTTCAAGAGCGGGTCTCCCCGTTGCCTCGAAGCCAAGTTGAAAGCAGTAGTATTTGACAAAGGATTTCGGCATACGAAAGCATACACCGAAACCTGGTAGGGGAAAAAGAAAGACTTCCGCATGCTTCTCGAAATACCTACAGGACCAAAACACTATTACGCGCGGTTTCTAGCAGCCTCTGAATAAATTCTCGGAGTCCATTAAGTTAGACTTAGAAGGCAAGGTGGTTTTATTTAAGTCTTCTTGTCTCTCAGTGTCCCCAGTTGCGGCCGATTTCCAAACTTCTAAACTAAGATGCACAACTCACTATGATGCCTTTCAAATACGACCCGCTCGATTTTGCGAAGCCAAGTATACGACTTCTGCGTCTTTTGAAAGGCCGTGATGATCCGATCCGCTGCGAGTTGTTTGAGGTTCAAATCGCGGAGCAAGTACGCGATACCCCATACGAAGCACTTTCATATGTTTGGGGCTCGTCTAGTCTCACTCACGAACTCGAGGTTAATGGCAAGGAACTACGGATCACCGCAAACTTGCATGTTGCCCTTTCTCATCTTCGTCTTGTTGAAGCTGATCGAATATTATGGGTTGACGCCGTTTGTATTGATCAGAAGAACCACAAAGAGCGAGGTCATCAAGTACAACAAATGGGAGACATCTATCGCCAAGCCAGCCAAGTTGTTGTCTGGTTAGGAGAAGCGACATATGAAGCCGAAGTCTTCATGACGGTATTGCAGAAGCTTCAAGCCGACATGGAGAGTGACGGGTCCCCTTACAGAAACTGGGTACCAAAGTACAGAAACAAGTCGCAACGATATTGGTACAAGCGGTGGCTTGAAGAAGTGGAGCATGAGATGTGGAGCAGGCATCCCGAGTGTCTCAATGGGCATGTGCATGAGGTTTTTTCCGAACGCGAAATGGCAGCCGCAAGAAACGGCCTCATCGAGATTCTTGACCGCTCCTGGTTTAGGAGAGTCTGGATATTGCAAGAGGTTGCAAACGCGTCCGCCGTTATGGTCCATTGCGGAAAACTGTCAGTTCCCGACTTGTACTTCGCAATTGGCCAAGAAATCATCAACTTTTGGTCCCGTACAGACATAACGCCTAAACTCAGAGTCGAGGGCCAATCACAAGCGGTGCGAGAAATAATGCCGACCCGTCGTTGGGCACATGGCTCCTGGTGGGGGCATGAGGGTGGGCGGACTATGTTTTCCTTATTGAAGCATTTTGGTCAAAGTGAAGCCACGGACCAAAGGGACATTGTCTACGCCCTCCGAGGAATATCAGCGGACAACAAAAACCCTTCATTGCCTGCCGTGAACTACGAAATGTCCGAAAAAGGCTTGGCGATCGATACGTCATCCTTCATTTTTCATCGCGAACTCACATCTTGGGCCCGTCTTGACTCGATATCCGACCTGGTCACGCAGCTAGACTGGCTCCTGGCATCCTCCATCACTGATCAGCGGATTTGCGTCCCCAACGCCAATGTTTCACGCCTTCCCGGTCAAGGAATCGTGGAAATTACGCTAGAAATCTTGGAGCTGCCCTTCATAACCGGACACTGGAAGATGATTGACAAAATGCTTTCCCCTCATACCAAGGGCCACATCAAGTTTTCTCCAAAAGCAGTCATTGAGATTTACCGAAAATGCGACTCTTTCGTCCCCGATTTGAGAGAATTGAAATCCAGATCTAACATAAGTTACGACGAAATCCTTTACGCTGCGCTTCAAAACCCGCATAGGGCACAACAAATCATTGAAAAGGTCTGGGGGGACGATAACACTCGGGAGTACGCCGCGGGTTGTGGGGTCAATGTTTTGAAGCTACTTTGGGGAAGAGAGGCCCCAAAAGATGATTTCCATCCTGGACCAGTCGCAATTCATTCAAACTGCCTCGCAGCTCTAGTATCACAGTTGATTGGCAACCGCCGAATGCTCACGCCATTCGATCATTCTTGGATGAGTCAGGAAGGCGAGTCATTGTTGGGATACTCCATCAAAACTGGCAATGCCTGGCTTGCACTGAAGCTTCTCGTGCTTGGCGCAGATCCTAACATGAAGTCCGAGGGATGGACTCCTCTGATGCTGGTGGCCATGAATCCCCATGAGGGATTCAAGGAGGTCACCATGTTCCTAATCAAAAGCCGCATTGATCTTCATGAGGTTGTTGATGGCGAGACAGCCATGACTTTGGCGCAGGAGTACGGAAACACTGAATTGGTTCGTTTGCTTTCTGAAAGCCATCATTTCCAAGAGGTACGCGGTCAGAAACGCAAACGTGATTCAGACCCTGGAATATGAGCTGTCATCTGACAAGTTGAATAGAGTCTTGTTAGAGCCTGAGGACTCGCACATGATACATTTTCTGAAACAACGAATGAGAGCGTTGTAATGGCCCAAATCTCACGGAGAGAAACTCCTCTAGACTCTGATGGTGCACAATAAGAGATGACAATGGATTGTGTTGCAGCGTAAATAGCTTTTCGGCCAGTTTTCAATCGAAAACTTCTGAGCGGGTTCTTGTGATGTTTATCGATGCCATGTTTGATCTATGACATGCAGAAGTGCACTGTATAGGCTTTGCAGTTCTGCAACCTAGGGCTTTAAGCCATTGATTTAAGTGATACCCCATAATATTGAGACTTTGCCGTTACCTATTTCGGCATCCACTGTAAGTAGTCATCTGGAGGTGGGGTCAGCGAGTAGGGCAGTTACGCCTCGATTTGCGTCGAAAAGCCAAACGTGTTTCTCCCGAAATCTCAAAGACTCCGTCAGATGCCAACAGAGCGGGAAAAACACCTTCTGTCTGGCTTCAGAAGATGACAGGTTACCATCTTTTGAAGGGAATTTGTGTATTCTTGCAACGCATGCTCGATTTAAAGACAAAGAAGGTATGATCCAGAAGTGGGCCTTTTCGTTGACGTGGGGCAAAGTGGTGACCTTCATGTTTTGTTTCCGGCCGTCTTTCAAAATGACCTCAATGCCCGCCGGCCATTTTGTGAACTACTCTCAATTCATTCATAATCAATATTCCAATGGCCTCTAATTGGGTCTCTTGGCTTTTGAAGTAAGCTTTCATGGATGGGGTATTTAGATACCATATGCCTAATGTCTGCACTCAATTCCGAATTCCAAGTACTTCATCACAACCCAACCCAGCTTACCATGGATTCCTTTACACATGAACCGCTCGACCTCAGCCAACCCTCAATTCGCCACCTCTGCCTAATTAAGGGAGACTACGGTCCCATCCATTGCCTGATTTATCAAGATCGCCTAGGCGACATGGCTATCCCTTATGAAGCCCTCTCGTACGCCTGGGGCTCATCCGAGCTGACGCATGCAATCACTGTCAATGGAAAGCGAATGCGCATTACTAAGAATCTCTTCCATGCGCTCCGTCAACTCCGATCTAGTGAGCACGATCGAGTTTTGTGGGTAGATGCTGTCTGCATCGACCAACAGAACCACAGAGAGAGGGGACATCAAGTGCAGCAAATGAGCGAAATTTATCGACGGGCTGAGCGAGTTCTATTCTGGCTAGGCGATGGTAACACAGACACTGATGCCCTCATCTCTATGTTGCAGAAGCTCAAAGATAAGATGGAAGGGCCCGGTGGTCTCTACAATGGCTGGGTGCCGATGAATCAACACGAATTGGTGAACGAATGGATCGACCGCTGGCTGATAGATTGCAAAACCATGGCAGGCCATGTGATTCCGCCAAGCAGTCTTTACAAGAAATCGTTGGCTCGCGGCCTCCACCTTCTCCTGGAACGATCGTGGTTCAAGCGTGTGTGGATTCTACAAGAGGTTGCCAACGCTCAAGCGGCTTTCACTTGCTGTGGCAAGATGTCCGTCTCCGCCATGTACTTCGCTCAATCACCGTCGTTTATCGAAGCTTTGCCTGATCCTCATTGTCAAGCTGTTCTAGAAATTATGCCTGGACCTTCTCGCATAATTTCTTGGTCAAATCAACGTTTGAATTTGTTTTCCCTCTTGAAGCGCTTTGGCACCAGTGAGGCAACCGATCCACGAGACATCATATTTGCTCTACGCGGGATTCCGAAAAAGTCAGATCGTCTCAGTTTCCCAGACGTAGACTACGATATCACAGAGGCAGGACTGGCCCGCAAGGCATTCAAGTCAATGTTTGGCATCCCAGTCCCCTCATGGGCTATGCTCAACACAATCAATGATCTAGTCACGCAATTGGATCGCTTTCTCGCTAGAGATATAGTCTTTGATCCGTACACAGCAACATGCAGACATCTGAAGATAAGAATTACGGAAAAGTTCCTCCGTACCATGATCAATTCTGGTGGGGAGGGTACTATCACGGTAGCGCCCAACTTGTGGCGTTGCGCCGACCGAGCTGCGGTGCTACATGCGTATCGCTCAGCTCATTTGGAGTTAGCAACATTCCTGTTCAATTTAAAAGAGGAATCGATACCATGGCACCGCTTGGTGTATTCTGCTCTCCAAAATTCTACTGGACAGGGAGTAGAGTTGATCGATAGTTTATGCGAAAGCGGCGGCCTGGGTAAGGAACAGACATCAATCGCAACACAGATGCTCTACCAGTTGTTCCCTCTCTGGTTCAAACGTCGCCCCAACAATGCAGAGCCCATCGAAGAAAGTTTTGACTCGTCATGTGTTTTCGCAGATGGCTTGACAGCACTTCTGGATCAGCTCATCAAATCTGGCAGAAAGGCTCCTGTCGATTCATCCTGGAGAGACAGCAGCCGCAACTCATTGCTTTACATGGCAGTCAAAAGCGGAAAAGTACGGGTGTTTCGTAGGTTGTTCAGTTGTGACCCAGCTGGCTTGACGAGGTTCGAGATCAATCGTTTACGGCAAAAGGGGGCATTCGCTGGCAGGGGCACATCGGCGCACCAGTCAGCGGTCGCGCAGATGATCGCCATTCTCCTACAAAACGGCTTGAATAATCCAGGAGATTTCCCAGCCACTTCAGGCATGCAGAGTTACATGCTGTCTTGTCGGAATGTTCTAGTCTAGATGAAAGACGGATGTGCCGTAAACTAATTCGTGTTGGATGAAGAACCCTTCTTTGGGCCTAAACGCTCTTCTGGACAGAAGAGAATAACGATGCCGAGCGCCTCAGCTTCAGAAACAAAATCTGAAAACAGATAGAAAACATCCCAGAGCTTGAGATTAGAAATTACCAATAGTTATGGGAATTGATATGTACAAACCTTCTACTTCGCCAGGAAGTTTTGGCTGTCGTGGAGCAATCTGTTTTGTGGGATTTCTTGTTAGTATGCACAATTTTCTCAAATGTTCAGCAGCAGCCTTATCTTACTACACGGCTGGTGGTTTGGTTTGAATAACTCAGCCAAAGGACGGGGTCTTCGGTTGGCTACCACGAAGGCAACGAGTTCACTATGGAGCTTACAGCTTCCGTGGGGACTGAAAATCTTGTCCAATCAAAGCCTACAGTGAGTCTGAGCCGAGCTACTATTTATTATGAAGCGCTAGGTGCCTAGGAACTTCCCTTCCCGTATCTTGGATTCTGTGCCATCCACTCCTTCACCATACCGCGATAGTCCACGGGTGTGTAAGATTCCCAGAACTCTGCCCACTTGCTCGGCTTTCTTTGCGTCTGCACGCCAACTTCGCCAAGTAACATATCCCAGTATGGTAATTGATCAAAAACAATATCCGTGTACTGGCGTCCATGTCCATAAGGTGCTCGGTGCTGGGCCCACCTCTGCATGAGCGCAGTTTCCTCGTAGATCTTGCCAGCACGGATGTCCCTGTCGAGAGTCGGAATCTTGCCCTCAAAGTAGGCCAAGGCCCACAAGCATTGGACTTCCAAGCGCATGATGTTGGCCAAGTTGCTGAAGACACCGAGGAAGATGAGCGAGCGGTCATCGTTGGCGGCGAGGCCTGGAGGCGCCATGCCGCGGTACAGACGCCAGGGGCTGTATGATACTTCCACTGAGGCACCGGGATTGAAAGGCTTTGGTTTGGACGAAGTAGGACTCAAGAAAGGACCGTCGAGAAGACGAGGGAAGCGGGCACCAATAGCCTTATCAGCCTTGGCGCTTTGCTCACTCCAGAAGGCGACTTGTTCGGGGCTCATTTCAGAAGTTGGGACACCAAGCTCAGCGTGCAGCGATGCTGGTTCGAAGTTCATGGTAGGCTTGGCAGAAAATCCGGTAGAGGCAACGAGAAGGTCAACTGAGAATGACGTGCCATCGGCGAGATGGACCCTGTGATCTGACAGATGGTCGATGTCTTCGCGGTAGATCTCGACAGTACCGTTACGGACATACTCAAAGAAGTCATCGTCGAAACTCAGGATACCCGATGCGGTACCGTACCTGAACATTCTAATCAGCCTAATGCTCGCGAACTTTGGACGTAGGGACATACCAAAATTGATTCTGCTCCGGCTGGAGCACCTTCGTCTTCTCATGCGTCTGGTACCCACAATCCTTGATCGTATCGTACCGAATTAACTTCCAGAAATTTCTTGAAATAACTCTCCCGATCGCGTTCTCATGGAGAAAGCGCCGGATCCAGGACAAGCCCGACATATCGGGAAACATGTTTGGCGACATGAACGCGACAATTCGTCTCGTCACAAGCCTCTCTCTCCAGACCTTGAACGGGCCGAGCTGTGTAAACGCCGTAAAGACCCACGCCGGGCCCCGCCCCGAGCGGCGGATCACCCAGCGGACCTTGTGTCCGGTCGATGCCGCCAGGTGCACGGAGTCGTATGCGGACTTGCTGCCACCGAGCACCGCGACCGTCTGGATATCGGGGTCTTCGAACAGTTCTTTGCGCGGTCCGAGGTTCGAGGAGTGGATCATCGGTGCGTTGAATTCTTCGGATCCTGCAATCTCGGGCATGTGCGGGACGGTGAGCACGCCGGTCGCGACGATGAGACGGTTGCACGAGATCGTCTTCGCCTCGCCGTTCTCCTCGACATCGATGTACCATTCGGCGTTGTCCGGGCGGGTGATACGGTTCACCATGGTATTCAGCTGGATCTTGTCGTAGACACCAAAGTGCTTGGCGTACGACACCAGGTACTTGTGCATAACCTCCCCAGGAACATGCTGCTTCTCTTTGAGGCCATATTTCTCGAGGTCCATAGGGAAGTCGGAGAAGTCGATCGACGTCGTGAAGTTGTTCGTCTTCAGGTTCGGATAGATCTGCTCCTGCGACCAGACCCCGCCGACGGAGGCACGGCCATCGACAAGCAAAATGTCGGATGATGGATCGCGCTGAAGAAGCGTCTTTGCAGCGCAGAGACCGCTCGGCCCGGCGCCGATGATGAGGGTGTCGACCGTAGGCGCCATCTTGCGTTCTCGATCAGCAGCCTTCAAAAAGTCGTTGAAGAAATGCAGCCCGCGGGTGTCAGAACAGGTCCATGGTTGATCGTATGAAGGGAACCCAACCTGATTTAAATCGAACTCGGCAACGGCGGGATGTTACACAACAGCCCAAGAATACGGCACTACGGGAAGCCTCCCCGCGCGGCGAGGAGAGTTTGGGCACTGTGAACTCTGCCGAATTGCCGTCCACGGATAGTGGCTGGCCACCCCGCCAATTCTGGTTATCTACACGTCGCACAGCGTTGCGCACACAGGCTATCCGAGAACTATGTGAAGGCTCGGAGACATTGCAACTGGCAGCATTGTGCCGAGCTGAGGTGACTACCGTGTCAGGAGCTGAAGCTAGCATCGAATACGGCATGGAAGCACACCTAAGCTGACGGAACGTCAAAGGTCCAGCCACGCGGTATCCAATCACCGCGCCGCCTTCGCCTTTCAGGGAGACGCCACGAAGGATTCTTGGCTTCGGCGCTAGCTTAACAGAAAACGCGTTGTCTCAATTACCATGTTACGCGAATTTGCCGATGCGGGACATGGAGAGAAAGGAGGCGGGTTTAGGCGGCGAGACGGCAGTGCCTATCAGGCTGTAAAGGGCCCAGAACTGCAGAAGCGAGCTGCGCTACTGCACAGCGTGCCAGCTGATTGGGATTATTGCGGCTGATGTGAGCTGGCTTTGTGGTCTAGGTCATTTTCGGCGAGGCTTTCTAGACTGATGTGGTTAGGGTGTTGCGAGGATTGGGAATGGTTGGGGCTGCGGAGATAACGTGGCTGCGCGTGCTGGCGAGCTCGAGGTCCGTTCTAGATGGGTGAAACTTGCACGTTCCTCTCGACCGTCCGGTCTTTTGAGCTAGAGTATGGGCTGTAAGCACCGGCTTGAACTCTGTGTGGTTCACTGGTGCCTGGTTGGTTGGTCGCTGGCGCAGGTCGTCGAATTTCACGATAACTGTCGCAAAAGCTGCTCACACTAAGTACGATGTAAGCGGCTGGTTGAATCCTTCACGATGCATCGCAGGTGTTGTGACTGGTTGTTCTCAACACGATGGATTTCGAAGGTCCGGCCCGTTTGCATTGTCTGACCTCAGTTGGAAGGATGAATTGAGCCGGGAGGTTGGAAGTAAAAATGCATATTGAGCCTGTGCATCCTTCGCTTCGATGCCCGTCGTAGTCGTGACACGTATAACATTTTGGGGTAATGTCTCGGCAAGTCTAATTACACATAGATGAAAGACTGTGTCCAGTTGATTAACGAAACTCTGCCATAATGCCGTGATGAGGTAAACCCGGCGTTTTGATGCAGTGCGCACCTCGGTATTCAATTACAAAGCCATTTAAACTCGACTCGAAATGATTGTGAAGTCTGATTACGATGAGAAGTGGATATTCACGGGCGTGTGACCGGATACAACTTGTTGGGGTATTGTCGCGAGGCGTTCGTTTAAAGACTCTTGGGAAGCGCTCTCCATAGCTGATGATCGCGCAATTTTCATACAAGACACTCTCGCTATGCATAATCCCTTCATGAGGTCTCTGTTGTCGCGGTCGAGTGAAGCTAGCAAAGTTAAGATGACGGTGGCATAAGGAACACCTCCTCTAGGCAGGAGCCGCTATGAATGACTACTCTCGACCCGTGTATATCTAGTCATGCCGTAAATAGCGAAGTTCGTGAATTGCGGTTTTTAGGACTTGGCATAGCATTTATGGCCACGGTCTATGTTCTTATGAAGAGCCAACGTTTACGTGATATGAGCTGCGATTCCATTCTTACACCAGTGTAATAGCGTGGATGGTAGCTTTGCCGCCAGTTTAGTCTCTTCGCCCCTCGATAGCATGCAGACAATAGAATCGCAGGTTTGCATTGGCAGTCTATCTTCGTTGATCATTTTTCGGCATATGACGAGAATAATTAGGACGAGTGAGTTTCAAGTCGGTAGACACTTTGTCATGATCATAGATACCATCCGGGTACATTTGCTTCGTGGCCGCAAAAACCTGGATAACATCATTCAAGCCCATTTTCATTCTTGAACACCTTTCTAGTTGGAACCCACTTCAAATGACTGCTTTAAATTCGGAGATCTCTTCGCTAATGGAGCTTAGAATTCCAAGATCATACCTAGGGTCCCCAATTTCGACATCGAAATACTCTTCGCCGAACTCGATATGAACACAAGATGGAGTGTTTTGAGAATATCTCCAAAACATCTAAAGAAACAGGACCGCGTCCATTATGTGCCGAAACTGCGCCCGCTGGCTCCCGATCCGAACAGGCGAGAAATGACGACGCGGCCAAGTGGGTGGCTGCGGTAAGAAGGGCTCTCGCAAGTATTCCTGCTTCATCGTCAAACATCTCAGGTACATCGACAGGGGGTGACGAAGTTCCGCTAGAGTCTTTAATCAGTCTGGCTCACAATCATGGCACAACGGCAATAGCGCCGTTCTCGAGCATGTTACCTGATGAAAACAAGGTCCGCCTTTCCTGGTTTCCTCTCAAGGGCGAGTTACTTCCCATACCTCACGGCAACGTGGTCGACATACGACACGAATCCGAACCGAAGACAAAAATGATGCAAATCTCGAAGCTGCCCTTCGAGATACAGGATACAATATTCGAGATGGGAACGTCGATGATCATCTACGCAATCCACGTGGCTGTGAAAGATGTCGCGCTCTATGTTCGCCATAACAGCGACAGTTACATAAACATTTCTTCCAATGAACAAATGGTCCAGGACATAGCAGAGTCTTGTCCTCTAGCATACACCTGCAGCCGTTCCCGTGCCGCCGTATTCAGAAGACTACATCGCCTGGCCCATAAACAAAGACCGGTAATCCGGTTCGCGATCCTCGAGGATATTCACATCACCATCAGGTTAAGAGACATGGTGAATAATCGAAACCACTTCACTGCATGTTCCGACTCGGATGAGGAAGATCCCAACATGTGTTTGAGACTGCCTAGCATTTGCCTGTACGAAAGCCCCTCTGTACCGGTCGCAGACTTGGAGGACTGGTATACTACACTGCCCGCCTTCCTCGAAAACAAAGTAGATCGTGTCGACGCCGAATGGTGGTGGGACAGAGACACTGGAATAGCTAGGGTGTCTCCTTTGTTGGGAAAATTCATGCATAGCTTCCCCCGGGCAACGCATTTCACCATCACGCCGCGTCTACCTTTCATGCTGAGTGCGCAACCCGCCACACCAGGCATTGTGGACAGCAAACACCGCTTGCAAAAGCTTGGGGCTGTGGAAGAAGAACTTGAGGTCTTGAAGCTGAGGGAGGCGGAGAGATATAGATATCTACAACGCCGCCTGATGTCTCTATGGGAGCAGGAGGGTTGGACCACGATGGCGGCCTACGCGACGAAGGATTTCCCGTTACCCATATTCGAGTTCAACCATAAGGTGAGAAACCCGCGTGGCGATCCATGTTATCTCGTAAAGACTCATTGAGATTGATTCGATGCTAATGGTATGTAGAGAACATCACTTTATGGGTATCGCAAATAGCTATCTGTTGCGGTGGTCTAAATATTACGTGGGAGGAGGTGGGAGAAGACTCAAGGAAATGGCCGCCAGTTGGACGAGATGCATAGAACTTGGGCAATCGCTAATATTGTAATTAAGCTGTAAATATCAAGACGGGAACTATTGTCTTGGTCCATCCCTCAAGATTTTCGCGATGCTCAAGTCACCTTCCGCGCAATTGAAACTTCCGGACCTATATCGGGAAACCTGTATGATGTTTTCGCCTTATGAATGGGTCCAGCTGGCTCGCTAGTCGAGGTTCTGTTACTTGCAATTCTCCTGTAATGAAATCTCCATGATGGGTGTGCTAGAAACTCTCTCCACGTAACGTTATTCGTAGTGAAATTCAAAGGATTGATGGATCAATCATGAACTCTGCATTTCCCAGTAGCATATTGCAAGAGGCCAGTGGGCGTTTCTCAACTCAACATGAAGGTTCCAGTCATATCGGAAATTCAAATCTTCTGTCTCAGGTGACTTAATTTCGTGAAACAACATCAAGGATTCCGTACATCCAGGTGTTTGCCGTGTATGATGATCACATTTTTCCAGAAACCTAAAATACTGCAATTCGAGTCCACTGATAATTATCAATCCGTAATTACCTTGATTAGTATTGTCCATCTCCGAGGCGCGTGCACTACTGTATATCAGTCGTGACACTCACCAAAGCTCAGAATACCATGACCAACATACAATTCTGACCTCGACAGTCAACACTTGATCGCCATTTATCAAAGTCACTTCAACTGGAACATGAGAAAATCTATGAAAGGCCAAACCATCGCTACAACAGCAAAACCTCGTCCGTCGTACCTCGAAGCGTCCCGCGGTAGTGACGACTCCTCTCAATATGGAGGGGCAAGCGATGTGGTGAAATGGGTGGCTATGATGAGAAGACTAACTGGCAGCATCCCCGCAACTCCATTTGCGCCAAAGATTCCTAGCACATCAACAGTGGAAAACAAATCCCCGCCGGAGGTATCCCACAGCGTGTTCCACGATCATGACGCATTTTCGATAGCGCCATTCGCCAGCATGGTCACAACACCGTGGGGTCATCCAGATGCGATGCGGAAGACACACTTACCAAGGCGCACCGCGGGCTCTCCTGATTACGATCCTCCACTCATTCCTGTGCCCGAAGCACTGGATGTAACCAACACACAACGGCTACCGAACCGACGATGAAGATGATACAGATCAGTAAACTCCCCTTTGAGATACAAAATGCCATTTTTGAGCTTGGAACATCAATGCTCCTCTATGCAATTAATATGAACGAACGCGACGCCGAAGCTTGCTGCTATCAAGACAGACGGTCTTTCGGGCATCCCCAAGACAAGTTCCTATCTAGCGACGAGGTTGTGACGGAGATCGCAAATTCATGTCCTCTAGCATACACTTGCCGCCGTTCTCGCGCGGCTGTGTACAAGACGCTGCATCGTTTGATGCAGGCATCGTTCGAGAGTAGCAATCGCGCTCCCAACGCCGGAATCTCAATACTCAAGTACATCCAAGTCACTGTCAGAATTGGCAATCTGGTGGCAAAAGAGGCCATGAAGCGCGAATCAGAAAGCCCTTCGGAGAAACAATGCCGGAATCCGGAGGGGAAACATGGCGGCGACGCCATGTATTGCAATTGCCCCAGGTGCGAAGGGAGCATTGAGACAGGGCTAGACAGGATTGTGGGACTTCGCAGTAGATGGCTTTACGACAACCCACTGATTACAGTCACTGTCGTGCGGAGTCGGTGTGCTGAGATTCCCCATTATCTCATGGAGTACGTGAACCGTATTGATACTGAATGGTGGTTCAATAGGCACAAGAACGCATGCGTAGCTTCGGATGTCCTGCGGACGAGCTTCGGTATGATGTTTCATCAGGCGCGTCACCTCACGATCACTCCATGCATGCCTCTTATGTCGGCTGCACAGCCCGGCAACAAACTAGATATTGTGAAGGGGAGATATTGGCTCCGAAATTCATGGACCGATCCCGAAGAGATTGCAATGGCGAGATTAAGACAGTGGAAGACATATGACGGCATAGTACAAGAGCTGTGTGAGGACGAAATCGTGTGGGTGCGTTTTGCAAGATTCTTTTATTCTTATCACTTGGAAATGTACGTGACGGAGTCCTTTCCGCTTCCAATATTCGAGATTGTAACTACGGAGAAACAGGCTGGATAGATCGTACGTAATTTGAAAAGAGATTTCTGAACTGCGAAGCGATACAACGGACTACGAAGTGTGTGATTGAAATCCGGAACACGATCTTACTTTCATATTGTAATCGTCAACACAATGATCGCATGATATTCTTGTTGTGACGGCTGGACAGTCTCACATACTTAGATTTGACCCACCCCTATCCACTTTGCGGACTTTGTAAAATAATTCACCGCAAGTTACATCGACCTGGAGCCCAAACCGCTAAAACTAAACATCACCACCGCTCGCCAGGACAAAAAGATGGACGAACAGGGAATCGAACCCTGGACCACTCACATGCTAAGCGAGTATTATACCACTAACCCATTCGCCCAAGGGTTGATTTCGCCCGGACTTGAACCGGAGACCTTCAGTGGAACACTGGNACCGGAGACCTTCAGTGTGTTAGACTGACGTGATAACCAACTACACCACGAAACCATTTGTTGTTGATGAACGCATAGAAAAGAGGGAATTTGATTCTCTGCGGGGAGGGTCGTGGAGATGTGTGTGGTGGAGAGAGGGTTGAAGCGAAGCGGATCCAAAGGGGGGTTGAGGGGTGGTGCGGGTCGATGCAGGGTGTCATCCAATGACGGGCTGCCTTAGCGTGGACAGGGCATTTGGGAGAGGGAATCGAGAAAACAACAATCGCGTCTGGCTTTCAGATGCGCATTCAATCCAGAGGCCAGGACATCCGCAGTTGCAAGGCGCAAAGCATCGTTGTGGTGAATTTCGGTCAATCTGTGCTGCTCCCAAGCTCTGGCTTCAACACCCAGCAACCTAACCCGTTGCCATGAGAAATCCATCTCAAACCCAGTGGCAAAGTTTCAGCTGAGCCAATAATCGCGTCAAAACCACCAACTCGCGACTCTCAACCCCAACGACGTTCCAAGCGTGCCCAACGCGCCACACAATCGCAAAGTCGCGATCCAAACAGCCGCATTTCGCAAACGGCGTCGGGGTTGTTTGGCGGCGCGCGGCAGCAGCGAAAACGATTGGCTGCCGCGGGTGCGGGTCGCGGCGGCGGGCGGGGCCGATTTGCGGTCTGGTGGGGCACGCTAGGCCGCGATAGGAAATGAGTAAACAATGGTAGCGATAACAACTCTCAGCACCACGGCTCGATCAACATTGCAAGCGACAAGGGAGAGAGATCACCAGGCCCGTTTAATAGGTCGTGAAACCCGGTGTTGGTCGGTCTGACTTGCATCTTTCTTGCATACCACGTTCTGTCATTTGTGAAATTTGTCTGGTCAATTGCGTTCGTTTGAGTTGGAAACGGTGGTCACGATGTCTAGCGATGAGCTTCCACTTGCGCTGCGGCGCGCGCGTCGAAGCGCAGCCGGAGCTCCCTCCGCTGCCTCGGCTTCGGTGTCATCGCCAGTATCAACACCACACAGAGCATCCAAGAGAAAAGTGCGCTTCTCAGACCCAGGCCCTGTCTCGACACCACGGACGACATCCCGCCTGTCTTCCACCGGCCTCACCCCCATGATCCGTCGCACAACCCTCAACAAGGCAACCCCGAGCACCTCGCGCCGGCACTCGGCCCCCGTCTCCCGCACACCCTCCGGCAGCGGCGGCACACCTGCATCCGACCTCCCGCACAGCGGCGAGGTCCACTTCCTCCCCCTCCGCCAGGTCCTCGACGGCCGCGTCCAGCGCCGCATCCGGCGCAACGGCCTCAGCGAGGAGATGAACACCATCACCGCCGAGAAACGCCGGCGCGCGCAGGAGACCAAGGCGGAGATCGACGGCTTGAAGGCCCAGCTCAAGGAGAAGGACGCCGAGATCTACGAGCTGCAGAACGCGACCATCGTGATTGACATGGAGCGCATCTGGGGGCTTGAGAGGGAGGTCGAGACGCTGAAGGAGCAGCTGTCGAATCGCTCCGGAGTGAGAGGGCAGAGCTGCTATGACTGGACGCTCGCGGCGAGGGGTCCTTATGTGGATGATTACATGGAGACGGACACCATCGAGGCGGAGTCCGTTGTGGGCGAGAGGATGCTGGCTGAAGAGACTGCCTTTGGAGACGCGACAATGGCGGAGTTTGTGTGCGGTACCCCCACGAGGGTGAGGTCTTCGTTCCTCACTCCGCCGCTCACGAGTCCGGTCGCCGAGGGCCCGATGACACCGTCATCTCATAGAGGATCCATCGCGCCTCCGTCACATTGCAATGCCGGCGTGCAAACCTCGTTCCGCGACACAGAAAAGGACTCCCTCCAAGAGGAACTCACCTCCCTTCGCGTCGAGATGTCAAAACTCACAAACACGCTCGAATCCTACACCTCCCTCACCACCCGCCTCTCAGACCGGCTATCAGCCTTCACCCCCTCCGCCACTGGCGACTCTGAACCCTTGCAAACAATCGAAGAGCAAGTCACCCACCTCCTCCGCACAGTCTCAGACCGCACCGCCGCCCTCCTCGACCTTAACAGTTCCCTAAGCGACCTCGGCTTCCCGGGCTCCGACGCCTCCGAAATCATCACCTCCCTCGCCGCCTCCCTCCGCACCGCGCGCCTCGAGCTGGAATACCTCACCCCGGGCGAAATCACCCTCCCCCTCTCCTCCCACGGCGCCGAGGTCCTCGACCTCCTCCTCACCCGCCTCCGCGACCTCGCCAAGCGCGGGAAAGAGGACGAGGCCGCCATCGACGAGTACCACCAGCTCGAGCTCTCCCTGCGCCAGCAGCTCGGCGCGCGCGTCGCCGCGATGGACAGCCTCAACGAGGACCTCGCGCGCGCCAAGGCGCAGCTGGCGCAGAAGGACGCCGCCGCCGCGGAGCTGCGCGTCAGCGTGGACCGGCTCAAGGGCGCGGTGAACGGGTACATCCGCGACGTGATGGAGCTCGAGGGCGTGATTGGCAAGATGGAGGGGGAGAACCGCGA
The DNA here is from genome assembly GCF_011800055.1 of Colletotrichum gloeosporioides. NCBI lineage: Eukaryota > Fungi > Ascomycota > Sordariomycetes > Glomerellales > Glomerellaceae > Colletotrichum > Colletotrichum gloeosporioides. Next base: position 218,381 of record NW_025544727.1, read on the forward strand.
CGCGATGGCGACGAAGGACGCGCAGATCGAGGTTGGGCGGCGGGTGCTAAGGAGCAAGGAGGATGTGATTGCGCAGCTGGAGGGGAAGCTGGCTGATGCGGTGGCGCAGACGAAGGCGTTCCGGAGGAGGCTTGACGAGAGCGAGGAGGGGAGGGTGAGGGAGGTTGCATCGGTGAATCGGCGCAGCGGGCAGGCTCTGGCGGTGCGCGATGCGCGTGTCGCGGAGCTGAGGGAGGAGGTGGAGAGGGTGAATGAGAGTTTGAGGGCTGCGCATGAGAGCATTAAGAATCTGAGGATCGAGAAGAAGGGGCTGGAGGGGAAGATGGCGGAGGAGAGGGTTGGTGCGAAGAAGGTTATTGACCAGATGAAGGCGGAGCTGGAGAGGGTTGTGAGCATGAGCAGGGAGTTCTTGGCGGATGAGGTTGAGGAGTCGACGACGCCGACTAGTACGCCGCCGAGGGCGGCAGGCCGGACGCCGAAGAAGGTGATGGAGCCGGCGGCGGGTGTGTCAAAGTCGCCGCTTGCGGGCGGGACTGTTGTGAAGAAGGGGCTGCTTTCCGGGGAGCTGGTAACGAGAGTATCCGGGAGGAAGAGGAGAAAGCATGACAGCGGCCTAGGGTTCTTGGACGAAGATGAGGTCGATGCATGAGACGGCATAACTTGATGCATGTACATATAGGTCGGGGACGGCGTTTAGGCGCGTGTTCATTCGTTTGCCGCATTGTCTACGGCGCTTTTCTTTTGTCTGCAAGTTAACAATAGGTGTTGGAATGCCCTGAAACCAAATTTATTCAGTAACTTATCGAGACCATGGTTGAAGAATGCGGCTTGCGTCGGTGGCTGCGGCCCCACATCTCCGTGTGACTGGCCGCTTACCGCGCCGACCCTCCGGGATGCGCGCATGTTCTTCAGATTTCATCAGAAAATGGTCTATCTGACGCATGACCTCATCAGACCATCTATGAACATCTATAGCTAGACATCCGTTCAGAATTGGCGGGGGTTGGAGCGTAAACGCTCGCAGCCGTCGCTGTACGACCGTTTTCGTCCCATCACCACAGCATCCACATTTCAACGCTGCAACATCCCGAATCCGTCCTACACCAGCCGCGAGCCTCGACAACGGGTCGTACAATAAAGCCAGCCACCCCAACCTCAATTCTTCCATGGCTAATTCTCATAATTATCAGAAAAAAGCTCCCAATCTCCTTGAATACCCAAAACTTCTTTCATCATGACAAACACAAGCGAAACACTCCCGGTTCACCCGGAACCTCCGGTCGTAAACGACACGAGCGAGACTCTTCCAGCTCATCCTGAACCTCCTGTCATAACCGAGCCAAGCGAGACTCTCCCGGTTCACCCTGAGCCCCCTGTCATAAACGACGCAATGCTCCCCCCAAAACCTCAATTCGTGCGCGAAATCGAGCGCACCAGACCGGCGTCGCTCCCTCCCAATCCTCCGCCATATTCCCACGCAATCAGCACCGCGCCGCCATCATCATGCAATATCCCGGCGCCTCCTAACAACACCTACTTCGCCCAAATTTGCAGACGCGAGCGCGAGAATGCGCTGCCCGTTTACGAATTCGATAAGGAACGTCCAAGAACTATGGACAGTCAGAGGAGCTTCTATGCTCGGAGTTTCAGACAAGAGCTGGCCGTCGAGGCGCGCAACCGCCGGAGGAAGTTTGACTGTATCGCTGCGGTGGTTGTTGCGTTGATCTTGATGGGGTGTGCTGGGACTTTGGCTGCTGTTTTGGTATCGGCGAGAGACAGATGATGTGTACTGCGTCAGGATGTTGGTGGAGTCACTGGGTGTTCCGAACTTGTAGTTTTGAGCGAAGCAAGGTGTTTACCAGGAAAGCGTAATGGTATTGGGTATACGAGCAGATATGGGTGTCAAAAGCAGAGCTACAAAAAGCAATAATCACAATCTTCCTTCCAACGCTCGCAGCAACTTCCGCTCCTGTTGCTCACAGCACATACTTGAACAGCGGCGACCTGTCTCCCATCTTGAACAGCTCCGCCTCGGTGTACTTCTCCTTTGCCTCATCCGCAATCCTGGCCTTCTTCGCGTTGGCGACCTTGTAGCTCCACTCGAGAAGCAGAGCAACGATCAGTCCACTGCCGCCAAACGCCAAACTCAGCCCGAAGCCGGTGTGGTACTTTGGCTTCTCGCTCTCGAGATACATGAAGCTTCCCACGATGCCGCCGACGTTTCCGACGCAGTTCATCAGCGCGATACCAATCGCTCGTCGAGACGCCGGGGCGATGTTGTTCGCATTCCAGGACGCCGCGGCGGCTTGGATAGGGTAGATACCGATCACGGCCAGCACGACGGAGAAGTACGCCACGCCCTTCTTCTCCTCCAATGCACCGTTCAGTGACAGAATGATAGAGTACCCCACCGCCACGATCGCCAGCGGGATAGCAAGGAACGGCATGCGCCAGAAGAACCGATCGGACACCTTGGCGAAGCTCACGGCAGAGATGGCCGCCGCCACATACGGCGGCGCGCTCAGCAGCTGCGCCTGCGTATTCGCGAACCCCATCGCCTTGGTGATGGTCGGCAGCGTGAACTTGATGCCGTACGACAGCGCGCTCTGGCACAGCAGGAAGTACGCCTGCACGTAGATGCGCCAGTTGGTCAGGTTCATCCTGAGGTCATGCCAGTTGACCTTGCGGTCCGAGTCCTCGTCGCGCGAGCCGCCGCCCTGCTTGATGAAGATGGAGAGCTCGAGGTAGCGGATCTCCTCGGGGTCGAGCCAGCGCGTGGAGAGGGTGGGCGTGTCGATGAGGAGGAAGAAGCAGGTGACGCCGAGGCAGACGGTGGCGAGGCCCTCGAGGATGAAGATCCAGCGCCAGCCTTCGAGGCCGGCGACGCCGTCCATCTCGGCGATGGCGGCGGCGAGGAGGCCGGAGAAGGCGCCCGAGAGGGCGGAGGCGCAGTAGAAGTAGGAGATGCGGACGGAGAGGTCGCTGGGCATGTACCTGGGCTGGTGTGAGCGGGGGTGGGGGTTGGTGATGGGGAGGGTGTGGCTTACCAGTATGAGCAGAGGTAGATGGCACCAGGGAAGAAACCGGCCCTGAGAGGGATTGGTTAGTACATGAGCTCTGGAGGCGAACGGGTCGGAGGATCTTACTCGAAGATTCCAAGAAGAATGCGGGTAACCATCAAGCCGGCAAAGTTACGAACGAGACCAGTGCATGTCATGACGATACCCCAGCAGAGAGTGAGGGTGCCCAGGTATGTGGAGGGGCGCTTGACTTTCTTGAGGATGATGTTGCTAGGGACTTCGAAGAGGACGTAGGGGATGAAGACTGTGGCACTATGGTCAGCTAAGTTGAGGCGTGACTGTGTCGGGATACTCACAGATGGATAGAACGGTGTTGTACTGCACGCCAGACATGCCCAAATCCTCGACCATGCCCTCGATCTTGGCATTTCCGATGTTGGCGCGGTCAATGTGGCAGATGAGATACAACAGAGCCAACATGGGGATCAGTCGTTTGTCGACCTGTATCAAGTCAGTATTCGAACAAGGTAACCAGACATCGACTCATCATACCTTGTGGAAGACCTTCTTCCGCGACTCCTCGGGGTAGTTGTTGTAAAAGTCCGCATCCTCAGTGCTCAAACCGAACACACGGTAGGGTCCAATCTCAATAGCCTCAGGGACCTTCTCAAGATGCGTCTCGCCAGATGGTCTGTGATGTACAGCCTCGACCTCGCTCTTCTCAAGCGAGCTCCTCAGAGCGTTCATAGCCATTTTGACGGTAGTGTTCGCGGCGCACACAGAAAGATGACGATACCTCAAAGGACTGAAGTTGGAAGAAACTGACTCGCCTGCCGGGCCACGTCGAAACAAGCTTGCCTCGGTGTTCAAGTTCGCACACACAGACCAGAACCAGAATTCTGCCCAAGTTATATCTGGCCGGGACCACCTTATAACCAAAAGCCCAAAGTCCAAACTGCGGAGAACCCGTCCGTCCCCACCGGCCCCAAAACCGCGGAGAAGCTCCAAACCACCGCCCATCTCGCTCGCTCGCCCACTAAAACCCCAGATGGATCCAATCCACCCCCGGACTTGGCAGTTTGCGGGGTGCGGGGAAAACGAGTTCGTCTCAGCAAGCAACGCGAGGGAGGCTGGGACCGCCGCGAAGGAGGATCTCAATTAGCGGACGGAAAAGGGACGCCCTCCTTTGCCAAGCTTATCCGTGGTCGTATCCGTCATGTCCGTCGCGCGAGTTCAGCGTCGCATTGCAGATGGCGCGTCGAACGATTGGGCGCGGTGGCAAGAGATGGTTAGAGATGGGAACGGCCAGGATGGAGGGCTTGTGGGTATCATTTCGCGGCCTGTCAGCCGATGGGTCGGTTTTAGGAGATTGCGCGGTTGCCCATGCAAAAGAGAGGGTCGTCGGTTCAAGAAGCGAACTTCTCGTACTTCACCTTCTCCATCGGAGAGTCACACTATTTCAAATGTCATGCATTCCATCCATACTGGCAATGCGCATGTCTCACATTTCATCAACACCTTTTTCCGCGCAGCACATCCAGCAGCACACGTCGTCGAGATAAGCTCTCGAACCTCACACCCAAGCTCAAGCTAACCATTCACTAGCCCTCCCAGATCGCGCTCTTGGAATTCTTGGACATCTACGACAAGACTTTGGCTAACGGCAAGCGTATCTTGGCGAATGACTCCCCTTCGAATGGCGACGACGGATAAAACGGAAGAAACCCGTCCTGAGGGCACGCTGAGGCTGCTTTTCCCGCCATTTTGATTACCCCGCAGGCGTAGGCGACTTGGCGACGTCGGTACGTGGTCGGTAATTTTCCCGCCAAGCACGCCTCCTCGGGGTTTGTTGGAGGCGCTGGTAAGATCAGCTGCCGTCCGAATATGGCGCGATTTGCTCTCGGCTGAGCGGGGGTCGTAGAATGAGCCGGGCGCGAGGTATGCTGGGTTGCTTTTCCGTTTGGGCATCGCGGCAACAACAACCTCAAATGAATGGATGAGTGTTTACTGGCATTTTAGCGCTAAACCAGTTGCATGATGAAAAAGAAAGGATAAGAAAGTCTCAATGTTATGTTGCTCTTTTTGTTAGTTGATAGGTGAAGGGCAGGCCGTCGCTTCACAATGTCGTCTGTCTAAGTAAACGGACCACATTCATGTGAACTTCATGCCAGTGGCGGTACACCATGAAGCTCACATACGAGCACTCTGAAGTTGCCAACGTGTTCGTCTGCTCAGTTGTTGTCGGTGGTGATAGGTGTTTCATGCATTTCTAGTGAGACAAGTATGTGTGCACCTCAGTGACAGATACGTTGTTACATCACATAATATTATATTGAGTGTGAGTTTGAGTGATCGCTACTTATATTGCCTAAGGATTTCTCCTAATCCGCCTACGGTGAAAGTCCTCATTGCGCATATCGTAGACCCGCGGCAACTATTCCGTGAGCTTTCATTCGTCGACAACGCAAATTTCCTGTGGCTTTAGCCTTCCGAAAATAATGTCTATCTCGTCATTCAAGCCTACAAAAAGAAACGTGACACCAGGAAATGCTGCTAGCATCTTGAAGAAACCTATTTGATTGAAAAAGCCACGTCAGAGCCTTTTCCGACACCAAATTGCTGAGTACTTACTTGTGATCATATAACACATTTTAGGGTCCTTGAACGATCGTTTCTGTAGGAGGTATGCTACGTTGTGAAAGCAGAGTATCGAGCCCGTGATTACAGCTTGTTGGAAGAATATTGTCAATTCTTCCATAGTCTCAGATGTTGGAGACAAGTAGTCGAACAAGTCTACATTGAAATAGGTGCGCTTTTCTTGTTCAGATATTACTTCTAGCTGGCCTGTCAAACTTCGATACCAAAAGACCTCAAGGAAACAAGGACCTACCAATAGCTTGTTTGATGAAGTCAAATTTCTGTGCTCTGATCAACGTTATCAACCCTCCCGATGATGTGGAAGCCAGTTCCCGTGCGGTACTTTTGAAAAGCAACGCATTTCTGATTGTGGTTTGATGCTTTTCTGGAACCCCGATAACTGTGTCTCCGAAACTCTCTGTGTTCCATGCAATGGGCTGGAGTTTATCGATGTGTATCCAGATATGTTCGCAGTCCGGAACCTTCCGGCCCAGAACAACACCCGAAAGTATCAAGTATGTTTCTTCAGCGAGACATTCCGATGTAATCAGCACATCCGCGGCATTAGCTCGGTCGTTGACGCGTCGATATTCATGGGACATTATTTCAGGCACGAGCGCGACTTTTGTATGAATCTGCAGGCTTCCATCAGTATGTTCTCGGTCGGGTCGGTACCATGGTCAAAGGTGGTTCTTACGCGCGAATTTGTTCTTTTACGCTCATCCAAAGTCGCAAGCTCAGCCCTGCTTAGACGGGGGAAGACTGCTATAGAAGGCCACCTGGATTCAGCAAATCTCGTAGCAGGTCCTTCATAATCCCAGACCATTCCCTCACTTCGACAGAGCTCAATGTAGCTTTTGCCTCTCGTCATTAATCTCTGCCGGAGTGCAATCCTTTTGTTCTCGGTCAGGGTTTTCAGCGGCACAATTCCCAGATCGCTCAAGGATATATCTTTCTCTCCAACGTACTCGGTGATTGAAAGAGCTTCAAAGTCTTGGAGCACAATGCTCAGACTTATAGGCTGCCATGCCCACTCAATTCCCTCTAGTGAGATCTTCCTTCGTTTTTGCATTGTCACATTCTTGCAGGACTTGACTATCCAGCATTGCTCGTAAGGTTCCATGTTGATTTTATCATCGATTCTTGTGTAAACCAGCTCGCCGGGTAAGAACAATCTTTTGAGTTCGCTGAATCGTACTTTTCCGCGTTCAATAATATCTTTCTGATTCGTGATTCTAGCGCTTCCCAGTGTGCTTGAATTCAGATCGGAATCCCAATGTGGGGGCAGCATGATTTCCAGTAATGTCTGAATATCATTTCTCAGACCAATGGCCGTATTATCTTGCCGTGCAATGGATACAAGCTTGGAGAGGATGAGCAGTAGTGGGTTGTAAGGATGTTCGATCTCAAGTGACGCAGACATGACTGCTCCCTGGGGCTGTTCGGTGGAAAGAATGTCGGCTTTTCGAAGTAACTCCCGAATAATGCTTGCCGTTTCCCTTCCTAGGATTTCAATCGGTCCATCGGGAGGTCGGCACTGCACGCCATTACCCGTCATCTTGGTTGACTCTGCGAGAGAAGTCTCAGACAGGTCGTCCGAAAGGTTGCCATCTTCTTGCAGCGTTCCCTGTGATTGCTGGAGTGTGTCAACCTCATCGCGTCGTTGTTTTTGAGTCCTTGTCCGAGGAGTCTGCACAACTCTGAATGCTTTGAAGTGCTCCGAAGATGCCATGCTGCAAGTAGAGAAATGGCCTTGCCTCGATGGGTCACAGACGGACCGCGAAGTGCCGAGCCCTTACTTATCAATCAATGATACGCGCCATATTCAGGCTGTATTGAGACTTAACTTTGGTCGAGAATGAGTCATGAACAGCGGGCACGTCGCCAATGTGCAGTGGCTGGGTGATACAGTGGCTGGGTGATAGTGCAATGCAAAGTAAGCACACTCGCATGCAGAGTGACCAATGAAGTTGTGACACGAAGTCACGCGCTGAAAATCGATATTCAGAGGTAATAGGGGGTAGAAGAGCGTTCAAACCCCCATTTTGACTTCTTTGTTACTTTCCTGGGGCCCTGGGCTGCTGGACCACCTACGATCTTGTTTTTCATCCTTCCCACTTCAGACCCAACCTGCAACACTCAAATCTTCACATTAACATCTGCGCTGCTCAAATCCGCCCAAAAAGCGCACCATGCCCCGGCCGAAACTTCGAGCTTATCCTGAAACCAATTCAAATACAGACGCAGAAGCTGGCTCTAGCTTCAGAGCAATGATGCCTCGAGCAGCGATTTCTGCTGATAGGGTAATGCGATTCTGCTGCCCAAAAGGCGCTGTTTCAAGTCCCCAGACACTTGACATGACAGATCTTGAGAATTGGCCGCCTTTTCGAATCTCGGACGCCAATGGCCTGCCATTGTTCGGTGATCTGACGAGATACGGAGCCACTACTAAGCGGCAGCGGAGGCTTTGGGACCTTGAAATACGCAGGTTGTTGCGGGAGACTGGAGGTGTACCCAGCCACACATTAGCTCCCAAGCTTAGATCTGAGGGACACCAGATGCTGCTCCAATCGCCTATTGACAGCATGCAGATTGATCGTCTCCAAGGAATAGCGGATCAACTGCTCCACTGTCTTCATGTGTGTGTCGCGGATGACCAGCAACTTCTGACAGACTCAGTGTCACAATTCGAGAGATCCAAAGGCACCAACAGCTATCGAGAGCTTCAAAAGGTATCGACAGTTGACAACGAGCTACCTGGACAATACGAGGAGACACATCTCTGGACCTATGCGGGAAACAACGATGCCGATGAGGAACAGAGTTCCCGGGGTCTCACGTATTCTGCTCGAGCCAAAGAAGTCGAAGATCCAGAGATCGAGGACTACCATTGTATAGTGGATCAAATTACGGCGACTATAGCTCGCTTAGCTATTCTCGGAAATGACAGTCAGTATTGGCATGTGGTAGTTCTTGCATGCCTCGCCAAGCTGTCCACGAAGCTTAAATTCCTTGTCCCCAACATCGTTGAGAATATTTCTAAAAGTCTCAAGCAAAATATTCGACTCAAATTCGGACCAGATTCAGAATCCGAAGACAGCAATGACAATGGTGGTAATTTGACCGATAGAAGCCCAACAATTCATCGCTATTGCACAGAGTTTGACGTGGTCACATCGTGGCTAGTAGACTCTGCGACATTCATCCTGAAGGACCTTGGTGCAAGAAGGCCTTGGGAACTTCGTAGCGATCATCTGGATATGTGTACACTTGTCTATCTAGCTGGCATCCCAGGCACCCGCACGATATTTCATCAAGGCAGAGGGCAATCAATCTCAGGCTCTCCTTCAGCACTTCCGGTTGAGTTCTCTTCATCTGCCCTGAAACTCACAAACGAGCTAGCAACGACCCATCTCTCGACAACAAGTTCAGAGGGCTACCACTCGACAAACTCTGCGACAGGAAACAATACCTTGAGAATATCTCTGACATTTGAGAGTGTTGAACTTCTGGAAGACAGTTTTCAATTATCACAAGGAACATGGCATCTTGTCACTATGATTGACTTGGTACTCATCTCTGCCCCGATTTCTATGTCTTGCCCAGCAATTGGGTGCGGGTTTGAAACGAGCCTTCGAACCATCAGCGCTCTTTCCGCATTTGGGAAAGCAAGCTTTCCTGCTACAAACAAAATGGTTTCTGCTTTTGCGAGCTTGAAATCAAACCTTCAGCCGCATGATGAAGCCGAAAAGGAATTTTCCTCTTTGTCAGACTCACTTCTGGCGACCATGCGTCATAACACGCTCGAGCGGCGATGTCCGACATCTCTGTCTGCAAACCGTCGGCCACCTCCCCGTAACATCAGCCCAGTATTGACGGCTGCACGAAGAGAAAGGGAGCAATTGAAACAAGTCATCGACGATTGGGCGATCCAAGAAACATCCATAATCATCAAATGTACCGCATATGTCAATTTCATGATGTCCCTCAGTGCAATCCTTGTTATTGGGGGACTTCTCTGCGGGTTTCTGGTAGGAGAAAGGATCCCAGGTGTTGATCCTTTCAACTTAACGATGTTTTCTTGGATCGTTGGTGGATTCGTTCTTCTGATTGCGAAGAGTGTCAGGGTATCGAATTGGACGTGGCGAGACCTTCTGTTACGTCAGGTTACGTGTCGAAGTGTGAGTGAAGTCTCTAGCATAACAGGATTAGACGCTCAGCATATCCTTGTTTTCCTACTTTCATCAGAATTCAAGATTCCCTTGGGAGTGGGAGGACCATATTGTGGGCCATTCCACTACAATCCCGGCGCTGACGAATTTTCCATCGACGTCAAGCCTACGCTACAGACATTGCTGGCTTCTGGAATCATACCAGTCATGGTCTCAACACTCGGAGGTCCTGTGTTGATGCAAATTCGTGTGGTGCCCGGGGTAGAAAATTGGTATTTCCATACTCGAGGGAGGTCTGTTCCATCATCAGTGTATCTGGAGTTTCCTGATTTTGGCGAGAAGGGAGATGCGATGAAGATTCACAAATCACTCAGCTGGGTCAAAGTACTAGGGTTTTATAACTCAACACAAACTAGCTTTAGATGATTTCATGGTTATAATCACTGTCAACCGCTTTATCTCTCGGGTTTGTAACGCCATTTCCACGTCGTCAATCACATATGTGGCGCTGGGGGTGATCCTGAGGCTTTGTGTTATCCCCGCTAGGGAGTCGTACGTGGATTTCTATTCTCAGATAGTGCTCAGTTTCGGGTAATCCCTATGCTTATTCGGCGGCCAGTGAGTAACTCAAGAACAGGTGAAGTCCATTTCTAGTTTACGTGATACTCTGAAGCGCGATATCTTCGTCGTTGTCGGTTTTGTCCTCCACGATAGTTGATGTTTATGAGAATCAGGCGGTGTGTTCATATTCAACCACCCAAAACTAGGGGGATGAGATTGGCTTCTTCATCATGGTCTGCTTGAACGCAACCAAAGCCACCTCAGGCTGATAAGACATCAGCCCATGACCGGCCTCAAATACTCTCAGCCAGCTCAAGTTCTTAACTCCTTTGTACTCTCCCTTCTTCTTGCCATCAAGTGTGAAATCTTTCATCTCAGCCTTTTCAAATTCCGGTCCTCCAATTCGAGTGACTGCCCGATAATTGCCGATGTAATTGCAAATCCAGTCTAAACCCAGTTAACTTGTTACAAGCTTTTCACAGAGGGCCATGCAAATGCTTACCGGCATCACCTGCCCAAACCAGAACTTGCGTGTCAGTCTTGGCAATGTTTCCTAGTGTCTCGAGAAAAGAGCGCTGGCCATCTCCGCTAGCGGTAAACTTGTCGTACGGGGCTTGGGGGCACTCTTGGTACTGTGACTTGGCGCCGATAGCCTTCATTACCTCCGGTTTGTTGAGGTACTTCATGTAGGTGTTGGGCGGGAACTTGTCATCTTTAGCGCGAACATCGTAGACATTAAACTGCTTAATGGCTTCAATAGGTGCTTCAATGGCGTTGAAGCACGCATTTTCAGCAGCGACGCAAGCCTCAGTGTTTCCCTCCTTGCCCATGCACTTCTCCATGGCGGGCGCACAGTCCTTGTCGTAAGACTTGGCGAGCTCATCATACTTGGCTTGGTCAATGAGCTTGTTGTAAGTATTGTTGATGGCATAATCCAAGTAGTCGCGGTATTGGTTACCTTGTCTTTGCTTAGTACGTAATGGTGGATGTGAAATTCATGTACTCACGAGCATCGATCCAACCGTTGTTTATGCCCAGAGCGACTACCTTGATCTTCTCGCCCTTGATTTCACCTTTGTCGATCTTGGCGTTCTGTGCCTGGAAGTGATCAATGAACTCCGGTCCGTAGTGTCCGCCGTACGACTCCGTGAATAATCCGAAATCCCGGTTCTTGTACTCCGGAAACTGGGTGTAGAACGACTGCATCAAGGACCAGACCTTCGGTGCCGCTTTGACAGTCGAATCAACATCGTTTGTGCCGTAGCTGAAACCAGCACCGATTGGCTGATCCACGTAGAGCTAGGAGGAGGCGACATTGTCAGCATTGATCAATATGCCAAGAGGGTACGAGCGCGGTTGTATTAGAGTTATGGGGCCGTGGCGGGACAGCGACGGCATGGGCGGCTGCCGCGGAGAAACTCACCATGTTCGCGTAGTTGTTCCACGAGTTCGGGTTCAACTTGGGCTCGTCGCCGCCACCATTGAAGGTGCAAGGTCCATTTTCCTGGAAGAGGCCCAGCATGGAGCTGCACCCAGGTCCGCCGTTCAGCCAAAGGGCAACAGGCGCTTCCTTTGGCTTGTCGCGTGCCTCAAAAAACCAAAAGAACATGTTTTGGTCAGTGCCTTGAGGTTTGTTAGTGCCGAGTCAGGTGGATGGGACCCGAGCGGTCCGAGATATGACGTACCAACGTCGAAGTATCCAGAGTACTGCTTCACATTCGGGGTGGTCTCGCAAATTTTCGAATCGGTGACGAACCTCGTCCTGGAGTTCGTCGCCGCATGCTCAAAGACTTTGTAGTTGGTGCCAAGGTCGGACATCTCACTGTAGGACCTGTCGACGGCATAGTTCCTAGTCTTAGGAACAGCCACTGCCGCAGCCAAGCCAGCGAGACCGAGGACGGCCAACGATTGGAGAGACACGCCCATCATGTTGGCGCCACACTCACAGTGAAGGAGGGACTTGAATTGAAAATTGTCAAAGAAGGGAGAGCACAGAGAAGTTAGTTCGCAACGTTAAACCTGATTGCACCCTAAGTTGCACCCTAAGATGTCTAGAGGTGGCAGACATGCGGTATTTGACCTTGGTGAAGGTATGAAAAGCCCGGGCTCCAAGTGCCCAACGATGGAGTGGTCCGCGTGTAAGGCACTTTTGGCCGATCTATTCAGCAGAGCTTGATTTATGGACCTGACGGTTCTAGAGCCTGTTTTTCCTACTCAGCATCTCATTTGGTTAGTGTATTCTGGCAATCGACTCCTGTCTGGGGCAAAATGACAAGCAACACCGCTGGACATTGCCGCTGCACCCCGTTTACTTCCTGCTCTTGTTTCTAGATAGCTCGGTGCGTGCCGAAAGCTAACGTGGGCTACCGCGCTCTCGATGCGTGGAATATGCAGCCCCAGAGCAGTATCGCGGGAGCCGCTGCAGCTAAACCTTAGCATTTGAGGATAGCGACTGGCCACAGTCCGCGCGCGCATGGGAGATGAACAGCCAGCGCAGCCGGCTTCGCTCGGCAAAACATTTCATAGGATTGTTTCGTCTGAGCACACCACCTTCCGTCTGATCCGTGGGCTAGAAACAAAATCATGATTAGACGCTGTTTCGTGAAAACGGAACGAATCTCTCCCTTAATTTTAGCCTCGTTTTCAGGGGAGGGGATGTGTAGCGGGAAGCGCAGCTGGAAGCAGCAAAGAAGGAATTTTGCCTGCGGCTAGCACGATGTGGACTGCAAAGTTCAAAGAAAGACTTGAGGATGCAGCTTTGAGGGAAGAGGTTCCGCAGAACAGTCTCGTGGGCAGTGCCGCCCCTGGCGTCGATCACCAATCAACGCTGTTGATAGAGAATTACGCTTAGATCCCACGAGTCAACGAGGGGTCTCTCGGAAATGGGGCGGATTCTTACTGGACGGAGACCTCTCAGGTATGAGGATTACCCCAGCAGGACTGGAGATCTGCCACGGTAGTCTGCACTTTAATGACGTCCCGAGATTCATGGGATGCATCGAACGGAGTTGAACATAAGCCGGTCACAGCAGCGAAAGTGAAGCTTACTGCTTTACCATAATGTCGGCGCCATGCCCGGAACAATGTCATCCGAGCAGTCGCGGAAGAGGCTTGACACACTGTGGCTGAAGTGCATCGCATTGGAACGACGGGGCGCATATTCAAATGACGCTTTTTTTGTGGTTACATTACCGTTCAAGTATTACTATTATCTGTCATACCTATTCAGGGCCTCATGATCATCATGCGAAAAGAAAAAGCCACCTATTCCTACACAACTCATGCCTTCACAGGCTTCTCCTCCACAATAGGCTCCAGGTCTGGTTTCTCAACACTCCTCTCACTTTCGGTGTCACTTGAGACACCATGGTTCTCAATATCGGTAATCTTCGCAGCTTGCTCTCCTCTCCAGTCTGAAATTTGTGTCAGTGTGCTTTCACAAACGATGTTGGGGTGTAGGGGTTTACTCACGTCTTGACTTCCATGCTGGAACACCAGCAGCAAACATTTCATCAATCTCCTCCAAGGACTTCTTAGCCATCTCTGGCATGCAGAAGAATCCCCATACCAGGCCCATGGCAGATATTGATCCGTAGATGAGACCAACACGAGAGCCAAGGTTTGCCGGCTCCTGAAGGAGGTATGGCAGAGTAAATGATGCGATGAAGTTGCAAAGGTTCGCCGTCAGCCAGAAGAGCATGACGGACTTGTCTCGGAGTGTGATGTGTGGAATCTCCGTCTTGGTTAATTGCAGTCTGGATTGAAATGTTAGTTGAGAGCACCTTCATATAAGCGAACCCAAAAGCGGAGCGGGTCGACTTACGGGCCACCAAATGATACGAAATGGAAGATAGGGAACATGACGGTGAGCGCCACAATGCCCTTGTTGATGTCAAGAGTTGGATGAGCTATCGTTCCCAAGCCACCCATGACCATGAGAACCGCCGTCTGAATGAAGCCCATTTGGAGGAAGAGACGACGGCGGCCAACACGATCGATGATGAACATGAACGTGATGGCGGTGGCAAGAAGCAAAGCTCTCTTAACCATGGTCATCATAAAGGGGTCCACGATCTTCAAGCTCTTCAAGAAAATGGTTCCGTAGAGGTTGGAGAAGGATGCGCCAGAGAGTGACGCCAATGCAGCGGCAGTCAGTCCGTTGACAGTGCGGCGCTAAGGTAGTGTTAGTCTTTGATCATCATCCAAGAGGGGTATTAGACTCACCAAATTTGTGCCCTTGACCAAATCCTTCCACCTGCCCTGGGTCTCGCTGGTGTTCAGGGCCTCCTGCAGAAGCCTCGCCTCCTTCTCCGCATCATAACCTGGCATGGCGCCGAACAAGTAATCGAGATTCTCTACCGCCTTCTGGTACTCTCCCTTGCGAAGAAGCCATCTAGGTGACTCGGGAATCAAAATCCAGAAGAACAAGGAGAAGGCCGGAAACGTAAAGCCGATACCGACGGGAATCTTCCAGCACAGGTCGTTCTTGATGTGACTGGTAAAGTTCGTGACGATGGATGCAATGAAAGCTGCGAAGACGCCATTGACGCCATAAATGGCTGTCAATGACCCTCTTACAGCCGCAGGCGCGATTTCGGCTTGGAACATCGGGATGAGGAAGGCCTCCATACCGACGTGGAAGTTGACGATCATTCGACCCGCAAGGAGTTGGTCGTAAGTCTTCGCCGTGTAAACGATGATCGTACCCGCCATGCAAACGATGTTGGTAAGAATGAATACCAGCCTTCGGCCCCAGCGCTCGCCGATCTGAGCTCCAACAATGACGCCGACCGCGTAGACGATCAATGGAAATGAGTTCATGTACGCCAGCTTGTTTGATGTGAATCCGAATGCCTTCTTTTCCGGGAGGTAGTCACCGAACCTCTTTTCGAATGCTGCACCAGTCTCATCAGAAACGTCAAACCTTTCCTGGCCTGTCAATACTCACGCGTCATGGCCTGGATTGTATTGAGCGTTGAACCCTCATACCCGAAGGTGAAGACGCTCATTCCAAACACCAAGGTGACCCATAGTAGGTTGGAGGTGATGTGACGGGTCACCTTGAAGTTGTGTTGTCGTAAATATGCGAGTGTCATGATGTGTGGTTGTGTTGTTGAGGCAGTCCAAAAGAAGGAATTGTCAAGACCAGCTTACTTCTTTCTTTTGTCTTGGCGTTCGCCTGCGCTTCAACTACGACCCAGGCATAAGCCAAACGCAAACATGGGCGAGGCGGCCGTTCTCTTTTATGAGTTGAAGCATTTGCGTCTGAGCAGATCCAAACGAGAAAGCGAGGAATGGGTGTGTAGACTGGGTTGGGCTGGGTGTCTGATGCGCCTGCGTTCACGGACGCCGTGGGTGTGGGAAAACTCTCAGGCCCCAAGTTGTACACCTTGGGAGCTTAAACACCTCCCGTCGGATGCCGTCGGCCACACGGCACACCAAAGACGCTCTGTCCGCCAGCTGTACTACACGTCGTTTCAATTCAGGCCGTTTCCTTGCTCATGAAGCAAACAACACGCCCCGAACTTGTTGGATGTCTGTCGAGAGGGTCAGAAGGACAGACAACACCATCCCAAATCCCGGTTGCCGTCGTCGAATGTCTGTTGTTTGATGCGCCGATCATTTTCTAGCCAGACAATCCATCCCCTTCATTCACATCCTCGACGACAATATGCCACAATATCTCATCTTGTTTCGCTCAACTGGGGACTTCCTTCCCTGTGATATTTTCCGCATCTCGCGCCTCGCGACGACAGTTGAGCGAAGCGCCGCCCGCTTATTCACGCGTCTTTCCCTGTAATTCTTTCATCTCTCCCGGGTGGTCCGCATGATTCAACTGATCCATTCCATGCAGAGGAGGCGAGTTGACGGGGCCGGGCCGGATGTACCGCCCACTATTATCCATAGCATTTTACTCCGCGGGGTACATTGACACCATCCGATGGTTGACCCTTTGAGTTATGCCGAGAGGTCTAGGTGCGCGAACAGCGCCTGTCCGCGCCAGTTGGCCAAAACTCAGCCAATATCACCATCTCGATCAGCTTGGGCGGTATCAAGCTCTAATGCACGTCAGACTGCTATTCACGAAAACGACTAGACTCGTTCTTGGCTTCTTCTTAGTTTTGCTTAAGCAACCTTGGCTTCAATCACGATGGTGATTACATGAGTGCGCAATGTAATTGCGATTTCCCGTGCCTCTTCGCCGCTTGCCACGAATACAGTCCGTTTTCCCCGACCACAGAGTTTGGAGGATTTGTGGACAGCTCACCTGTTGCCGGGTAAACCCTATAACCTGCGCGGAGTGGCCAAAGTTCGAAGCAACCATGGGACGATAACAGCTCCATCGGGAAAGCAGACCGACAGCAAGTCGCAGGTCGCCGCCCGTCCCGTCTCAGGCCACCCTCTCGGCCGACAAAGCAGAGTGGAGGTCCAGCACCACTCGACATCATTGCTGCTCAATCTTGCCATCGAGTTCGAAACCCCCACCACAGCTACACGCTAGGGCATTTGGATCTACGAAGCTGATGTAAGTTGATACTGAACCGGTGTGACTGGCAGACCCATATTTGCAGAGGAAAGTAACGACAGTAATCGTAGCATTGGACTCTCAGCAGGACTTGGCAAAATGTGTTGCTGTCACATCCCGCTTTCTGGAATAATCCTCTGCACGCCTCGCCTCGGTTTCTCTACAGAACCCCAGGATACGATCAATGGCATAGATCTCGCGAATCTTGAAATTTGTTTCGGTGTTGACCTCGCCTTCGCTAAGTGTGGCCTTGACCTTGCTCGTAAAGATGAGGGTTGCTGGGGAATTGGACGGGAAGTGGCGCTTTGGCCGGCCGCGAAACGTCTCCGCGTTTCGGGCTCTACGAGGGGACTCCCCGGCTTCGGGACTCTGTATGCTCCGCCTGCCCGCCTTGCTTGATTCTACCAATAGGAAGTTGATCCAGTCATCGCAAGTTGCTACGGATTTTGAAGCCTCACCGAATGGTTTCCATGGTGTCCATGGCCTTTGATGGTCTTGCGGCTCTGGGCCCTTGCATTAGCGCCGAGATCTCTTCAAGGGCCAAGACGGGATGCACATGGGTATCGAAGTGGCCATCCGCTTCCCGCGCGCGGCATAGCTTCGTTCCTCGAGATGATCTCCATAATTCATCTTGGCTACATCTTGGCTATTGAGGCGCAGTTAAGCTATACAGGTCGAGCCCCTTTTCCAAAACAATCCGAACCAAGTTATTGATGTTTGGAGAGCACACCGCCAGCTTGCTTCTGAGACATCACCGAGAGGTTGGCACGAGTGGGAGGGTCTCTGAGGTTGACCGACCAAAGCAGCGAGGATATTGGGTGAAAGCTCGTTGAAAGGTTCGGCTGCGACACAGGCAGAACACCGATGAGGCCCAAGACACCGCAGGTCGGACGAATGATGCAGCACGCCAGGGTTGAAGAACCACCAAAGGCCAGAATGCCCATACTGCCGCCTCGCATCTTGGAGACGCATATTGACCAGTAGAAAGTCTACCCGCTTCCCCGCTGCCGAGAAGTTGCTAAACTCGGCTCGAGTGGAACATAACCACGAGGCGGCCAGGGATTCTCAACGTCTCGCACGTTGTCAGAACTTGAGACCCCACGGAAACAACTCGCGAAATCTTGCCCAGCATGTCGATGCTGCAAGGTGAGCCGGAAAGGCGGCAAGGATAGCCCTAGGCAAATGAGAGTGCTCGGACAGGGTCTTCTCTTGACAGACAGCGCCAAGCCTCGGGAATTTTCGACACTAGAATGGCGGCGTCTCTAGCGTTGCATTGCTGGCCTGTCAAAAGGATCGACCAACGACATATCTACTTGATTCTGTTTCTGTCGAGGAAGTGTTCATCACCCAAACAAGAAGGACGCGGCGCTGACGTTGAGGCCCGCTGCTTCGTCAAGACCGCGTACTGGCGGCACTTGCTTCAACACGTCTTGCGATCCTGCGACGCTTTCTCCAAGAAACTTGCAGGGGAGCAGGTTGGAGAACAACCCCCGCACAATGCTGCACATTCAAGATATGCCAAGTAAACTTGTCACATTGTGACAGCCACCAGTCCCTTCAGGCAAAACACCAATGAGCCCACATCCCGTTTTCTTGGCGATGTGGGCTAGATGTTGAGCACCAAACTGCTTGATAATCAGCATGTCAACATCCTGTGGAGCGCGGCTTCCGCGCACTTGTTTCTGTCTAAGATCTTAGTGCCCGAGAGATTTGCCGCTGTGGATGTCGCGTGGGGAATCGCCGGATGGGGCAACCAGGGAAGTAGGGTAGCGAAAGTGCAGCATGAGCCTCGGTGAGGTCGAAGGTCTAGTAACGGAGGGGCTAGACTGGGGAGCGCAACATATCCCCTCTTCGTGATAGATCGCGGGGGTGGCGGAGTCCACCCACATGCAGCCGAGTAAAGAGCCTCATTCAGCTTTTGATAATCACATCATAGTCAATGATGAATCGTTTTCCACTGACCAAATTCTTATGCCTTTCCGCGGGCCTACACTACCAGTTCGGATCTCAATGACTCTTCCAAGAACATGTTTGCCATCATTCGAAATTTGACGCTGTGATTTCGTGTGCCAAGACTGTCTTTCGCGCACCGCATGAAGAAAACAACATGACAGGCTGCATTTCACAATGGATGATAGAATTGTTGGTAATCGGACTGAAGGCTGGGTCAATCAATGCATCGCGATGCCAATACCATGCGATGATGATGTTACGGTTGGTGTTGGATGTGACCATCCACCATCAGATGATGGTCCATGAAATGACTCGCCACCTCAATGCGAGGCTGTGTTCATGGGACCATCTCTTGGCATGAAGAAAGGTCGAAAGATTTGACCGCGAAACAAAAGGCCAGGAGAGCGAAAGCGGAAAGGGGTCACACGGACGCGAGATCTGATAGCAGAGGAGATGGTGCCTGGTCTCATCTGATGTTGTGATACACCAATGACATTGGCGACATTGCTACTGCCGGACACCCCAATTTGACGTCATTTCGTAATTCCAGGAACAGCGGAACGCACATCCCGAGCCGACAAATCTTCTATGGAATTTGTGCCGTGTGCACAGAGGCTGCAAGTGCTCAGTGCTAGCTGAGAGTCATGATGAGTTCCGATTCGCCAGATGCAGGCGTGAATGGTTTCAGTCCGCCGGACCAGAATCCGCGAATTTCACGCTAGAATGAATCGCTAGTGCCCCGGATAATTATCGTTCGAGAAGGCCACCGACACGGAAGAGGCTGCCGAATATTTCGAGTCTCTCTGTATGCAGGTCGTCGACCAACTTCTCTGTGCGTTGATTTCTGCTCAGACCCCATTCAGCAACACTTTTCCTTCATCGAATATTCAACGTTTCTAGCCAAAGCACAAAACACGGTTCACTGAAGAAACCTAGATGAAATCCATCACTTCTTCAACGAAAACATGCCGATGTTCCCGCGGAGACGCACCATCGCACAGCCGCGGAGATACATCTAAACTGTCGTGCCATTAAGCTCGCGTTCGCTATGCCCGACATTTTGGATGACCTGTCATCGAGACATAGGGTATCTGACCGCGGCAGGAGCCTTAACCTTTTCCAAACGTGTAATTTCCTCCTGCCGATGAGCCTGCTTCTTCTGACCATGGTGTAGTAAAACTCTGCATCTCGTATCTTTCGAGACATCCGATATCTCTATCCGACCAACGACCCGAAAGCCGTTGAAGTACGGCGCCTCATCCCGCTTTCCAGATGGCTTGACTTCGACCAAAGCAGCTCCGTGGGCGGCCTCTGGGCAACTCAGAACGTGCGGACATGACAGCATGGATTCTAAGTGCCCATGGACCTGAGTTCTTTCAAGCCAATGACACCTACGGGCGTGTGTGGTGCGTGATTATCAGCTCTTCTTTCAGCTCACGGCACGGAAGGTTTGCCATGATTGCCCAAGCTTGGAGTTGGTCGAAGTCGCCACAATCTTTCGTCCCCGACTAGCTTTTCTTTTGCACCCCTTCTGTGTCTTTCCTCCTGTTCCTCTCGCAACGGGTTCTACTGATGGTTCTTGCTAGATGCTCTCGGTCCTCTAGAGGGGATGATTGTCGAAGTATGGGATGGTAGAGTACGCCAAAGACGAAAGATATTACGCGAGCGTGACATCACGCCCCACACACAACTTCGGAAATGCAACTTTCTCGGATTATTCAATATCTTGCCATGTCGCCAACAGCATCGTTCAGCTTCTTGCCTGGGATCTTTACTGGAATTGGCAGAAACACGACGGCCGAAACACAGGTGGCGTCAAAGCCATTGATGCGAAGTGACCACCCTCCCACCATCTGCGTACTTTCTCAAGATGCTTTGTTGAACTTCCTTCACTGCGTTCTACATAGTACGTCAAATGTGGCTGTGTTCGTGTGAGGTGGCTGTTTACACACGTGAAACGAGTGCTGTCGCGATGGTGTGCTGTTTCTCCTCGCCGCCCAAGCCTCCATAGTTGGCTTGTGCTTGTGTGTCGGTCACATACGACCATACCCATTGGAAAACTCGGGATCCCGTCCGCTCTCCCATAGACAAGCCAATGAGGGCTGGAGTAGTAGTCGGGTCGGTGACGACCGGCGAATGCCCGGTGTTGTATGTTTTTGGTCTTTAGTTTGTTTTTTAGTGTTATCGTAGCCTTAGCACTTACGCATCTGTCGGTGCCCTGGGATGATCCGGAATTCAATTCGGCACGGATTGCCGGTGACATCTCTAGACGTGCCGATGCAACTGAGCATTTCTCCATTATAGCCGGCCAGACCCGATGTTCAATCTCCATCATTCACTCAATCCTGGTAGCAAACCAGGAACATCACGATGATTCTAGGATATCCACGAACGGGACTGGTCTGCGTGTGCACCGAAAATAAGATTCAGACACACTCATGCAGCTGGTTCCTGGCTAGCGAAAGCCGTGGCCCGTCAATAAGCTCATACTTCACAAGCGGCCCCCACAACACCGGTGAGCCGGTTTGGCATTTTTGTGAACGGGCGCGTATTTCCTCGATTGTTAGGAGCCTGAATGCTGAGTTGACTGGATGCCCGTGTGAGCTCAAGCTTTCGAGAAGTCGCCGGCGGCTGTATCCGCCCCTTGCATGTCTATTCGGCGGGGCCTATGCCGGCTCCTCGTGTCATCTGACTCGGGTGCGGCGCCGGTGATCGAGGACCCACTCGGCACCTCGGATCGGTACCTCGGAGATAAAATGCCGGGGTGCGGGCGGTTCACCCTACCCATCCAGAACACTCGTGATCTTCAATGTTATGCTACGATATAAGCTTATAACATTTTATTTACGCGAGCACCAAAGGGTGGAGGTAACAAACGCGTAACTCCTGGAGAGGTTGCGATGATTCACCAGTTCGCTGGCGGCGGCTGCAGGCCAGGGCTTAGCTGACATCGTCGCTCTCAGCTTTTAGTTAGCGTCCACCCTAACAAAGTTTCCATAGCACACGACTACCTGCCTTACGCGGCAATCTCGATCTACTATTGTTTGCTTTCTGCGACACGCGTCGTCGTCTTCCAATATGGGAATTTAGCAATTGGCCATGTGTGTCGTTTGCTTTTCGCTAAATGAACGAGGCGCTTCACTGCAATAACAATTCCTGCCTTCGATGCCTTTGATGGGCTTTCTAGCTCAGACTTCCCGGACGGAACTATTTTAATTTCCTGTCCAATGAACTGGCCGCGGCGCAAAGCATCGCGATAAGAGGCATCATACGACTGTTGATCTACATGCAGGTTCCCTTGGATGCTATTGCATTTCCCATGGGTGGCATATCGTCAATGCTGGTCCTAGAACTAATTCTTTTCGATGGTTCGATCCAGATCTGAGGTCAAAGGTTCAAAACGTGATAACTTATTACCCTTGCTCAGGATTCAGCACATCCCAGAACACATTCTCAATTTCGGCATTTAGTCTTGCACATGGCATTCGTATTCTCATCGAGATCGTAAGTGGTCTGTTAAAAGTTTCGATCACACAGGAAGCTCAAAACTTGAATTTCCTGGGCCAAACAAAGACGGTGATGTTGCGCCACCGGAAGTGGACGCCTAACAATCCGTCGCTAATGCAAGATGAGCTGCAGCACGTGCGTCATCAAGTTTGGCGTCTTGTTTTCACCGCCGAATGCTCACATGCGCTTTTGAAGACAATAGCGTCCGCGGATCATCATATGAGATAACGAAGATATCTAGAGTTTTCACCTTTTTCGGTTCAAAATTCTAGATCTGGATGACTGCAGTGAGTACCGCACAGTGAAGATGGCAAGCGTGAAGTTTCGTTCAGGTCTCGGTTGAGCTGAGTCAAACGGTCTGTGTATTACCTCAGATGCGCGGATGCTCACAACGATACTTCCCACCTCTCCATTAGAATAGCTATCATTCTGGAACCCAAGCTAAGATAACTTCAGATATAGAAAATACGGGCTGATGTCTCCATCATCGTTGATAGGTTGCTATTGGCTTCGTAGAATGATGAACAATGCTTGAGGATAGAGTCGATTCCGGGTTTTGAGAATGACCCCACACCGACGGACTTTGAGATAACAGGCAGTGGAGTTTCAGCCATATTACAGATGCGCGTTTGGCATCATTTAGTGGTATTGAGCCTCTATTCTTTCAATTCATGAATCTCGAGGTCAGTATATTTGTCAAGGCGGGATCTTTTGCGGGCCTCAAAAGCATCCGCCACGCCGATTCTGATCCACAAAGACGCACCGACACGGGTCCACAAACCATTGATAAGAGTTCATCTACAGCAAGACCTTGGGCAAGTAGACGCATTCGTATTTGAAAGCCCAACTATCCTGTTGATAGACGGCTTCATCGCAATCTAAGGCTGGAGCTGAGCGGAGAGTTCTTTTTACGACTCGTGCATTCGGACAAGGAACATGTTCTCGGTGTCCGCCTGTCATCCGATGCAGCAAACACCACTTGGGCAAAGTCAGTCCTAAAGGCACTCATACTATACAGGATATAAATACAATCGTGTAGAGAAGCCGATTGGGGAAAGTACAGCTTTACGCAGGATATCGCTGAATAGTATGCCTTCCCTCACCCCCCTCTTCGGCAATGACATTCGTCACGGATTTACGTGGGGAAACTTCTTGGTTGCTCTCGTGTTCCTCGTATGTGATGGCCGAAAATACCCCATACCGAAAGGAGACCATCTGACACATGCCATTACCAGCCCATTGGATACGCCATAGCACGAGTCGCCTACAACATTTTTCTACATCCTCTACGGCACTACCCGGGCCCAAAATTAGCTGCTTCCAGCGATCTCTACTATGCCTGGATGATAGTCACAGGGCAGCCTCACAAACACATCGCTGAACTCCATGCACAATACGGGCCCGTCGTCCGCATCGACCCAGCCCAACTATCATATACGGACCCATCCGCTTGGAAAGACATCTTCGGGCACCGCAAACAAGGGCAAGCAGAACACTCAAAGGATCCAATCTTCCATGCCCCCTTCCGCAGTAACATCATTGGCGCCGACCGCGATGACCATCGCCGTTTCCGAAGGCTCCTGTCGCATGGGTTCTCGGCACAAGCTATGATGAACCAGCAGCCGCTTATAACTCAGTACGTCGACCTTCTAATCCAGCGACTGCATGAGAACGCAGACGGGGGCACGCGGAAGCTGGACATGGTAAGCTGGTACAACTGGTGCACGTTCGATATTATCTCCGACCTTGCGTTTGGGGAGCCTTTTGGGTGTCTGCAGAACAGCGACTATCATCCGTGGGTCTCGGCAATCTTCGGCGCCGTCAAGCAGAACGCGCTACTTGGGCTGATTGGAAGGTATGCGGTACTCGCGCCGTTGCTGAAGGCAATGATACCCGAGTCGGTCAAGAGAAAAGCGCAGGAGCACTTGGACTTGACCTACGCAAAGGTTGACAAGAGACTTGACTTGGCAACGCCTAGGCCTGATTTCATTCAGGCAATGACGATGAAGGGAGACTTGGTAAGTTGCTTTATTCTCAAACATTGCCCAAATTTCATGCGATTCGACAGCAAAGAACCCCGGCGTCTAATTTCGTACAGACCATGAGCCGGGAGGAAATCTACGACAACGCTAATATCCTCATCGGGGCCGGGTCTGAAACTACGGCAACTGCGCTCTCCGCTGCAACATACCTACTAGCAATGAATCCTCCAGTCCTGCGGAAGCTTGTCGCTGAGGTCCGGGGATCATTCTCTTCAGAAGGTGATATTGATTTCGTGAGCGTCCAGAAATTAGACTACATGTTGGCTGTGCTCGATGAGACCTTGCGCCTGCATCCCCCGTCACCTAACGCGAATCTGAGGCGCGTGTGTGACGGCGGAGATGTCATCTGTGACAAGTTTGTTCCTCACGGGGTAAGTCCAATAGAGCGCTTCCCTGACTTGACAGCTTACCAGAATCTCCACAGACCAGTATTGGCGTCTGGCACTACGCCATCTTCCGCGACCCCAGAAACTTTACCCTCCCTGATTCGTTCATCCCGGAGCGGTGGCTTGGCGACAAGCGCTTCGTCAATGACAACAAGGATGCGCTTCAACCGTTCTCGTTCGGGCCGCGGAATTGTATTGGAAAGAAGTAAGCTCTACCCTGGGTCTATGGTCTATTTTAGTTGCGACTTCTTAGCCAAAGCATCTAGTTACCAAACTTACTTTACCAGCCTGGCCTACGTTGAAATGAGGATCATCTTGGCTAGAGTCCTGTACAACTTCGATCTCACGATTGCAGAAGACTCGAAGAAGTGGCAGGACGAGGAGGAGGTTTACACATTGTGGCTCAAGGGTGACCTGAATGTCTATCTGAATCCCAGGAAATGAGCCAAAAATGTAGCGAATACGCAATCATTGGAAGAATCTCTAGGAATGCTCAGTCACAGACCACAGATTGGTTTGTTCAGATGTTCAGGGCCACTGAAGGGCGCGTTGGTCTTGGGGATGCACCTGACTCGGCCTCGGCACAAGCCGCCGAGGAGGCATTCGGCTCGTCGGCCTCGGATTTAAAGCGATAGAACAGGAATCAGCATTGTTGAAATCAAGCATTTTAGTTTTACTCTCTCGTATTTTGTTGAAAGCGTCCTACGGCACGAATCCTTTCTTTGGATTTGACAGCACATTGATTTCGATGTATTATGGGAAGCCTCCTAAGCATAAGTGGATCTCAGATCTTCTCTCACTAAGCTCAACTATACGAATCCATTTTTTTCAGCTGCAGCTTTCGTTTCTCCCAGACATAACCAATGAACTCTTCGTGAATTATTGTGTCGCCGCCGTCTTCTCTAGCTATCCTTGCTCGGCCGTTCCAACTAGATTTGGACTAGCCTAGCCTTCGACAGGACTGCAGGGAAAAGCGTAACGTAGGTCAGATGGCTCCTTGTTAGGCTTGTTACGGACGCACCGGTGATGCATTCATACCTCTCAGTAGTCGCGCATGAACAGACTTTAGACTCCAGGTGCCCTTACATTGGTGGACACAACCACCATGACGTTGGCTTTGGCTTGATCGTCAGGGGCTCACCAGGACGACAAGGGTCAGCCTCTGTTCCTATCGCCATTGGGTTTGAAGGTTGTGAACGCCCTAATTCAGTCTTGCAACCTTATGTACCGCATCTCGATCCGTCTGCCCTTGCATGTCATTACGACGTGCCCTGTAACGATATCTTCTTTTGTCAGGCCACCCGGAGTGTTTCCGTACAAGTCACTGCAGGCGTGAATAACCTCAAACCGATCATAATCGCAATCCATATGCGAGGTATGGACTTGCTTACGCCGTTCCCAGGATATGGCAGCAGTTGTGGCAGATATAGCTCCGCCATTGAAGCCGATCATGCCGCCAACCATGTAAGCCGCAAGTCATTCTGCTGTGGTTGACCGCACTCGTGTAGGATCCAGGATGTCAATTCAATCTTCGACTGAATGTGCCAATATCGCCTAACACATCTTCTTACAGTCTCGAAGATGTTGAACATGCTGTTATTAAGCAAGTCAGCCATTAATGACGACTTACCATTGAACGAAGTTCTTGGAATTGGTGATGGTACTGCTAACTCCATCGTTGATGAAGTCTTTGAAAATGTTGAACGTTTTCTGGAGCTAGTCCGTTGATGAAATACTAACGAACATTTGCAGAACAGGAATCTTTTAGCATTGTGATCCCCTTTGATATGATTGATCGGTCATTCATGTTATCTTTATTCCTGATAAGGCCCATGACATCGTCCCCGCTAAGCAGGGAAATATCAGAAATCTCGGCAACACTCAAGTTCCTATACAGACGCGGGCCCAATCAAATTGTGTGCTACTCAACGTATGGCTGCACGGGAGTTTCAAAGAATCTAACACAAGCTGTCAGTGGTGAGCTCTCCAGCTAGACTTGTGAGGTTCTGCAGATACCATGAAGGTAGAGAATGAGTTCATGATGAGGGAGCCCGCTGGCCCATCGATAGTATCGTGACAATAATCAACACCGCCAAAGTTGTTTGTTGGTGCGATCCGGTGCGGTTCATCTGTTCCGGATCGTGTAAAATACTTACCTAAGCTGGAAGCCCACTCTGTCAATACTTCGGTCATTCTCACAGTATTATATAGCTTCATCTTAAGGCGACTTGGCCTTTACACATTCCCATATTTCTGGTGTAGGCTTTCCAGCATCAGTTACGGCTGAATTTGTAAACTCGACTTCCTTCCAGTCTAGATCGGGAATTGTGTCAGCTTCAGGTATAGGTGTGAAGCGGGGAATCTGCAACCTCGACAAGAGGCTTTTCGCTGCCGACAGAGCGATTCGTTTTCACTAGAGTCCATAGGATGACGCAAATCTGGCTCATCCCATCAGCACGTCATGTGCAATTAACGATGCCGCCCATGAGCTTATAAGCGCGGTCGACCTGGCCATTGCCATTGGCATTGCTCGTGCCGACATTGATGACGAGGAGTTTTGGTCGTTATAACCTGGCTTTGGTACAATCTCATTGCCTCTCTGATATCATCTGTTATGACTCGCATCATTCCGGGGGTATGAGCAGCGCTCGTAAAAAAACAAATGGTTCAGTTCATGGTGTGTAATCATTTGATGGGTCTGATTAGAACTGCAGTATATCGAGGTGTTCCGAAGAAATAATCTGTCGAAGAGAACGTTCGAATAAATGTAGCTGTACTTAGTTGCTCCAGGGGTCGCTCTGTGTTTCATAGTCATTGAACTCTGGGTTGATTTCTAAGACAAAACCGCGAGTACTGAACCAATCTTCGTGTTCTGCGAAGGGTCTGCTTACTCACCATCACACGGATAAGGTAACCGTGTGATTGTCGGCCGGCTAGAGAGAACTGATGGGCATGTGTTATTGGGTGTAGCAGGTGTTGCAGGGCAGATTGATTCGTTGAGTCTTGACTTAAACAATATGATGAGTTGGCACTCAGTTCTAATTCTTCCACGTAGTGAAGAAGGAGGTGCCCAGAACTCAATATCATAAGATGGATCATGTAGTCCTACGGCGCATTGTTTGGTAGGATCCAGACAGGATGAACAGCGTATTGTAAATATTGCTGGGCCACTTGTAAGTCACCCATCGATTTATCCATCATCAACAATGCTCGAGGTCTGATGACAACTGTTGCATGCTCCCCGTTCGTATCTATCTTGTTGATACAGGTGAGTCTGACGACAAAGTTACTGTTGGTTGTGGTCTCGCGACACGCGGGATGCCACGCTTGAGCCGTTGCCGACCTTGCCGACGAGTTTCACGAGGAATTATGCCTGATTCCTGGGAACTTTGCAGTTTTAACACATTAATTATTTTAATGCTTTCTTCCTTCTTGTTCCATCTTCAATTGAATTCCACCTCAAGTCTGACGCAAGCGAAAACCAAGCCGTCGATAGTAGCCTGTGATGCTGTCTAACTGGCAGTGCGGATCAATCAATACACGGTCTTTGACAGTCCAGGTGTCTCAATTTATCTATCTCGCTCGTTGGACGTGGATAAGAGTCCGAGCTCAAGCCACTCTCCAGGATGTGGCGGAAACCACGACGCCGAGCGACTCAAATCCCCCGACCGGAGCTTGCACCCGGTGGGGCCGGAGCATACCGTCAGCATAGATTTCTATGAGTCGGAGTTACGGTGTCTGAGCAAACCCCGGGCGATGAGATTTATGGCGCTCTCTACTTCGGCACTATTGCTTGCATTCTCATGCTTATAGGAACGATTGCTCAGGCGAATGGCATTGCAACGCCATGAGACAGTGTCATCACTCAATAGTTACTTCATCCAAACTCGAAGAGATAACTGTACGAACTTTTGGTCAGATACAAGGGTTGCACAACGTGGCGGACATTTTCCGCAAGGTGTGGTAGATATCGATACGAATCCGAGTATTTGTATTCGGATAGACACGCGTCGCCAGATCGAACTCCACAGGGGCCTCCGCATAATTAAGCCCCCGCAAAAGGGACGGGCCTAAGAATAGCATTCCCGGTAACATCAGCTCGACGACTGCAAGTCCTCGTTCAAAGAGTAACTGATCAATGAATGCAGTGCAATCCTGGGGGTGCCAATGAGTTCCATCACCAAAGCGCCTTGAACCGATGGGTCAGCGGCGATGCCGAACGACATGAATAAAGCACTCTTGGTGCACCTTTCAAGCGAGCTCAAAATCCCATCGCCTTCACTTGTTCCTACTCATCTCCCAGCCGATGTCACACTAGACATGGGAATTCTCGGCGGCTTCTCAGTCATGCCTACGAAGATCGACACGACGGGGGCGGTGGTGTTGAAGTTGGGTTCCGAACGCCCACATCCCGATTTCAGTGGGGTTGTAGGGACAGCCTCGTCAGCTTCCACGAACTTGACGTCAAAACAATATTGGATAGGGCTTGCTAGATATTGAGGGGTCTGTATTCAGGATCTTTCACTGGTTTTCATAATGTAGCTGTTCCTTGGATCAACCAACCATTCCTCCTTGCTTACGTACCAGGGTGAATTAGATCGACTCTGATTTGTTGGTACATGAGTTAGGTGTTCTGGACTAGGCTATGAATATTTCAGCCTCCCAAGGGTTGCTCTTGGTGACGCGTATCGGTAGGTTTGATAGGGGAACAGGCATTGGACATCGATGCGTGGAGACTGGGGAAAACGGAGAAGACCGCGTCGCCCAGAGGAAAGGGGCGCAATGGGAATTTTCACCCCGACGGGTGATCCGCGGCCAGCTAGCTGGCTGTGAAAGGGGAAGAGCAGCTATCACTGAATCAAAAGGAGCTTGATACAAATAAGGGCGTGGTTGTTGTTTTGTAAACATCTCTACCCTCGTCATCCAATCTTTTCAAACAACGGCGATCACATTCTTTCCGTCACTCTCTCTTCCACCAAGATGAAACTGCACTCGCTCGCGTCCATTGGCCTCCTGGCCTCCGCCGTTGTCGCCCACAAGGAGGCCGCTCCTGGTGTGATCAAGCGCCATGCCAACCTTTCCAAGCGTTGTGCTGCTGGGTCCGCGGCCTTCAAGCAGAAGCGGTTCCAAAAGCGCCAAGAAGCCGCCAACCTCGAGCGCAGATCCGGCAACAGCAGCGTCACGATCGTGACCGAGGCTCCGTACTACGAAGATCTTCAGAACAACACCTGCGTCCTCGCGCCCGATGTCACCGCCGGGCCTTACTATTGGCCCCGGTCAGAGACCCTGCGTCAGGATATGACCGAAGACCAGATTGGAGTTCCTCTCACCCTTGACGTCGGTGTTATTGATATGGCAACTTGCGAGCCTCTTCCAAACGCGCTTGTTGCGTTTTGGCACTGCAACGCCACGGGAAGCTATTCGAGTTTCACGGGCCGTGATCCTAATACGGATTTCCGTGAGCTCCTTGAGTCACTGAATGTCACCGACTTCGAGATTGGTACTACGGATTTGCATACCGATGACACTACATGGCTGCGTGGAATGTGGCCCACCAACGACGATGGTATTCTGGAGATGAAGACGATTTTCCCTGGCTTTTACATTCAGCGCTCTATTCACATTCACGCGCAAGGTAAATTGAAGAATAATTGACGTCGAGATTGGTGCTAACAATGCCTTACTAGTTTTCACCGATTGGGTCGTCACCAGCAACGGCACCGTCAAGACAGGAAAAACCAACTCAATTGGTCAGCTGTACTTTAACGAGACGGTTTCCCAGGAAATCATGGCTCTCGAACCCTATGTGTCGCACACTGAGATCAACCGCACTACCAATGACGTCGACTCTGTCTACTCTGAGGGATTCGCCAACGGCTACAACCCTGTCATCGACATTGTTCCCTTGGACGGAGTTGATATTCGAAATGGCATGGTTGGCTATATCACGATCGGAATTGATACGGAGAACAGCCCTTCTTTGAGTGGATCAGGTGGCAGTGGCGGTGGTGCGGCTCCGAGCAACACCACGACACCGGCTTAAGAGTCATAGCTGCGGAAAGGTTCGGAAGTCAAATTCCATAGCGAGGTGTTTTTGTTTCATCTGAATAGAGGTTAGCATACGCTTGTGACACAGGTTTGGTACTTAGAAGTCAGATCAGCTCAAGCAAATCCAATAGAATCCGGGCTTTGTTCAACGATTTTTGATCATTGTAGCTTACATGATCTCTTCACCCTACGTGGGATCACAGCGATCGGCGATTGACATGAGCAAACTAAATCGCTCAAGAGTCGGGTGGTGACCGCTATGGCCGTGACCGTTGTCAACGCCATCGCCATCGCCGTCGCTCTTGGCATCGTTCTCGTCAAGGCTTATACGGGCCAGGGATCCGTGACATAGCCCGCCCAGTGCAACCGCCTTTCGTCTATGCTCCCCTGGAACTTCCCTATCGACCTTGCAGTAGATGATAAGGAATAGGCTAGCTAACACCAGGTCCTCCACTGTCTGCCTTTGGGATCGAAACCGTGCGTCAGCTCATCCAATAACAAAGTTGGTGAACTTGGGGTTTTCGCGTACCTCTCGAGCTTTGTGCCGGACGACGACTGGGAGAAAAAGCAAGGGATGGCATCAATCACCTGCTGGGCCGATTCCAAGCACGTCCGAATGCAGCACCCATGTCCAAGAGCATCTTGATCCCCGTCTCCGTCATGCTCGGACATGGGCTCAGCGTCAAACTCAGCAGCGGCAACAATCCACGGGCAATTTGTTAGGAAGACAGCGCGGTGATACATGCAGAAGGCCATGCGTGCGGTGCTGGTGGGCAGACAGCCGGTGTTACCAGGCGTGATCCGCAAGTTCAGGTCGGGGAAGGCTTCGACCCAGTATCGCAGCTGTTCCTGGGACTTCCAATGGCTTTGCCTTCTGCCGCCGCCAGTCACCGCCGCTGAAGAGTACGCGTAAGACGCCCGGGGACTGAACTGCCTCCTCAAACAACGATGCATCACAGCCGCCAGTGACCGTATGCCCAGTAGGTCCTCTTCGGATCTGTGGCTTACAGGGCCCGAACCATCCACCCAGTCGCAATCGAGCATCTGAAAAGACGTCAACGTTACGGTCCAGATGTTGCTTATCTGTGAAGGTCTATCTCTCCCGGAAATTTCTTGTTGTGAGACGCATGGAGAAACACAGCTTTGTTTATATGAATGCACATTGCGGTGTCGGGATTGAGAGTAGACTGGCTTACCGGAGGTGCTCCTCGGTTAAGAGCGTAAGACACGTCAAGCACATACGAGTAAGCCGAGCTGAGAACAGACTCCTCATCGTCAGGATTAATCTGTGCCAAGTCCAGTTCGCGAACATGCATGACGGCGATTGCCACATTCTCGGTGACAAGAGATGGTATATTGCACTCGCTGGCAATAGAAGCCTGACGGTAGCGAGGAATTGTCAGTAAAGAAGGAGAGCAGTGCACAAGATGCACGAGCAAAAAGGGGCTCAGTAGAGTTAACTGACCATCAGCAACGACACCTAACATTGGACCAAGACATCAGCTCAGGTGCTTATCAACTACGACCACGACACTTTTCACGACATATCTTCCCTCTTCATCTTTTACAGGATCTACCGGCGGAAACCGACCTGGAGTTTGAGCGGCTGACTAGGCAGCCCTCGCACACACCCGCGGAATGCAAGAGCGGCACGTAGACGCCACGATGCCCGGGCGTCTTCGAGGTTTCCGCCTTCAGCGTTATGTGAGCAAGAGGAACTCTCCTTCTGCTTCTGCTTCTGCTTCTGCTTCTGCTTCTGAGCACTGCAATCGGTAACAATGGCGTATACGTGCTGTCGGTGATAGTATGCGCCCAGAGCGATGACAGCGCTTGCGAAACCGCGGACGAGGTGGCTTGCTTCCGGGAGACGGGCCTCCCTAAGCCGTGCCTCGATGTTGGCCTTGGGAATGAAACTGGGAACGTTGACAGTCAGGATGCATGTCACATAGTCACGATGCCACGTCACGACGACAGCAGAAATAAAACAGACCTGTAAAAGTAGTCGCTAAAGGCTGTGATGTGTCATATGTCAGCGTCTGAACCCGTCATCAACTAATATGAAAGAAAAGACCGTGGTCTACAGGGAGTTTTCATTTTGTCTTCGTTTCTTTCACTTTTAGACACAAATTTACTTGCCTGCAATATACGCTTGTAAAGCCGCATCACTTTCGAGCATCCACCAAGAGCCGTCGTAAGAATCCGACTCGCCAGCAGGCACTGGGTTCGCGGTTCTGCTAGCGTCTGGCGTGTTATCTTCAGAGACGGCCAGAGCACGAACAATATTTTGTTGGCTGTTGCCGAGCGAGCGGTAGACAGCGTCGCGCAGTCCGTAGAAAGACTGCGAAGATGCGTTTATTTTAGGCCGGCCCGGGGAAGACGGCGGAAGCGGTGCACTAACGCGTGCACTGGACTCGGATTTTGTGTCGCTGACCACAACAATATCGATCGACTGTTGTTTTTTCGCTGGGGAAACAATTTGAGGAGCCGCCTTATAATTAATTGGCTTTTCCAAGTCGTCGACGGCGGTTGTGACGGACGATTCGAGGAACTGAGAGGGGGTTCCTGCTTCGGAGGTTGGCCAGCCCAAGTCGACCGCCCATTCCATGTCATCATCCAACGAACCAGTAGAGCTAAGGGCGGAGGTGGCCCCCTCGAATGACTTAGAGGAGCTCCATGGAGTGGCCTGTTCCTCTTGAATGATGTCAACAGGTGGATCGCTTGAGTCCAGGGTATTGGCCATACTGGCTTCGTCGACTACGAATGGCAACGGGAACTGGCAGTCGGGCCCATCGGCCGGGTCGCATGGGTAGTAGGCCTGCTCCAGGCCACGGTTGCGGCCGTCCTGTTGTAGTATTTCAGGCCTTGGGCCGGCAATGCCCGCGGCAAGTGGGCGAGGAAGAGACATCAGCTGCGGATGAGCCGTGAGGAAATTACGGTGGTCGGCACCAGCTCCGAGCGGGGGCCCGTATCCGAGGTCGAAGCAGCCGTCGCTAGGAGCGTACATAAGAAAGTTAGACCGCAAAGACGCGGGTCTTCGACGTGGACGGGAGGCGTAATCCGGATAGAAACATTGTTGCCCAGTCCGCTAGGGTTGGGGTGCATCGTGTCAGCTCTTGAGGTTAACGAGTGAGAATAGCAACCAAAACAAAAGAAAAGGAAATCGGGCTCACTTGGCAGGTCAAACAAGGCTGTTTCTTGTCGCCTGAATTGCGCATGCATCCTATTCTTAGCCTTTGGTTCAAACATATTAAGAAGGTAGGTACGGACATCGTGTCTTCTTCTCCCGGCACAGAAGACAGGCCCCACGGCGTCGTCTTTGCTCAAGCATCATGGTTTTTGGGCAATGATTGCTACCTACGATATCCCCTCTCAGTACACACGCACCAAGAGAGGGGGAGAATGAGGCGCGGTTCATTGACTAATAGACCGTGATTCGGGGTCGGATGACTGATACACAATACTGGCCGCTCAGTTGAGATGATCGACGCAGCGGGGAAGGCAATTAGTAGAAGCCCAGGTCGTCTTGCGGTAGAAAAGATGGGATTCGTAATAACTGCATATACTATGTACATACAACAGTCCGCTGGACCTGGCGTAGCAGAATCGCATGATTACTCTTCTCTCCGACGTCGAATGTGATCAGACCCCTCTATTCCTCCAACCATGGCTGCCAAAGGCACGGAAAGCCTCATAGCTGCAAGGCCACACTGTATTAGCAGCGCTAGGCGATATTCGTGTAAGCGCTGCCTTTATTAAATACCTTTCTGGTAAGAATGGTCAGTCGGGTACGTAAGCGGATGGATCGACAACCTGTCTGGGGTTGCGGCTAATTATTTCAGGGCTTCTTTTCGACCACGGAATTCCGTTTCAATACTAAAGGCTCAGGGGTTTCCTAAGGTAGAAACTATCTCGTGGGCTGCCACATGCCGAGCGGGAACCCCCCCGTGCGGAGTAAAGCCAATTAACATATACGAGAATACACCAAGAACTGGTTTAAACCAATCAAAACCTTCTTTCTCTCGGACTTTTGGGGTAAAATTAGGGCCATACTCGATACGTATTCTTTGGTGTCATGTGGCAGCCGATGAGATAGCTTTTCTTGCTGACCCAAGTAACACACAACGTTTCTCATCAGAAAGGCAAAGTGTTCGTTGTCAGGCGACGCAAAGGCAAATCTGCGAAGTCTGTTTAAGACCCAGAAAGGCGGAAAATTCGGTAGGTAACTAATTCCCGATGGACGAACAAGATATCGCCCAACACAACCCAAAACACACCAACCTTGCGCGATGTCTCGGCGGTTAGTGGCCATATAGGGCATGATGCGTGAACAGGCTTCTTCCTCCCTGTCTTTTCGTCCCCATTGTTTGAGATGTGCCTTTGCAATAGCCGCGACATGAATAATTTACTTATGAGCGCACTATAACTCCGAAAGACCACCATTCAGCAAGCATCGAATCAAATAAAATAGTACTTCTGCTTGAGGCGAGCAAGATTTCCTCCAGATGCAGTATGGAACTATAACATGGCCATGAACCGTTCGAGATGACACATAATGTTCATGGGATCACCACGAACATGGTCTATGCTTTTGAACATGCTTCCTGTCCCAGCAGAGTTTATGTTGGGGGCGGAGACCCGGGCCGCTATTGCTGTAACTGAAACTACCATTCGGTCTCGTGAAGGAGAGGAGCATTGTTATGCCGTGTCGACGACAGCCGCCCCTATTGGCGACGAGCGTTTGATGAGAGCGGCAGCTCACACCACCATCATGGCACGCCGACTTTTCTTTGCCCTACTGTTCTCAATGGCCACGGGTTTCTTCGTACGTTTCAAATGGGAAGATGTCTTGCAGCAACAACATCAACAAGCGCTGTCACTGTCATCTTCAAGCCCCACCTGCCTGAGTCCGGAGGACGGGTACCAACTGGCGACCGACTTCCAGGCCTTGATCCGCAACTACTCGGCGGCGGCGGCGGACCGCCTTGTGGCCCCCGAAGTGGTGGCCCGCTGCGACGGCATGAATTTGCTGGCGGGCAAGCCGCTGGGCGCGCCGACGTACCGCGACCGAGACGAGCTCAAGGCTGCTCTGGAGCGGCAGAGTGGGCGCCCGACGCCCGTCACGCTCCGGACCGTCGATGTTGTCACGTGCGACACGATCGTGCTCAAGTGGACGGCTGCCTTTGGAGAGGCGAGGTTGCCTGTTAGGGGCATCCAGATCCTTACCGTTGAGAAAGTCGGTCCTATGAGAGGTTGGGCTATTAAAACTATTGACACCGAGTTCAACAGCCTTGCGTATCTCGTCAACCTAGGCGGCACATACAAGATGCCAGAAGGTGGTTCCGACTTTCAATTTTAGTGTGGCTAAGTGCTGTTCATATT
Source organism: Colletotrichum gloeosporioides (assembly GCF_011800055.1). Taxonomy (NCBI): domain Eukaryota; kingdom Fungi; phylum Ascomycota; class Sordariomycetes; order Glomerellales; family Glomerellaceae; genus Colletotrichum; species Colletotrichum gloeosporioides. Next base: position 254,612 of record NW_025544727.1, read on the forward strand.
CTGAAGCGCTGGAAAAACTTATACTGTGTCTTAGGTTGTAATGCTGAAGATAATAATGTTTATAGAAGTCTCTTGCTTAAAACTTAAATAGAAAAAAAAGAAAAGGTAATACCTATGAATTAGTTAGAATTTACTAATTATAACCTAGTAGATATAGTAAAAAGTGATTTATAGGAAGATTTTATCTTTAGGTTAGTAATTATTTTGTTAGTAAGGCTAGGCTGCTCTATAGGTTTTGGCTTAATATCACCTATTAAACCCTCCATCCGTTATAGTAAGAAAATAGCAGGATACATATTGATGCTTTAAGGCTTTTTAGTGACGATTTTGTCTTTTTAGATATTAAAAGCTGAGAAAAAGGAAACCTGAACACAACAAAAGCTATCTTTTATAGCTGGTGCCAGGTTATTATGAAGCCGTTGATAACGTTTCAGCTAAACCATCGCACTACAAGCCGCAGGCCTATGGTTGATTCTTCCAGGCGTCCTCAGCGTACGGTTCCACACGTAAAGTGCCGTTGAATCTTTTCTTCACAAAGTCTACAATTTTGGGGAAGCTGCGGCAGGTGTGTGGACGGTCCGTGTTGATGTAATTTGTTCCCAATCCGAGGCGATACATGGATGGGATAGGTGTCAAGTCTGCAGTGCATACCAGCAGCTGCAGCAGCGACTCGATGCAATGGTCCCTGTGCATGATTCCATGGACGGGATTCGGGTCGTGGTAGGCCTCGGGATGGAAGGCTTTACGAATGTGGTCCTAGGTATATCGTGTCAACGGCGGCCATTGCGACATGGGGGAGAAGGGCCACGGTCGGGGATGGGGAGTATCACTTGCCAGACAGTGGATAAGGTGCATGACCTCGACGCTGATTGTGGGGGAAGGAAAACGTTAGTCGAGACAGCGTCTTCGACGCAGATTTCGATGACAAAGGAATATGTGCTACACATACGTGGCAACGTAACCTCCTGCTCTTGGTTCCCAGTATTTCACATATTCCGGACCCCATGCCTCTCGAGCCTCATCCTCGGTGACGATGAAAAAGTGACCTACATCGCATCCAGGCATCTTCGTTAGCTACCGTGCACTTACGCTTCGCCGGAGGATCTTGTGTCATGCGTGTACTTACCCTCGCCCAAGTGAAGATCGTACCAGTTGACGTCGATTTCTCTGCTTGGCGTGCCTGTGAATTTCAGTCTTTGCGTTCCATCCTTTCGCCCAGGTATGTATTCAGTCCCGTCGTCCATAAAGGCTGGGGTCCCCTCGAAAGTCGGGACGTGTAGCTCGATGTGCTCGGCTGCTGCTTCTATGATTGGGAATCAAGTAAGCCTATGGGCATCCGGGCGATAAAAATACAAAAACTATCGACTGGAATAGATGAAATGACAGAACAAAAAATGCAAACGTGGTAGACAGAGAGAAAGAGGGAAGACAGGAGAGAGAGAGCGAGAACGAACGGGGTGTCAAGAGACGAAGGCTTACTAAAGTCTGTCGCGTATCCCGTCTCAAACGATCCAAAATGGCTCGTAAATGGACGCCTCGCAGTGAGCCAGATCGAGAACCCGGCGAAGAGCAAAGTGGTCGTGAACCATAGCCACGCAGCCCATCTCAAGCGGCGCCTCTCGCGTCCCCAAGCTGCTTGTTCATGGATCTGGTTCAGAAACCGGGTTGTCTCGTTGTCGGCCTCCGTGCTGTAGCTTAGTCTCTGGATGGACTCCACGGACGACATGATGTGTTTCCTATGACTGATCTTTCTCCGAGGGCTGGTCGGATAGGCCGTGGAACGATGGGCTGGCTGACACATGGAGTAGATTTATGCTGTCCTCCAAGGAGTGGAGTGGGCTTACTGTTAGCACGATGGCCCATCGGCTAATTGGAAGCATATTTAGGCCTGGTGGTGCCAAACTCAATCTCGAGAGTTGTCATTGCTGCACTTGTTTTGGTGTCTGCCTAATACCCATGCACGGAGGGAGGGAGGGGGGAGAGGGGCTGTCCTCTATCACAGGCAGACATGTCTGATGGCCATCAAAATGACTCACATCATCATCCATACCCAAGTAGTGTCAAAGAAATGGAGAGAGAAGTCAGAGATCTTTTGTTTGGGTGTGCAATTCTGAAGCTTAAGCGTCTATCTCGTGGCAAAAAAAAAAAGGAACTTGGACTACGGCAAAACCGTCCTAGATGGACGGCGTCAGGCCATTTTCTCTACGTAACAGTGATTGGCAATCGTCCCCTCAATACTCGCCACGGAACGAGTGCTCCTCCGTTGCGCGATACTGCTCGGCAAACATGAATAGCAGCGTGTAGTCTTTACAAATGTGCTGATATCCCCAACCTTCGCCGCCACTCGCGTTGGCCTGCTTCCATTCGAGTGTCGCGTCGCCCGCGCACATGATGCCCTGTCGCAGATAGTCCCAGCAGTCAGAAAGGTGGTCCACACGGACCCTTTCCAGATGTCCGTCCCGCGCGTGGACGAAGGCATCTCTTGCAATGTGCTGGGAAGTAGAGGTTACTTGTCAGCGATTCTGCGGTCATGGTTCCCGACTTGCTTCGACTCACCAGGCAATGCAGTTGGTGGAAGACGGACAGGCGTGCCTTTTGCTCAGGCAAGGAACGGTCTAGCCCTGGCATATATGGCAGCACGCCATCGTCTACCGTCACATTGATCCAGCCATTGCCTTCTGTAATGGGATCAGAGATGCGCGCGAGGTTTATGCTTCTTTTGTACGTTTTGTGGCTGGTCTTAAATTAAACGCAACTCTCGAGTTTTGTGGAAGAAATAAGGGGAATGCTTTTCATTGTGAAACCATTTTATCTAGGAGGAATAGGGAACGGCTCGACTAACTTGGCATTAACATAGCCCATCTGTCCTCGGTTGTGACATTGGGCCCCTGGCCAAATATTGGTTGGGACAGAAAGATGTGCTCGTCTACCCTCTCTGGCGGCATCCAAGAAGGCCGGCTCGGCCCATGACGTCCCCGCAGAATGATTGCTAGAGCAGCGATGAGCGCTATGTTAAGCAAGACGGATGAGGAGAGCGCGATAGATAGTCTCGGAGACCATCTGGCTCTGCCAGACCCCGCCTTGTGCTCAAGCAGATTGTGCATCTCGCGCTCAGGCTGTGCGAAAGCCTTTTCTAACGACAACGATGACAACGGCGAACGGGGATATTTCTCGATCTTAGAATACTCCATCGTGGTCGTTGAATAAAATGTAGGTGTGTTGATAGGGTCAGTTGTTGGATAGTAGGGTCTGCTAACGGATACAAGGAATTAATGTTGTGGTTTGGGTATTTCATATCCTTTCTTAGCAGAAAGGCAAAGTTGATAAAACTAAATTTCCTTCCCCCGCCCTTCGGCACCGAGAGGGGCTCCTCGTTCTAACCCACCAGTCTCCGAGGGTACGTTATAACAATAATATCGGAAACGCATGCCCGCCCCCCTGGTCGTATCCCCGCCAAAGATTTTCTTTTCACCTCTAAGAAAGATGGAAACCCTGTTGAGAGACATCTGGAGTTTGGAGTTCGCCACTCCTTCGGGTGAGGCACACCTCTCATGCCCTTTCACAGACTAATTGAGACTTATTCCAGCTACCATTGGCCTGGATGATGACTTCCTGTCTCTTGGAGGCGACTCGTGCAGTGCTATGAAGGCTGCTCGGCGCTGTCGCCTGGCTGGCCTTCCAGTCTCCACCGTTGACATACTTTCCGAGTCGACCATTAGCAGACTTGCACGCTCGATCGAGACAAAGAGAGTGGGCGCCGCCGACGCAGATGGTAGGGAGACCGACACCCATCCCCATAACGACGAGTCTTTTACCCTGAGTCTACATGCTTTTAAGGTACCTCCTGGCGTGGACCCAGACAACATTGCCTATGTAGTGCCGTGTACGCCGATGCAGGAAGACTACTACCACTTATTTTCGACGAACCCGGCGCCCGAGAGGCCGGGGATCATGACTACCTGCTACGAGATCCTCTTCCGAGGCGGCCAGGAACCTGTGGATCCGTACAGGGCGGCAAGGGCGTGGCAGGCCATAGTGGACCGCCACGCAATTTTCCGCACACGCTTTGTGCCCCTGGCTGAGCTAGGTGTGACTTCTTGCCATTCTGGCCCATTGCGGCCAGAGGCAGTCGTGCAGCTCGTAATGCGACGATGGCCCGTCGATTGCGCCGTCGTGCACATCGACTCGGACAGCGAGTGCGAAATTCGGCAATACAGCGCTGTACACACGGCCAACATGCTGTACCGGCTGAAGCCAGCCGCCTGCGTGTCGATACGCCTATTCGTTACGCCCTCAGCTCGCGTTTACATGAACGTCGTCCTCTGGCACATTGCAGCCGACTTTGTGGCCACGGGCGTGTTCCAGGTCGACTTTGACCGCTTCTACCGTGGCGCCCTGCCTGACCGCCCGGCGCCCGGCTTCGAACTGTACGTTCACCATCTCGGCCTGACGACCCGTCGTGGCCAGGCCGCAGTGGAGTCCGGCACCCGATACTGGATCCACTATCTCACCGGCGCCGAGCCGTGCAGGATTCGGCCCCATCATCTCGGAGTGGTCGACCGGCGCCCCACCCAGCAATCCTCGTCACCGACCGCCTACTTGGATCCCGACGGAAAAGAGCTTACCTGCGTGACAAACCTCGGCAGGGCCTCATGTCGGTTAACTGTAACAGGGCCGGCCGCCTCCTACTGCCGTAAGTGCTGCGTCTTACCCTCCAGGTTGCTCAGTCTCGCCTATGCCCTGACCCTGTCAAAATACACTGGCCATGAAGAGGTGTGCATCTCCTACCTCGTCTCGGACCGCGACCGCGACATTGCAGACATCGATAAAATTCTTGGAATGATGATCACCTACTTCTATGCCAGGGTCAAGGTGGTCCCGACGGCGCGCGTGGCCGACCTGATACAGCGCCTCCACGCAGACGACCTGGCCCATAGGAGACACCTGATCTACCGCCCAAAAGACGTCGCCCGCGCCCTTGGCTATGATAAATCAGCTAGTGATCTCTATGGTGTGCTCCCTGTGACAAACGTGCGTTTCAACGACCGCCGGATAGACATCCCACAAGGGCTCGAGCTGGCGTATCGTGGTGTCGTCAGTAACCTCATCCAAGAAGTATGTTGTGCCATGAAAATGGTTCTCCCCTTCTGCTTCGCCTCACCTTTTTATTTCTTTGGGATATTTTATATGTCTGCCAGAATATGCAGTCTTAAACCTGTGCCGTGCTAACTTATGCGCGTGTGTTTCTGTGACGTAGTTATTCGTCTCGCTGGTCGTGGTGCCCGAGGCCGATGGGGAACACGTAAACGCAAACTTTACGTTCAAGAGACTCTGGTTTACTGAGGAAAGCGTACAGACAATGGCCGACACCTACGCTCGCATCTTCCACGCGATTGCATCCGGGACTTGCGAGACCGTAAGAGACGTCATGTCACGCATTTAGAGGACAGTCCTGAGACATAAAGACGGGTGAATACGAAGTGCTGTATGAAGACCAACATACTTGGTATAGATAGTTCAAGGCTACTACGTTTCAGCTACTAGGAGAGTAATCAAAGAATAGTTGGTTGCGTTGGTAGTCTCACTTTCATCGTCTGGCAAGAAACGCAAACCATTATTTTCCGCAGCATCGTTCGTGGTCAATTTGTCTTTCATCCAGCTTTTCAACAGGCGGCCCTGAATAATTGAGATTGGATCGCTTCAAATCCTATTGCTTCCTACAGACCACGTAAATGTCACTTATTGAGGCACAAGCCGTGTCGTCTTCTATCCACTCTCTCCATCCTTTGTGAAGCTCTTCAAGATTGAATTCATGTCCAATGCAACGGGCTTCGTGTTCAATCCGGGCACGAGCTTCCGGATCGGCGCTGGTGCGAGCGACCAGGCCACTCCAATTCTCACGCTCCTCGCGTGAAGACACGACCCAGGGCGCCTGGCCTACCCTGATATCATTGCTTGAAAACCCCTGAGCCGAGTCAGATACTGGAATCGGATCTTCTATGAACACTTGACCGGTTCTCTCTCTGCCAATTGAGAGGGAGGGGAGGTGGGGACTACTTACCGCCGCCATCGCGTATGTCTTGAGCTTCCTCCCAACGTACGGATCGCACCCCTTGGCCTCCATAATGTCGCTAATTACAGCGTAGGTACGGCGTATCTAGTACAATCAAAGTGAGGTGTGAGCCGTAAGGTTCTCAGGACAGGGTTCCATCGGAGAAGCCTACCGCCGCGTTTTCTGGCCACATCATAAGACAAGCCCTATCAGCCTCTTTACAGCACACGAGGCCGCCGACCTTAATCGTGGAGCGTAATTCTACCAGAGCTCGAGGTGCGTCCGTTGTATGCATCACGACGTTGTGCGTATGGGCTAATTACATGGCGGTGTCGCCTGATCAGCTCATCGTCCTTATGACAGCAGTGGTCTTCTTCTATTCTTGTCATTGATTAATCTCCGGTTGCTCTCACCAACGTCACATAATCCCTTGAGTCGTTCGAAGCCGGGCTCGCTAGCCGTAGGAGCCAGGTCTAAGGCATCCCCGACCGCGAGGCGAACGTTATGAACATTGGCTTTCTGGCAGGCGTCGCGGGCCTGGCTGATTACGGCCGGGCTGCCGTCAATGCCTAGGATTGTCGCCGAGGGGTACCGTCTGGCAATGTCAATTGTGATGCTGGCGGGGCCCTGTGGAGGGAGAGATTGCGAGGCACAGTGGTAAGCATGAAGAAAACGAGCATGGTGTCGTTCAGTGTACATACGCATCCAGCGTCCAAGAAAGTGAAATCTGGAGGAAGAGTTTCAAGGATGGGAAGGAGATAAGACACCGAGTTGGCTATGGTTCGGTTGGAGATGTGAGCATTGATGGTGTCAACACCATGCCCTACGTAATTCCTTGTCACGTCTAGTCGCGATTGCATTCTGACACTGGACCATAAAGTCGTGTCTAGAGTGCTGTAATCTTGATGGTATGGAAACCGGGAGAGGCAAGACGCGTTTTGACAAGGTAGGAAGGGAGTGTTGCGGCTACTTCACGGACTATGGTCAGCCGTACGATACCAGCTGTATTTCCATTGATGCCAGGATCTTGCGCATTAATCATTCTACGCTTCTAGGTGCGGTTGTGTGGCTCACACAGCCATCTCTTCCCTAAACCCAGGACTGACGGTGGTTACTGCGTAGTACAGCCGCTTGTCGTGATACTTTTTGCAAGCTGTAGTTCGCGAAGTTGTATGCTGCAAACTTCACTGGTCGCAGTTTCACGTATTACTGGTGGGATGGTTGAGTTAGTTGGCCTAGCACTTGCAACACAATTACCTTACGAGCAGGGTAGGTCGATGCAAATCAGTAAACGACCCGCACCTCAATTACCAAGATGCCGTCGAGGAATCTGGGCATGATTGGCCCCGGAGAATTTGAAAGGCTATCTGAACCTATGAAAAGCAAGACGCGATTAAGATTCGTCGGCATACGGAGGTGATATGAGGGGCTGGAACCATAAACTATACCAAGGGAGCTGACAGGAGCCGGGCGTTTGATTTTCTCCGTTCTGCTCGCACTAAGGTACCTGGAAAAGGAAATTCGATAACTCGGTCGAGACCCCGGAAGACCGAGATTGCACACATGGCCAACTTAACCAAACAAGCTCCAGGTTCGGCCCCGCAGCTGAACTTTCTGCAAGACATTGGCAGAGTTATAGACTAACAGATAATACGGTTCGCCAACCTTTTGGTGAACTCATGCTTTGCACAAACCTTGATGCAAGCAGCGCAGTTACTGACGCGTACCCAGTGATTTCGACTGGTTTCTTCAGTCGGGCCGCGAGTTTCTTGTAAACTTCCCGGCCCGTTGGGGCATCCCGGGGTAGTCATCATTGGTTCGAGATGACAGACGCGTTCGAGGGCAAAGAGAAATGAGAGAAGACGGTCGGGGAGAAGTGAGAAACCGATTACTTTTGTGGTGAAATTGCTCACTACCATTTGGGACACACGCGGGTACGCGCTGATAGGTGATTCTTGACAACGATTCCGGGATTGAGTGCTGCCCTGTCTCACGTCTCGGCCTATTGGCGATATCTTACACGATCATCCGCTTGTTGTAGCGTAGTCAAAGATAATCATCGACTGCAACTTGCGCCCAAGGTTTGCTATGCCACGCCAAACCCATTACTCCGAGGAAGAGGCGGACGAGCGTCGCAGCTCCGATGAGAAGGGCACGGGTTCCATATCCAGCGACACCACGCTACTACTGAATGATGCCGAGTTCGTCAAGTGGAAACAGAGGGGCGACTCGGGCATGACCGTGGACTATCTCGATACAGCAGAGAGGCATCGTCACCGAGGTCACTATCGTCACCTGGCCTCTCTGCTGTTTCTCGTCTCCGCATGCCTCAACGTGTATCTGGCGTTTGGTCGCCCGCCGGGAGTTCTCACGGTGCACGACGTCGATGTGGGATGCGGCGCCTTTCCTCTCGGGACTGATCCATCCGGCTATGTTCCACGAGGTGAGTTATTAACGCCTGTGCAACGAAATCAAAAGGACTTGTGTTATAGTGTTACTGTGAATATGACTGATGAAATGGACCAGAGATTGGCTATCCACTTCGCTGGACGAAGTGGGATGAGAAAGACCAGTTTTACATATCTCCCAAAACCTTTGACAGCTGGGAGAACATACAAGAGTCGGCCGAGCGCCTGAGAGCCGTCCACAATGGTATGCACATGTAACCCCACTCGGCCTCGTTCTCTAACCAGCCACAGACGTTTTCATTCACTCCAATGGCCAAAAGGCAACATACCTTGCCTACGATGGCGTGCGCAAAGAGTTGCCTCCCGAGGCCGGCCAATTCGGCCTCGAGCTATACGGCATCCAGGCCTTTCATCAGATCCACTGCGTGGTACGTATGGTAGACCGTTGGTTGGTCTAATGTTCTTTGTATGTTGACAAGCTACAGTATGTCCTTCTCGAATCCGTCGGCTGGGCACGGCACAATCGCCCCTCGCAGTGGGACGGCGACCACATTGCCCACTGCCTCAACACGATGACGCAGGCGGCGACTTGCCTCGCCGACTCGCGCCCCTTCGCCTACGTCGTGCCGGGTGGACACCGCACCGATGGCCAGCAGAACTGGTGCCGCGACTTCGGCGCCCTGGTGGACTGGGTGAACGACCCGGTTCGCGATCACAATTTCCACTACGAGCTTGATTCGAACGATACAGACCACTTCATGCCCATCTATCGCAACGGCTCCATTGCAGGTAAGCCGGTCGACACGTCAGTCTGGTGAGCTGGGTGACATGAAGAACGTGGCAGCCGGGGTACTGGTACATGCCTGGTGGACAAATCCGAGTTCCAACATTCTTTTACATATAGTGTCTCATGCCAACAAGAAAGGATCATAGCATTACAAGATCTTTGACGATGCTTAAGATCGTCAATATTACTGTATTCATCCAGTGTAAGAGCGGCAATACAAGTGAAAACTGATATCCCCCTCCCAGCTTCTCTCCTAGACATCGATCACATCGATCAGGCACCGTATCGGTTCTCTAGGAGGGTAGATGCGTGTGATGTTAGGCCAATTGATCTCCCACGCCCTCGGTCGTCCATTCCACCAGATGCAGTGCAACGTGTGCGTGTGGTTCCGGCAGTGTGAATCAAGAACCATTGGCTCCCCGGTAGCAGCGGCATGCGTGTAGGCGCGGTGCTGGCGTTCCCAGATGTAGGTGCAGTGTAGATGGTGAAATCCGCCGTCGGTCCAGAGCCCCGAACTAGGATGGCGGCCGCTCAGAACGACGTCCCACGCGACGCGGCTCTCCTGCTGCCGGTCAAAATAGAAAGTGCTGTTGACGTCCGCCACGTATTGGCGATAGAGCTCTGCGTCGTGACAATGCGGGGGCACCCAGGCACTCATCAGCAGGTCGTACACGCACCCAGCGGCCTCAGCCTGCGTCCATGATGGGCCGCATTGCGGTCCCACTGCGAGAGGATCTTGTTTACTCTCGAACGGTCGCCCATCCGTGAAGGGTGCAGATCGGAGCAGGTAGAAGACGGCGGCAAGCACAGAGACCGATCCGAGGGCAGCCACGGTTTCCCAGCTGAGAAGGCCGCATAGCCGTCGACGGCGATGCTCCTTGTGCGCCTTGTGGCCTAGAAAAGACCCCAGTAGACGAATATCTTCTTCTTCAAACTCTTCCATCATGTAGTGACTTGAGCGAGCAAGTATTGAGACGCTGCTAGTCTTGGTAAGCAGATGAGGTTTTTTGTTAAGCTTACGAAGGTAAGCTTACACCAGAAAGGCGGTTCAACCTGGGAGGAAGCGCAGCTGGAAACACAGAATGGAGAGTGCGGGGCAACCGTATGTCCGGGTGCTGCCATTATGGATTCAGGGCGCAGATGGAAAAGAACGATTGCCATGGAGCTGTTGTTATTCTCCGGCTGGAGCATGTGGCGAACCACCCTACCCTGTTTTCCTGATCGGACGGCTAGGTTTGAATATACTCCGCATAAGTTTCTCGCACGCAAACTCAAGTAAAGAGGTCCCGTGAGGGATAAATGTGATTCGTTGGGCTGTGAGAGGGCTTCGGGGTCATGGGCATTGCTTAACAGACGAGAGGGGGCTTCTTAGTAATAGTTCTGCCGTGAAGATACTCACAAAAGTTGGCCTTGAGCCTTCGTCTGTCACTGAGTGGACTCAATACCCAACGCCTTCGAGAACTGTCTGTTTAGCAAAACCAAAGTCAAAACCCTCCCCACTGCTGTTGTTGCCCCGTGAACCAAAGAGCAATCATGGCTCAGACTACCGCCGTCTCTGTTGCCGAAGGCTCGTCATGGAGGACGATGCCGCATAAAGACCAGCTGCTGGTGCTGTGTCTGTCTCGGCTGTCCGAACCGATTACGCGAACAAGCTTCAGTGTTTGTTTCACCCCCTTTTCTTGAACGAGCAAGACAACTGACCAGCTCGCTGCTGTGGTAGACCTACATATACTATCAGCTTCAATCTTTAGATCCTTCCCTCTCTTCGGCTGAAATTGTGCGTCAGGCCACGTGGATGCAGACGGCCCTGACGGCTATGGTGGCGCTTGTCAGCCTGCCCACGAGCCGGGTCGCAGACTCTCCAAGAGTCGGCCGTAAGGGCGTCCTATTGATGAGCATGGCCGTCCTTGGCACGAGCACCCTCTGCTTTGGCTTCATACGCAGCTTCGCGCAGGCCATGGTTCTCCGCATTATTGAAGGAACGTTCAGCGGCGGGACGCTCGTTGTACGCACCATGATTCCAGAGATCGTGCCCGGCAAGCGACATCGCGTCAAGGCATTTCTCCTGCTACCTCTAGCCTTTAACATTGGCGCCCTGGCCGGCCCTCCGCTTGCCGGGCTCTTGGTTGCGTATGCCCAGAGCCATTCGGCAACTAATGACTTCTTGGGCCGTTGGACGTACGCACCGCCCATGCTGATGGCGAGTGGGATAATCTACGCAGCCTTCTTAGCCGTCTTCTTTTTGTTGGAAGAGGTAATTATCGTTCCTTTCTGCTTTACCCTAACACTACTACTAGCTTTTCCCGCCCATCTCTCATATCCGTCCTGATTGTGTGATCTGCTAACCTTAACGTGTTCGCGTCACAAAGACATTGCCTGCCCTCAGAGACCAACCTGACATCGGGATCCGCATCAAGAAGGCTGTCGTGAGGCTTTGGCAGCGCTACAGGTCTCGCAGGGAGTCCAAGTTTGGCTACGAGCCCGCTAACACGCGGGACTCAGAGGATACACAGGACTTAGATCCTCTTTTGTCGCCACAGGCCGATGACGAGGCTCAACGCAGCAAACGCGAGCCCCCACCAGCTCCTACGGGTGGTAAGTTGCCTCTAAGGAAAGCTCTTACGGCCAACGTTCTTCTCGCGACCAGCTGCCAGGCAATGCTTGACGGTCTCACCGCTGGATACAACACCCTCTGGCCCTTATTTCTCAGCGACCCCCCCGTGTCTGCGGTCTTCGAAGGAGAAGGGAAGTCGTCATCCCCGCTGCGGTTCTCTGGTGGCGCCGGTCTCCAGCCCTACCAGATCGCCCTGACACTTACGATCTTGGCTGTCACCGCACTTCCGCTGCAAATCTGGGTATACCCGCGTGTCAGCTACAAACTAAAGCCAGTAGGCACCCTGCGGTGCTTCTTGTGGTGTCCAGCCCTAGCCTTTGCTCTCTCTCCGCTCATCGCCGTCACCGTCAAGTTTCCTATTCTCATGTGGCTTGTCATCGCCGTTGTCCAGCTGCTCATGGTCTTGACTTCGGCCATGGTGGTGCCTTCGGCGACCTTGATGACCAATAAGTTGAGTCTCACACTGGCCTCCCATTATACGTGTCTGCTGTTTGAGACAATATGCTGATCCGACCTGTCACGCAGCTCTGCCCCGAGCCCGGCCGCCCTGGCCGCAACCCACGGCTTGGCCATGACCCTGTCTGCAGTGGCGCGAACGATAGGCCCATTCGCAGTTGGGTACGTCTACGCAGCCAGCCAGGCCAGTCGTAACGGGGGTCTCGCATGGTGGCTGATGGCCGGCACAGCCACCTGTATTGCTATTATAAGCTGGTTCGTCAAGGACGGGACCGAGCAGGACACAACCGCTACGCCTGTGCGGGAGGTGTCTGTGGCCCACGGCGGGAGTACCAAACCCATTGGTTAAGCAATGGATTGATGCCATGGGGCGAAAGGGCCTCTTGACAGGAGATTTATAAGGCCCCCGCGCCCGATTTCTCCGATGTCCTGTGCTACTACTGCCTGAGTCTCACATATCCGGAGGACTGGTATTTAGATACGCTTGAGACTAAATTGCCAGTGTGCGCGCGTGCCCTGAGACTATTGAGGCAAGCCACACTCTTTACATCCAACGTGGCGGTCACAGCACGCGATTGAACATGAAGTCACTCCTCAAATCCCAGTTCGTAATCCAGTCACTCCTCCCACATCAAACTTCAAAATCACGCCTATATCAGCTACGCGGGACGCTCCAAAAGCGGGCGTACTTTGGACAGGCCAGATTGAAGTCGCAAAAGTATCATGGACTCTGAGTTGGCCTGGGTAGCTTTCTTTCGGGTTTCTGAAGCTTTCCGGCCCGGAGCTGCTGTGTGAAGCTACACCTTGCTCCACGCGGCATAAGCTTTGCGTTATTTGCGTTATTTGCGTTATTTGCGTTATTTGCGTTATTTGCGTTATTGGGGCATGGTTGCTGGAACTTTCCTCATCGAACAACAATCCCAAGATTAACACATGGCTATCTTTGAATTTTGCAATAAGACATGCGTCAAAAGCTCTCCAAGCGTTGAAGCCAGGGTCATCTCCTCACGCGTGTTGCATATGGTCGTTGGCTTATTTTGCATTGTTTATCGACCTTATCAAAAGCAACATGGCCCTGTTGCAGTTCCTGCGCCTACTCTTGGTCTCGACCCCCTTCACTGTTGCCAGCCATAATGGCTCCTTTGACCGGTGGCATCCCCCCGGTCATGGAGACGGTATGAGGCTGCAATCTGTTCTGTCAACGGAGATGAGGGGTGGCTAATATGTCTGCTGGATAATAGTCCGCTGTCCCTGTCCCATGCTGAATGCGTTGGCGAACCACGACTTTCTACCCGCCAATGGTAGGGGCATATCGCTAGAACTCACGACGCGTGCCTTGAGAGACGGCATCAACGTTGACCCTTACGTGTCCAAGCTGCTCTTTGACCACGCCATCAAGACGAACCCTGACCCAAATGCGGTCACGTTTGACCTTGACCACCTGAACCGCCACGGCATCATTGAGCACGATGCAAGCTTGACGTGAGAGTCCATCCCCCGCATGCAAATCTTATAAAGCTGGGTCGCAGGATGTCAGACTGACTGACCGGTGACCGTAGGCGACCGGATAACAGCTTTGGAGATCCGAGTGTATTCGACGCCGAGGTGTTTGAGGAAACATTGCAGTACTGGCCTGACCCCATCGTCTCCGTAAAACAGGGCGCTGCTGCCCGACTTGGTCGGATTCGCACCTCAGCAAGCACCAATGTCGACTTCGAGATGAGGTTGGAAGACAACTTCCGTGGACTTGGGGAGGTAGCGGGGTTCTACCTGACTCTGGGAGACCGGGTCGCTGGCACGGTGAATCGCACTTGGTTGACCTATTTTCTTGGTAAGATTCTGTTTCTCTGTTGTTCTGCCCCTCTTCGCTTTTTATATATCTAATTTAGTATTTCTGTACTCCTTGTCACTTTGGGCCACGTTGACACGGAAGGTAATTTGCAGAGAAAGAGTTCCTGCCAGTCCAATATGGCTGGACGAGACCCCGCGATCCTATCACGCTCGAGGCATTACAGGCGGTCATGACCAAGGTCTACAAAGCGACCAAGGACATCATTGACGAGGAGCGCCACCAAGGCAGCTCCGGACCCAGAAGGGACGCCGACCAGCAGCATGTGCTTAGCGGAGCACATTGAGAAGGAGTTAAGCTTCTCAACTATTGAAAGTTCGAGATTTATCGGGGGATCTGTTTGTTTGAAGCAACCCGCTCACCTCAGCACAAGGAGGCGCTCAAGTTCCCAAATCTAGCTATGTTTTGCTACGTGCCGAGGTTCTTAACAGTAATGAAAAGATTAGGTTTATCGCATAGGTGTAGGTTTCTAATGCACATATCATCTAGCGTGCTCGCCCAATATTCACATTGGTCACTATAGTTTGCGAAGCGATTCTCAATTGGTGAGATAAAGATTACGTTTGAGCAAAGTGTTTGTTTTCTTCAATAGCTCTATACGTAGAGCAGTATGAGTAAGTACTTCGTTTATCCTTGCGAGGCATGCAATACCAGCCAAGGCGAGGGGGAACGTCGTGCGTATGTGGAAACTACCGAGTAAAGTTTGCTTATGTGCTCCCGTTTGTCCGAAAACAAGCACCTCTGTTTAGGATGAGCAGGTGGGCTTTGCATCCGGTCTTCGCGTTTCGGGGAGGCAGAAAAAAGAAGAGATTGGAAATGTGGTTCTTCCATCCTTGAAACATTTGTGTATGGCTGGCAGTTGGTTAATTAGAAGCTTAAGCACTATACAAGAGACCAGTCGGCTTAGCAAGACCTCTGGATCGTTACACATCACCGACCTTAGTATCCTCATTTCTCGTCCTTGTTAAAAATGGCGGCAAGCAAGAATCCCTTTCTGATTCAGGACGCGACGGCAGGTCGAAGTTACGGCCGCGCCAAATCGCTCGCAGCTCCTCTCTTTCTTATCCACGACGCCAGCGGCAACATATTTAGCTACCTCAAGCTGGGTTTGCTGGGGGGCACTCGCATAGTATACGGCATAAGCGATCCTCATTTCGGGCATGAAGGTGGTGCCTGGCTGAGCATCGATGAAATGGCGCTACATTATATCAAACTCGTCAAGAAAGTCATGCTTCGAGGTGACATTCTTCTAGGAGGTGAGCTATGCAAAGCTACCCGTACTCCCTGTTCGCCCGTCCAAGCTTCCACCTTATCTCCCGCAACTGCACACATACTCTGCAAAGTCTGTGATTACTTGAAAAGGCTTGGAAGATAATGCACAGAATCTGACAAGTAATCAGGGTGGTCGTTTGGGGGTATCGTTGCCATTCAGATGGCCCACATGCTCGCCGCAGAAGGCCGAGGCCTCGTATGCTCTGGCCTGATCCTGATCGATACCATCTACCTTTCGCCGTCCCGCTCTCTCGGCTCCGACGCAAACTCTAACCTTGCGCCCTCAATGCCCGCCAACGTAACGCCAGACACTCGTGACGAAATCCTAGTCTCGCTGGTGCGCTGCCACGTGCTCTGTTCGTCGTGGTCGCCACCCTCGTGGGCCTGCCGCCGAGCTCCACGGGCGGTGCTCATCAAGGCCGCGGATCCGATTTCGGGCCAGCTCGCAGGCCAGTCCGAGCATATCGGAGACCGCGAGCTTACCGGAGACCGAAATCTTACTTTGTGCAGGTTGGACGCCCAGCGCCATCATGTCGATCTTGGATGGAACGAGACGCAGCCTGGGCTTGTCACAGCTGTCATCGACACGCCGGGGCACCACTACGCCCTGTTTTCTGATGAGAATGTATGTGTCTGCTTTTGTTCTACACATTCACTGGGTCTTTTTTCTCGCGTTCATGTGGAACTGGCTATCTCTGGGCTAGGCTGAAACAGAGGCATTGGCCTTTTTGCAGATACTATCCACAACTGAATCACTCAAGCAAGCCCTCGGACTTCTGGAGGGCGACCAAGAACAATGACTGATGATAGCCGCGGTGACTTCACAAGCGGCGTAGTGTCAGAGGGACACCCAGACAACACCGCAGGCCCTTTGAGCGAGAGGCATGGCCTCCTCAGCTGTCACAACTGTCAACAACAACTATCCACTGGCCATGGTGACTCTCAGCAGAGAAGCATTCCACAACGGACGAAAATCTCCATAAGAGCCTTCGCCGAATCCATATTGTGGATACAGTGGGCGATAATCTTTTGCCTTGCCATCATCGTTTGGGCCTTGGAGGCGCAACGGCAGGCATGTCTTTACAGACCGACAATGGTTCTAGCGGGGGCCCGAACCCGGTCAACCATCGAGCCGCTGGTCCCTGACCATGTCACCGTGGCCCGAGAGCCCCTGAACTATGGCTACTACGTGCCCGAGCCGATCCCCTACGACATCTTCAGCAATGTGTCACTGATGGAGCAGCGACTAGCAGAACTAGAGTACACCAATGTCGGCACAGGGGTGAAGGCCAACTCACAATACGGCGTCTATATTGACGACTCGGGCAGGCAACAATTTCTTTACCCCAAGATCACCATCAACAACACTGAGGCCTATGTCATATCAGGCTTGCACCAGATGCACTGCCTGATGGAGATGCTCCGTGATTATGGGCTGCTCCTCAACGGTTTCCGCCCGCTGTGGAACGATCACCACGTCATTCACTGCTTTAACAAATGGTACAGGTCCATCGCCTGCTCTGCCGACAGTACGGCCGAGGGCTACCAGGAGCCGTTTGGTAGTGTGCCCATGAGCGAGGTCCGTCGCGCGAGCTGGGCCAGCAGCGTGCCGCGGTGCCGCGACTTTCGCGCTCTTGTGCGATGGGCTGAGGACCCGATACGTGCCCTGCCCTTCCACTATGACTCGGGTCTCAACGTTACGGCTGTGTCTAGGTTGTCGAAGGAGTGTGACTTGACCAAATGCCGTGATGAGGGTGGTTGGAAGGGGCTGGACTGACGCTTATAGTGTTAACAGGTGTTTCGGTTCTTATATAATGTTTGGCCACGGGTTTGTCATTGTGTGAAGTCTAGGGCTGTTTTCAATGTTATGAATGGAAAGGTGATTCTGGAAGAGATGAGTGGAGTGATTATGTATGAAACTACCCATAATATCTAGACGTTTTTAATTTTCTGCCTGAAATACTATCACTCTCATCATTCTTCATTCGTTTGATATATCTCTGCTTATCACTTATGTTACGGACCCAAAAGATCAATAATCAATCTTTTCAGTCTGTTTAGACGTACATTTGTATCGACGTGGACAGCTGGAAAGCTCCGGTGACGAAGGTCGCGCCTCACGGCTAAGTGAGCCTGGCTTGAGTGAAATGAAATGAACAACAGGTTTTTATCTTGTAACCTGACGGATACTTGCTCCCATCAACAAGAACATATGAACCTCAATCACTTTTCAATGAGGGCATTTTCGATGATGAACACCCGTGAGAAAGTATCTGACTATTGGTATGTCCATTATGATCCAACATTCGAGTTGCGTCATACCAAGAGCATACCAAGAGGCAACGTTCCCAGCAGGTAGATCACAACTATGGACTGAACACACAGACTTCCTCGGTGACACGCAATTAATAGTCAATAGGCTTACGAGGCCGGCTTATATTATCTATATCGATCTTAACTGACCTTTTCCAGCATAGGCAAATCAACCTCGTGACGCAAAATCTATACGAACAATCCTCACTGAGGGCTTACCACAAATCCGCCGGCGGGCCCGAGTCTCCTGGATAAGGCCAAATCTCGTCATACACGTCCTTAGCGCCCGGGGGTGAGACTATGGCGTAGCGGAGACCGCGCTCCGGGGCGTTAGCCCAACGGCGGAGGCCGTCAAAGTCGCGGCACCACATCTGCTGGCCGTCGCCGAGGTGTTTCTCCGCACCATGAACGAGAGAGATCGGGGTGGCATCAGCCATGCACTGCGTCAGCTGCCGCATCGTGTTGATGCAGTGCATGACGTGGCCTGGCGTCCACTGCGAGGGCTCGCCGTGCAGGCGAAGGCCGTAGTCCTCGACCATGACAATCTGTGTACGGGAGGAAGGACAAGGGGTCAGCCTCATTGCGCTACATTACTTTCCAGGTTAAAAAATAGGCTAGACGTACAATGCAATGTATTTGATGGAAAGATCTTATGCCGAACACTTCGGTAGGCGTGGATCCGTGGTAGGACGGTAACACGGCCTCCTTGCCATTCCAATCCCGGTATTTGGTTTGCCGGCCGTTGGCACGTATGTTCGTTGCTATCATTTTGAAAGAGGATCTGTTAGTTCGATGGGCCTTCAGCAACGATGACCAAAGGCACAAGTGAAGGATCGGCGTGCTTACAATTCTGCAGCCACTTGAGGCGTCTGATGACGCGCCTCATGACGTCCAGGTTGTCGAACGTGTCTTCGTCCATCCAGTAAGGGTCCCGGGAGTCATTGTAGAACGACCGCCACGAAGTCGTCTGGCCCACCTCTGCTTCGGGTCAGCCGTATACATTCTGTAAAACATGGTGGTGTAATGGACTCGTCATGATCTATAGATACCCTGGGGGACGAGGCCCCATGGGTCAGCACCCAATGGGATCACGGGCTGTGAGATTCTTAAATAAGATTGAATACCGAAGGCGAAGGCACAGGCGGCGATCGTGCAGACAGCGAGGGCGAATAAAAGTATGGTGCGGTCAGGAAGACGTCTCTCCAATGTCTGTCTTCTATTGTGGCAACCGCAATCACAACAGCATTTGTCGCCAGAGTCGTCATCGCTGTCAATGATGTCGTCGTGGGTTACGTCGAGAGCTTCATACAAGGTCTTGGTCGATGGAGCCATTGTAATTAGATTTCTTTACAAACAATTCGATGCTACTGGAGCTCAGGTCTCTGTGAACACATTCCTGCACTGTTTCTCACGGTGTGCCATGGATGATTTAGATGGTGTATGAGGCGTCTGCAGCTCTGAAGCTGGCGGGATTGTGTAATGGGGTTAACATTGGCTGCCAAACAAACACCGGAGCCGAGGTCTCAAAGTCTAATTTACGACCATATGGATCCATGATGATGCGGCTGCCCCAACTTAAACTTGCTCGCCTCAACGAACTGCGAAGGCAGCAAAGCAGGTGCCTAGCCCTCATCTGATATGATGTACATGGCGTCCATGTCATTAAATTGGGAGACACATAATCCAGCAGCAGAATCCTCTTGGCGCATCAACTTACGTCACCCTACTTACCTCTCGCATCCTTGGGGCATCATCGCGCGCCGTGCCAAGTCTTCAAGGTTACGACGTCGCCAATATGTCTAATCCGACACTAATCTTTAGCTCAGTGCCCTCAGGGCGCTTTCCTCAGTCTGGAAAAGACCTGTTAGTGAAAGACCTACCCTTGCCCGACGGGGAAGGCGTGCTGGTCCGCATCCAGCTGGCCTCTCTTGACCCATTTCTTCGCTCGCAGCTCAGGGACCCTTCCTCCGCCTGGACTTACACTCCCGCGCTGCCCGTTGGTGAGCCATTGTGTACGAGCGCCGTAGGCACCGTCGTGCGGTCTGACGCCGTCCATGACCTCCCTGTCGGCGAGACTGTGTGGCTCGCCAGGGTCCCCTTGGCGCAACATGTAATCCTCGAGGTGTCAATTGCTGCTAATCGTCGCCTGGTGGTGCCCATCGGGGGACGTGTGAAGGGGTACAGCCTTGATGCGGGTCATTGGCTGGGTGTCCTTGGTGTTGTAAGTATCCCGCCGTACAAAGGGCTTTCTAGAACCTCCACCCCCTTTTCCGCGCCCGGCCTCGTTTTCATCTCCTTTTCTTCCTCGGCGTATGACATGCATTGAATGAAACGTACACATCTCACTGAGTCTGTGGGCGAGAAGAATAGTACGCTAACATATCATGCTCTGAACATTCAGCCCGGACTCACAGGCTTCGCCGGCCTCTACGAGTGCGGCCGGCCTAAGCCCGGCGAAACCATCTTCGTCAGCTCGGCAGCAGGGACAGTCGGTCTGACGGTGGCCTACTTTAGCAAGCGAGATGGGCTCCGCGTCGTGGGGTCGGCCGGCTCGATCGACAAGGTCGACTGGCTCCGGCAAACTGGCCTGTTCGATGATGCCTTTGTCTTCAACCGCCAAGAGAGTCACGTAACGGGTGAGTCGATGTTGCGCCGCGTCGCTCCGGAAGGGCTCGACATTCACTTTGCAAGTGTTGGCGGTGCTCAGTTGCGCGCGGCAGCGGCATGCATGAAGGTTCACGGGCGGATCGTCGTGTGCGATGCCATCGACGAGTATGGTAATATTGGAGGCGCAGACGACGAGCCTGGCTGCGATACGGCACCGGTTTCTCTGTGGCTCTGGCAGCCTGTTGTCTATAAGAGGCTGACAATCAGCGGCTTCCTCATCACTGATCTGGCCGGCAAGTACATGGCGACCTTCCAGCAGCAAATGCATAAGGGCATAGAGAAGGACGGCGGACTCCCGAGGATTGCGCCGCTGCATGTAGTCCGCGGGCTGGAAAAGGCGGCAGAGGCGTTTGGGGATCTTTTCCGCTGTGGCAAGGTCATGGGCAAGCTTCTGGTTCAGTTATCTGAATCTTGAGACGTTACCATTCGCACGCGGAGAAGAGACAGTGAGTAACAATGAACCAGGGGCTCCAGACGTGACTAACATGTACCAATGTTTCGTCTCCCATACTCCGATCCATTTGCGACGGATACTTATTTATTTCATCCGTCCAAAATCACGTGCGAATGTCTTTGCCGTAGCAAATACAGTGTTCTCGTCAATTCATTTTTGTATTCTGAATGCTACGGGGATTCCGCGCAATGTAGACCGTCGTGCAAACCAACAGGGACGAGGAAAGCGATGATGGCGCTGATGGTCATTGCCACGAGGAATCCCAAGATGAAGAAGCTCAGCATTGTCGCCACCGACTTATTAGTAGAAGGCCGATCGATATCCTCCTTGCTGACCAAGTTCCCGTTTCCATTCTCGTCATCGTTCAGCCGGTTATACAAAGGCGCATCGCCGCTCGCCGTCTCTTTCTTTACACCGATTCAAATCGTTGTCAGTTGAATTTTGTGATTGATAGCCGCGAAATGCAGGATGGACGGGCATACCAGTAGGAACCTCTGTATGAAGTTTGCCATCTTGTTTTTTCTTCGTTGTCTGATTCCCGTGTGCCTTCGAGCTGGTCCTCGTAGTTGATATTGAGAAGACTTTACTCGTCATGCTTTGCCAAAACACCGTGTTCTATCCAACGCAGACGGCCTGCCTCATTGGAAAAACGGTCCGTATAGAAGGCATAGAGTGTTTCTTTTCACAATCCCAACGCCTTGTGTAAATAGGCCAAAAGCGGGGTGGTTTACTAACTATCTAAGATCAGTGTTAAGCGAACGAAATGGGACGGGTTCGGTCTGATGTAAGTTCAAACGTTAAACCCCCTCGAGGAACCGAGACCAGCCAACTCCTATCAAAAGACATTAAACACACATATGCACACACGCGCGCGCACACATAAATGCAGGGAGAGAACAGGAGATTGACAACTCATCTGCCACTGTCCAGCCCTCCTCCGTTGCACGAATGAAGAGTTTCGAATCAACTGACCATCCCGTCGACATTGCCCTCGTCGTGGGCAGCACAAGCACATCTGCCGATGTATCCGCCAATAAGCCGGCTGACGAGCGGCCTCACACCAGTCTCTGGGTCATCTTGGCCTATGCTGCGCCCTCGATGCCGTCAGTAATACCACACGGCAAAACCCGTGGGAATCATGATATGTGTGACAAATAGCTAAGTCTGTCTATAGTCTTCAATCCTTCTTCACCATGTTTACCGTCTACCTGATAGTAAGTAGGTCGGAGGAAGCGAAACGCCATTCTCTTAGTTGAATCCCGGAATCAAACGACCGCAAGCTGATGTGCAATTGATTCATTTCAGCCATACCTCACATCAGAGCTTGGTTTTGCCGTCTCACATGTCTCGCTGGTTCTGCTCGCCGGCCCTTTGTCTGGTCTGATAGTGGCACCTATCATGGGCGTCCTGAGCGACCGCTCCGGCCGCCGCCTCGGCCTTTTCACAACCGGCTGCGTTGCCATGGCCGCTTGCCAACAACACTGCTTCTTCGCTTTAGTTCCTCTTCACCAAGATACACAACTCAGCCCTTCCTCGTCGCATGGGTATTTAGGCTTGACCTATGGTTGCGTTCGTTGTGAGCTCAAAATCATTTCGGGAGCTACAAGGTACCCACCAGCTGCCATTCTGAAGGGTAGGGCACAGCGTGAACGGTCAGCTTGTCCATTTCGGGCACCGGGCTCTCGAGGATGATGTTCACTAGATACGACGTGCAGTGGATGGTGTGGCTATAGTTGAAGGGCGGATCGAAGCCCTTGGTCAGCCACAGGTGCGTCTGACGCAGTGTATACATGCAGTGAACGACGTGCTCGCGCTTCGTCAACCACAGCGTCGTCAGGACACGGTTTGCCGGGTCGACCTCGACGGTGCCCTCGGCGTCGTAGAACCGATGCCACGGCCCCGCGTCGAGGAACCCGCGGATCAGCTTCTGGTTGTCCGGATCCTCGACAAGCTCACGCCGGTACCAGTGGAAGCTGATGGGATCCCACGCGCACCCACGTTCATGTGCAACTTCTGGCCTGGCGCCGTTTGGTGCGCACAAATACCCAGACATGTCGAGCTGTGAACAGCTATTGCAGCTTGGGAAGAGACCTCCCCTCATAATCGTATCGCGGAGCATGTTGTAGAGCCATGCTACGGTCGTGACTAACGCCAGCAGTAAGACACATGTCGATGCCGTATTCAGAATATGCCGCCTTGGGCGGCTGCTGAGTGCTACTGCCTCCGTGGCTGGAGTTGAGAATGAGTGGTAATCGGAGTCATCTTCTTGCCAACGCCAATGCATGATGATGGTGTTTGTTTTCCCAAAGACACCATATGAAGTTCTACTCTATCTCTGTTGATAAGTTATCCGTTCAACGTTCTGTTGCTCCCTAGCTTTGCAGACTACACAACTGAACCTCTAGACAGCTTCCTCCTAGTCCTCAACGAATGACCTTTCGCTCACTGCCACAACAAATGCATTGACAACAGTGACTACCTGCACTGCTCGTAGAGGAAATATTGCGAGCCGATAATTAAGTTAAACTTCCCGGGGAGGGACTGAACGGGCTGTTGAGCTGCGTGCGGGGCCGGCCGGAACCTAAAGCTTCTCGCTGGTCAGGGCAGCGCCGGGCCGCTCAACTATCGCAAGAGAACCTTGTCATTAGCAGCGCTGGGGGTTGTCAGGTTTTTTATCGTGGCGATAACTCGGTTCAAGGAGGCCAAAAAAGTTCCGGGAGTGCGGTCGGTCGGCAGGGGTCTTGCGGTTGGGCAGGCTGTTGTTCTGATCCGTTCAGGAACGAACACTTCCTGCAGTATCACTAGCTAAGCGTGAAGCCTATCGGAGGAGCAGGTTATTGAGCATAGCTCTGTCGCCCACTTGTACTCAGATAATGGGATATTTGTATTGAGTGGCACACGAGATCTTCAGAAACATGTGGTTCTGGAAACGCGACCGGCGGGGCCACGTCGCCTACGTGAGCCTTTCCACGTCGTCGCCCTGTGAAGCGGTCGATATGTCGTGGGACGGCCACAACATAAGACCAAAGAACGGTCCCAGGACCTGGTATGGGCGCCTCTTGGTCATCTTGCTATGTGTTTACTCCCTAGTTATGACCATCCTGGTGTTGGCGACGGCCAAGGTCAACCTCTGGCTCACGGCGCCTCTTGGGAATGATCCGAACGGTTTCGTCCCGGCCTCTGTGGGCGCACCGCTGCGCTGGAGGACGTTTGTGCGCAACGAAAGCAATCCGTACCACATACCGGACGACGTGTTTGCGAGCAAGATCAGAACGAGAGAGACCGTCGAGAGGCTGATACGGATGCACTGTAAGTGACGGACGGTCCCCTATCACGGCCGGCAATCATGAAAGAGGCTCTGATCGAAAGAGAGACAGCTTCAGCGGTGCGCATCAACGGCCGCCACGCCCGCTGGGTCCATGACGACGGCAGCACGTCCACCTTGCAGGCAACGTTCACGCCGCCCAGCATGGGCCAAGACCAAGTCTACTTCATACGGGGTCTGTATCAAATGCGCTGCATAGTAAGCCAGTCTTCTTTGTCCGTTTGCTGACGCCCCATCTTCCCCCTTTTCTTCTGGTCTGATCTCGTGGCAGATTGTCCTACTGGAAGCCTGCGGGACTAGCATCCACCGCGAGACCAATATCACAGACGTAGTACATAAGACTAAGGCCAACGGAAACAAGACGAGAGAACATGACGACGACGACGGCGTCTGGCACTGGCCGCCCGAGCACGTGGCCTATTGCCTCAACGTCTTGGCGGACGCTGTGCAGTGCACCGCGGACGCGACGCCGCTTTCCTTCGTCAACGGCTTCGGCTCCGGACACCTCACGGACGCGCAGCAGGCGTGGTGTCGGGATTGGGATTCCCTACGTGCGTGGGCCGCGGACGAAAAGCGCAGCGTGGACGCGGCCCGGGGAGGCGCTGCTCTCAAGGGGGCGTTTGGCAGGTTGTGGCGTACTGTTTTACCCTGAGATGTTTTCTCTTTTCCCCTTCCTCTTCATTGTGTGCGACTACGCCCTGCTATAAGGACTGGAATGGGTGGTGATTGAGCTATAAATGGATTGAATGACCATAGAAACATTTTGTAAGTCGGTTCAATCTTATCAACGCGAAAAAGTAGATGCGTTTGGTCTTTTCAGTTACAGGAGGGTTCTAGTCAAACACGTGTAGACCCAGGAGCATGCCTAGATCAAGAATGCCTGAATAGGGGCCCAAACATAATTTTCAATCTTACCCAAGCTTTTCGAATTACTATAGACTATGTACGCACCTTAACAGCTCCGAAGACCTTGCGATATTAAGAGATGGGCGGAACGTCACAGGATTATAGCCGTTTCTGTCTGTGAGATTGAAGTTAGATACACTAAATAATGAGTACATATGTCACTTATTACGGTTCACAACTGCATGATTGGAACAGACACATTATGTCACAGTAGCTGGATGCGTTCGCAAAACAAATCCCATGCACGGAAGGACTATTTTTCTTCGACTTTCCCAGATTTTCCCTCCCGAAGTAGCCTCGGCAGAAAGGCATAGGCACCCCAGAAGTAGTTCCTGAGAAACTTCCGGCCTATCGGAGTATCAGCGGAGGCAAAAGCATACATAGCAAACTCAATCAACGGGCAGCCGTTTGAGAGGAACCAGCTACAGTATGGTAGTCGGGTTAGGAGGTGCTATTCCGATCAACACACCGTGTGGATCTCCAATAGCTCCGTCGTCGTTATTAGTATAGAATAACAACGAGTAAAGGTTTTACTAGATCATACTCTGGCTACAGTATACTACTCCTACTTCTACTGCATCTCATACCATGACGTAAATGATTAATTCGGCAGACCGTAACCACGCATGCCTACTATCACAGTCTTCTTAAATTGCCATTGTCCTACTTGCCTACTGGAAGAACCATAACTCATCGGTTGCTTACGATCCACAGCTATTTGCTATCATCAAACAAGAGAATCATTCACATCTATTCAGCATTTATAGACCATGGCGCCGGCCGCCCACCCGGAGCCTATCGCCATCTGCGGTATGGCCGCCCGCCTGCCCGGCGAGGTGCGCACCCCGGCTGAGTTCTGGGACATGCTGATGGCCAAGCGCAATGGGCTGGTTGATTGGCCACGCAGCACCAGCGACAAAGAAAGGTCTCCCGCGGCCACCGGGCGGTTCGACGCCGCCGGCTTCCAGAGCGACACGCCCGCCAAGAATACCCTCCAGGCACCGCAGGCGTACCTACTCAACCATGTGTCGATGGGAGACTTTGACCCCAGCTTCTTCCCTGTCGGTGCCAAAGAGGCTTCTCGCATGGACCCAATGCAGCGCCAGCTCCTCGAGGTTGCCTATGAGTGCGCCGAGAACGCTGGCGCCGCCCGGAATCTGTTCGGCGGCAACACTACCACCAGCACCACATCCGGCAATGGCACCGGCACGAAAGAGACGGCATCAGAGTTGGCAGCTCGCAAGGATGTCGGCGTCTTTGTCGGCGTCTTCGGTGAGGACTGGCTCCAGGAGAACGTCATGGACAGCCAACTTGCCGGCCTGTACCGCGGAACGGGCTTCCTCGACTTCCTCCAGGCGAACCGCGTCAGCTTCGCCATGGATTGGCAGGGGCCCAGCATTGTCGTCAAGACGGGCTGTTCGGCCAGCCTCGTGGCGCTCGACATGGCCTGCCACAGCCTCCGTGCCGGCGAGTGTGCTGCCGCCGTCGTACTGGGCGTCAACCTCATCACCTCGCCACTCATGACGCTGCTGTATACGGCGCAGGGCCTCCTGAGCCCCTCGGGACGCTGCAGAACCTTCGACGCGGCCGCCAACGGTTACGGCCGCGGCGAGGTCGTCAATGCCGTCTTTCTGCGGCGGCTCTCGTACGCAGAGCGGGCCGGCGACCCCATCAGGGCGGTGGTACGAGCCAGCGCCACGGGCCACGACGGCCGCAAGGTCGGGCAGCTCAAGCCGGACGCCGCGGCGCAGGAACTGCTTATCCGCAAGACGTACGCCCTGGCGGGTATCCCGGACTCGCAATTTGGGGACACGGCGTGGATCGAGTGTCACGGAACAGGCACCGCCGTTGGCGATCCCATCGAGATGCGGTCCGTCGCCAATGTCTTTGGCCGCGACGGCATTGTCGTTGGCAGCGTCAAACCCAACGTCGGCCACTCAGAGGGTGCGGCTGGTCTGACGGCCCTGATCAAGGCTGTGCTGTCGCTGGAGCACGACGTAATACCGCCCAATATCTTTTTCAACACGCCCAACCCTCTCAGTACGTTTTAATCTCAGTCTCAGGCTTCCTTTCATTCTTACTTTCACTTTCACTATCACTTTCATCATCGCCATCACGCTGGCTTCCCTTTTCACTCTAGACCTTAGTCTTATACTTAGTCTCATTCCCACCTTCATACTCACTTTCACCCTTACGTTTACCTTCACTTTCACCTTAGACTTTCCCCTTCACTCTCACTTTCACTTTGACCTTCACTCTCTTTCTCCATCTCCGTTTCCATCTCCTTTTTCCCCTCTCTCCGCATTCCAGACCACGCAGCTCATCTTATCTATAGTCCCCTGGCAGGCAGCCAAGCTCCGAGTCCCAGTCGACCCTCTGCCGTGGCCCGACGGCCGCAAGAAACGGGTCAGCGTCAACTCCTTTGGAGTAGGCGGCTCCAATTCCCACGTCATTGTCGAAGACGGCAGACCGTTCAAGTCTCTGCCGACTCGGGCTCCCACCGAGGCGACCCGCGTCCTGCTACTTTTCAGCGCCACCCACCCTTGGTCGCTGCAGAAGCAGGTCCTCAACCATAGAAACTACCTTTTAGAACGCCTGCCCGCCTCGCGTCATGACGTGGACAGCCTTCTCCATGATTTGGCCTACACGCTCGGCTGCCGACGCCATCACTTCCCTCTGCGGACGTATACTGTGGTTCGAGTGCAACAAGAGCCCGAAAACGACGACGCGGGCAAGACAAAAGCAGCCGAGAGCGAGCTGCTGAGTTTTATCGACGCCGATCATTCCGGACAGGTTCAGGACAAGACGCCGCCGCCCCGCGTTGCCTTTGTTTTCACAGGTCAGGGCGCTCAGTCGGCTCGTATGGGTTACGAGCTGCTCCGGGATACCAATGTGTTTGCCGATAGCATCCGCTACCTGGACCAGTGCCTGAAGACCCTGCCAGATACTATGGCACCCAAATGGACCCTTTTTGGTAAGCCGCTCGCTTGTTTTTATGAGTTAGGGAATGCGCCGTTCAAGATGGAGTGAAGGCTTGATTTCATGGTTTGGTTTTGCGTCTGTCCATGTCCCAGCATCAAACCGAAATGAACTCGCCGCTTACTCGAATATGCAGACGAGCTTTCCAAACCAGCTCCAGACAGCCTCATGGAGGAGACGAGGTACTCGTTGCCATGCTGCACCGCCGTCCAGATCGGCCTGGTCAACATGCTCCGGGCTTGGGGCGTCTTGCCCGCGGCCGTCATCGGCCACTCAAGCGGCGAAGTCGCCTCGGCCTATGCGGCAGGCGTCCTCTCAGCCCGCAAGGCCATCATCATAGCCTATCTGCGCGGCATGGTACTGGATGAGGTGCGGAATGAGAACGGCAAGGCGCGGCCGCGGCAGCCGGGCATGATGGCTACAATTAGCTTGGGAGCCGCGCAGACTGAAAAGTTTCTCAGTCCCGGCGCTGTCGTTGCCTGTCACAACAGTCCGAGCAGCACTACCGTTTCTGGCGATGCAGACGCGGTACAGGAGACCCTTCGAAAAGTTGCCCAGGCGGATGCGCGAATTCGCTGCCACGCGCTCCGGGTCCGAACGGCCTTCCACTCCCATCACGTCGGGCCGAGCGCGCTCAAGTATGAGGAGCGACTCAGACCGTTTCTCGACGGATTAGAGACCAGCGCCAGGCCCTCGTATTCGCCTTCGCTGTATAGCAGCATCTCTGGGTCCCTCGAAGAAGACGCCGCGAAGCTGGTGGGAAGCGCGCGATACTGGCGAGACAGTCTCGAGAAGCCCGTGTAAGCCACACGTTTTTTTCCTTGTGTCAATGATAATCACACGGACAAACGAACTTTTATTAAGCAAGGATTAGCTGACCTTGAATGCAGATTGTTCCGGCAGGCTCTACAACAGCTGGTTAGCTGCGAGAGCTCGCCCAACAACCCGGCAAACACCAATGCCAACAACAGCCAGCTCCTCCTGCTTGAAATTGGGCCTCATCCCGCACTCAGAAAGCCTATCGTAGAGACCTTGTCGGCACTGGAGGCGTCATTGTCCACGACATCGGAGCCACAAGCTTTGCACATCGCGACCCTGCACCGGGGCGAAAGGTCCGACGAGGCCCTTCTACGAACGGTGGGGGAGCTGTTCGTCCGCGGGGCTCTCACGGAGGCGAACATGGAATCCATCTTCAGGCCAGATGGTTCTGGCTCTCCTGCTCCACATTGCCTGACCGACCTGCCTCCTTATGCGTGGCATCACGGCACGCAGTATCTGGATCCGCCACGCGTGGCCAGCGTTTACAAGAGCGCCCGGCATCTCCGTCACGAGCTGCTTGGCTCCCGGGTTCCGGACGCCACCGACCTCGAGCCATGCTGGCGCTGCATTCTGGAGCCCGACGACCAGCCCGCATGGCTGGGCCACCATGTCATCGACGGCCAGGTAGTCTTTCCCGCCGCCGGCTTCGTCGCCATGGCGGGTGAAGCTGTTCATCGGCTTGGGCCTGGCCATGTTGCCAACAAGAGTTACGTCATTCGCAACGTCTCTATCAGTACGCCGCTGGTCGTACCACAGGGGTCGACATTCGAACTCTTCACGAGGCTCTCGCAGGCTCAAAACCAAGGCCAGAACTCGGGCGACGCCACTACCGAGGACAATTGCCCGGACGGCACGTGGTATGATTTCCACATCATGGCCTTGGTGCCAGATCGTGATGGCGACCGATGGACCAGCCACTGCCGGGGCTTAGTGGCCGCGAGTGGTGTCGCTTCGGCCGCATTCTCAAACGGCAAGCCTTGTCATGGCGGCACCGACATCGGCTCCGGAAACGGCCCCGTTGTGGGTCTTCGGATCGGCCTTGACGGTGACGGCGACGGCGATGCACGGACCGTTGACTCCGCCGAGTGGTACTCTATCGCCGACTCGGTCGGCCTGTCGTACGGCCCCTCGCTGCAGGGCCTTCAAGACATCACAGCGTCCATTTCACGGCTGTTGGCGTCGGCCAGGGTCTACAACTATGACGAAGACGAAGACGAGGCAGGGTATGCGCTGCATCCGGCCGTCTTGGACATGGGGCTCCAGTTGAACCTAGTCGCCATGTGCCAGGGGCTCCGCGAAAATTGCAACCTACTCTTGCTACCAACTCACGTTGAGGAGATTTCCGTAGAAGCAGATACCATTCGTTCGCTGCAGGACAGGAGAAACACTCCCCAGGCTCGGGATGGCAGACTGGAGATGCGCGCCGAGGTCAGTTGGGTACTGAAGGGCAGAAGCCTTCAAGGCACCGTCACCGCCACTGCCAGCGGCGACGAAAACTCTCACAGCGATCATCTTGGTCCCCGGCTTTCCATGCGAAACGTCAAGTTTATGGCCAAACCGCCACGGGCCCGGCACACACCCCAAGACGCCCCTCGGACGACGACGCAGCCTCATCTTGCGTCCGTCTTTGAATGGGCCCCGGACGCCGAACTCTTTGACATAAACAGGGTCAGTTCAGTCGCTGAAATGGCCCGGCTGCTCGCCTTCAAGAACCCGCGCGTCCGCGTCTGTGTCTTCGCTCGCGACGGTGACGTAGCCCTGGTCTCCTCCGTCAGGCGAGCCCTCGAGACCCAGGCCATGTCCAACGGCAGCGTATTGGCATCCCTGACGTATGCAGCCGCTACGACGGCAGAGCTAGATCTGTCTCGGCTTTCTCTGCAAGAGGGCGAACAATACCACGTAAGATTGGCTCCCACGTGGCTGGACATGTCTCAAGGCCTGTCAGCCCAGTCGGAAGGACATGGTGGTTTTGACCTTGTTCTCGTCGATGGGCCCGCCGCCTTGACCAGGCTGTGCTCCATCTCAGCTTCCTATAAAAGTGCTTTGCCCGTCAATCCTGGGGGATGGTTCCTGGTCGACCGGTCCAGTGGCGAGACCAAGACCGGGAACGAGACCGCTAGGAAGCTGGAGCAGCTCGGCTTCCCACTTGTCGACCAGCGTTCTCCCAAGTCTGATGGTACAAACAAAGGAATTCACGCGGCAAAAGCTTTGCTTGCCAGTCAAATGAAACACGTCGGCTCGAGACAGCGACGTTTCGTCGTCATACTCGCAACACCCGCACTCGAGGAGCTGGCCCGGTCACTCCAGAGCGCCTTGGAAGAGTCTGAAATACGCTCCGAGATTCGCTTTTGTCACTCCGAGGGCCAGCTGCTATTTTCTGATGACGATGACAATGAACAAAGCGTCATCGTATCGATGCTGTACCTGGAACAGCCGCCGGCAGAGGAAGCATTTACTGCCAAGTCCTTCAGAAGCTACATTGACCGACTCCTCGCGGCTCGGGAACCTCGCGTCTGGCTTCTTCCGCCCCTCCAGCTTGGGAGTACAGGACCAGCATCGCTGTGCCATCGGCCCGACCCAGCGTGGCTGATCGGCCTCACACGCACTGCACGCACCGAGAACCCGGCACTAGACTTTACCACGATCGAAGTTGACACGGTCAAAACGCCCATCCGAGTCGCGGCCGACGCTGTAGCTCGCATCGTCGACAGATTGACCCAGCTGGGCCCCGAACCGGGATCGGAGATCCTGCAGCATGACAGACCGAACGTGGACCACGAGCTCGGCATCACGCCAGACGGGACTGTGCTGATTCCTCGGATGACATGGTCATCGCTCGATGACGCTGCCACCTTTGCGAAAGCGGAATCCGCGAACCACATTGTGTCGTTCCGCGGGGACGCAAGCTATTTGTTAGTTGGCGGCCTCGGCGGACTCGGGAGGTCCGTCTGCCGCTGGATGGCCGCACGGGGGACACGCCACCTCGTGCTATTTTCTCGCTCCGCCGCCGAGCCTGAAGCGGCCACGCTTGCCTTGGTGGATGAGCTTGCCTCCATGGGCTGCGCCGCCGTCCGTGTGAGCGGGTGCGCAGAAAACCTCCTGGCTGTCGAGCGCGCCGTCGCGGCAACCGATCACTCTGCTCCTCGCGGGCTCGCCGGTGTCCTCCACATGCCCATGGTTCTCCGTGACCGGCCGCTGACGGACATGACCTGGGACGACTGGACTGCCGTCGTGGACCCCAAGGTGGTCGGTGCCTGGAACTTGCACAACACCCTACACCGCCGCCAGCGGGAAAAGCTCGATTTCTTCGTCCTATTTAGCTCCGTCAGTGGCATCGTGGGCCAGCGGGGCCAGGCCAACTACAACGCGGCCAGTGTTTTTCTCGACGCCTTCGCGTTGTACCGCCGCGCCCTCGGCCTCCCAGCTAGCGTGCTGGACCTCGGTATCGTTGGCGATGTAGGCGCGGTGGCACGCGACAAGTCGCTGGCGGCGCAGTTCCGCAAGGCCGGCTACGTATTCCTGGAAGAGGACGCCGTCCTGCAGGCCGTGAGCATCGCCGTCAGCCCCTCCGCTCCAGTCCAGCTCGTCGTAGGTCTGGCGCAAGATCCGCAGAACGACACAGCAACCCGGTCCGTCGTATGGAATCGCGACCCCCGTATGGCCAAGGGATCGGGATCAGCATTTGATAGTAGCGATCGACACGGCAATGCCAGTGCCGCCGATGCCATCAAGAGAGAGACGCAGGATATCATCTCCTGGGCAAGGGAGCCTCCTGTCGGGCTCGTGACTGACATCCGACGGGAGTCGCTGGCATCCTGTCTCGGCAGAGCCGTCCACCAAGTGCTGGTGACGCCGCTGAAGCAGTTGTCGCTGACAAGGAACATCAACTCGCTGGGCCTGGACTCCTTCGCCGCCGTCGAGCTGACGACCTGGATCCAGCAGCACTTTGGCGTCCACCTCTCGACCATGGAGGCCAACACTAGCATCAGCCTGCTGCAGCTGGCCGATCTCGTCATGGACAGGATGGTGGTGAAGCACAGGCAGGCGAAACAGCCGGGGAAGCTTTGGATGGGCGGAAACCAGCCGCACGCGGCGATCGGGACAACGTGATTGACGTGGCCAAGTAGGCTTGCTGTATCTCTTTATGTCTCACTGTTTGCTATTCCCTCTTACACAGGAATTATCCACATTTTGAGGTCAGATGTCCCACAATTACTTTATTAGCAACACTTGATATCAGCGCACTGCTCTTTTTTCAGAATTAATACTGATAATAGCCCTTCTTTGAGTAGATTAGGTAGGTAGTCGCAGCGGCAGCAGTAGTGTCGCTCCAAGCAACATCACGACATCAGTAAGGTTTAGGCCTAGCTAGGTCTTGGTCCTTTTTTTTTTTTTCTCCCTCATTTGAACGAACGCTGGCACAGACTTTTGGGGCAGGGTGGGTATTTCGAAGTCTAGTTAGCTTGAGAAAACGCCATGGATGTCAAGCTTCATCTTACAATTAGTGCTGCCGTGCCAATGTGTTGTTGAAGCATAATGTCGAGGGCTAGAGGCTTCAGAAAAACAGGATTCTGTCTCAGCTGACTTCTCTACGCATTAACAAAGTCCCACGGAGCGAATGAAGTCAGTTAAGAAGGCATGATGAGTAAACCGGAGACGGATTTGGCGGAGACCGGGTCCGATAAATCGGCGTCCGTCTTGCTTCCAGAGTACAGGGCCCGCTTTATCGGTGGTCTCGCCGGGCCCGTCCGGAAATAATATCCTTTTCGTGTTCGGACCAGGCAAGATCAACTCAGAGAGTCGCATTGAAAAGCGTGATCCCTGTACGTATCCACATCAACTCCGCAGACCGCCGTTGACCAAAGTCCCTTTCACCAGCTTTTCCGTTCATCAGGCAAACTGCGGCAATTTTTGCTCGTCTCTCATGGTCTCACGATGATGCCAGACGTGCCTTTTTTAAGAGTTTTCGCAGTCAAAACTTGATAGAGCAAGGAGCGGCCGCCTCCAGGCAACAGAGCGGTCCTATATCCAAGAATTGCTCATTGAATGGGCCCTCTTCGGAGCCGAGCTTCCTCTAACGGGTTGAGGAAGTTCGAATCAGGCTCTGGCCATTTGCCGTACTCCACTCCTCGGACTGCTAAGTGCTTCTGGAAGCAAACGTGGGCCGTCCCGGCACAAAAATGCCACCTCAAGTTGCGCCCGTTCTGTCTCGCGTCGGGCAATTGGTTCAAACGGCCCAAAATGCATGCTTTCTGGCATGGATTCTTGCGAAGTCGCAAGCCAAGTCAGCCCATTGTCGTTGGCGGTCCACATTTGACGCGTCTCGATATAGACCTGCTCGCCCAAAATTGAAATGCCATGAGGTTCTCTGCTGGTTTTCTTGATTTCCTTCTGAAACTCGGTTTTCGCGAACAACGTTCTTGCTCTCTGATTGGCCGCAGTCGTTGGCATCTCTTGGTAAGTAACGACTTTCAACCCTGAACACTCACCAAGACCACTCCACTACGGATACCCGTGATCCGAACTCAATCTACATATGCCGTCTTTCAATCTCCATTTTCTACGTAACCCAGTCGCTAAGGTTTCGTGGCAGCTCCCAGCATCGGGCGTAACCCATCACGCGCAACCCATCACAAATTACCCACCGGGCAAAACCCATCTCTCTTGAGGCGAATTTGCATCTTCTAATCGCAAAAGTTGTGAGACGTGAGATCAGGAAACAATTACTCCAACGGAGGATCGGTCGCTATCGAAGCCGATATAATAGTTTTATCTGAGGCGCATCGTCATATCTCCACTTTGACGCTGGAGGTTTGACTTTCAGGCTTGACGAACCTGTTCTGGATCATCATCACTCAGCCACCTTGGCGCATCCGGCTTGATCTTATAAAGAGGCTCTGAAAAGTCCATGAAGGTCATATCTCACAAGCCCATCCAGCACTTCAACGCATCTCTCAACACTTTTTCGGCGATCTCATACTCGTGATGGCCATCATGTCAGAAAAACCTTTCACAGTCCTCATTGCCGGCGGCGGTATAGCCGGCCTGACGCTCGCAAACATGCTCGAGAAGATCGGCGTCAATTACTTGATTCTTGAGGGTTATCGCGAAATGGCACCTCAAGTAGGTGCGAGCATCGGCATCCTCCCAAACGGCTGCCGCGTCCTGGACCAGATTGGCCTGTACGACGAGATCAGAAAACTCATCGATGGCCCTCTCTACGAGACGTCTCTTCGCCACCCTAAAGGCAACATGGTCACCAACTACTTGAACATTGGAGGTCAAGTACGCGAAAGGTAAGTGGCAATAATCTGTCACGCCTGTGAGCACGTTTTTGAACAGAGTTTGACATGTCTTCAGGCACGGATATGACACCGTCTTCGTGGACCGCCAAATGATCCTTGAAGTGTTGTGGCGCAACCTCAAGAATAAGGACAACATCCTTGTCAACAAAAAGGTGACAAAGGTCGAGCTTGAGCCATCGCGAGTGAAGGTGGAGACAGGCGATGGAAGTTCCTACTACGGAGACATCTTGGTCGGCGCAGATGGTGTTCACAGCAAGGTCAGAAATGAAATGTGGCGGCTTGCGGATGTTCTTGAGCCTGGCTATATTCCTGCCTCAGAGTACAAAGGTCAGTCTAGGCCCGCGAAACTCTGTGGGGACAACGACTAACAGATGAAATAGAGTGTCTTCCCACGGTTTACAAGTGCATCTTCGGCATTTCCATCGACAAGAGCTGGGAGCCGCAGACTGTGCAGACGAACTTGAACAAGGGCTTCTCTTACCTCATCATCAGTGGGCCTAAAGACCGTGTTTACTGGTTCTTGTTTGTTAACATGGGTAAGACTCACTACGGCCCTGAGCTCCCCAGCTTCACCAAGGAAGACGAAGAGGCGTTGGCAAATGAGCACATGAACGACAAGATTCTCGAGAACCGCACCTTCAGAGACTTGTACTCGACCAAGATCTCATCCGTTCTCACCCCTTTGCCCGAATACGTTTTCAAGAAGTGGCATTTCCAGCGCATCATGACTATTGGAGATGCTGCACACAAGGTGGGACATCCCTACCATCTCATCAATCGCCACGTGATCATGCTGACCACCATCATTACAGTTCGAGCCAATTGCCGGCCAGGGAGGCAACAGTGCAATCGAGACTGCCGCCGTCCTCGTCTCAAACCTCGCAACTATGCTGAAGAGCAAGACGCGCCCGTCAGACATCACCTCGGCCGACATCAACGCCGTCTTCACCAAGACCCAAGCGACACGGGAGGCGCGAACCCAGGCGCTCGTAAAAGCATCTCACGAAGAGCAGCGCTTCGCTGCCATGGAATCCCCTCTTCTGGAAGTGGTTGGTAATCACGTTGCTCCAATCCTTTCTCTCGACGAAAAGTGGGATCAATGGTCCCAAAACATCGAAGGTGGGCACAAGCTCGATATCATGGATGCTCCGAAGCGTCCCCATGCCGTCCCATTCCATGACGAGCTGGCCAGCACTCCTCTGGCTCCGTCCTACCTCCCCAAGATCACAGTCGCCGCCGCGCTGTGCGGTCTGCTCTACATTGCGCAACACGCGCTTGTCCTGAATACGGGCCCAGAGGTCGTCGCCGTGAGCGCCTCGTTCGTGGGCGTGCCTGCGAAGACCACTTACACGGGGTTCCCATCAATCGACAATATCCTTGCCATCTTTGTCTGGGCCTTCTCGGAGCAAGTCGCTGGTCCCGATCCCAATAGTAGGACCCAGTGCCTCTACTTCCTGATCAATTTGATCCCCATCATCTATATCTGGACGGTCGAAGGCTACCGTAACGGCAACGTTCATTCCTTGGTTTCCATCCCGTCCATCTTTGGTATCTACCAGCTTCTCGGAATAGGAAAGGTCGCGCCGTTCTACTTCCTCCTCAGCGTGTACACAACCAGCAGAAGCGTCTACGCCCGCACGACCGGCCGTCCCGTTCCTTCTCACGTCGCCAAGGTCATTCTACCCGCTCTGTGTCTTGGATACGCCATCCCCACGGCCCTCATGTTCCTGCCCCACGAGGATGCCGTCACCCAGCAGAACGCCATCGCTTTCTGGCAACCGTTCCCTGTCTACGTCTCACTTCTCGCCTGGGCCGGTTCAAAGGTTGTGTATGCTATGAAGCCCACCAAGACCCTCGATTGGGAAGCCCTCGAGAACAAGGACCTCCCTTACCTTCAGTCTGGCTACGCTTTCTGCTTCTTCGCCACTGCCGTCACTCACATCAGCACATTCCTGTACGCCGGTCTCAACGCCTCCGTCTCCATCTCTGAGTCCTTCTTCGGTCTTCCCCCTTGGGATGCGATGACTATCGCTGGGTTCTGGAAGTACGACATGGTGCTTTGCTTCGCCTCCGTCGCGGTCTGGCTTCTTTACAGCGTGTTCGAGATGAGAAGATTCGGATACATCACGACCTCGGCGGCTCTCAAGGCTGTTGGACTGACTCTGGCTGGCAATGTGCTTGTGGGACCTGCTGCCACGTATGCAGGTGTCTGGGCCTGGAGAGAGTCGGTCATTGCGAGCTATGGCAAGGCCATGGCCAAGTCGAAAGAAGATTAAGGGTGTCATATCATGTCAGTGGGCCTACCTGAGAACTTTGCTTGTCTGCCTGTTTGCAGTGCGTTTTCTCTGTTGTATATGGGTGGTACGAATATTTGTTGTTTAATTAGGCACGTCATGGCACGATGTGTTTTCTTCAAACTGGGCAGAAGATTGGTAATCAAGAGACATATTCTGGTGTAATTCTTGAATGCTCGCTTCTGTAGATAGTCCGCAATCAGGCAAGGTCGAGTTCTTCGCCCGGCGGCGCTGGACATTAGGGCAGTTCAAGTCTTGGCTTTTCCGATGTTGCACGCGTACCTCCACAAATGCTCCGACTTGCCGCCGCTAGAAGCCTGTTCAAGCCGAATATTCGGCCGTCACCCTAAATCTTGCCCTATCCCAACGTCATCCATAGTAGTGCTAGGTCCTCACTGGGGTTAAACGGTTCAATACAAGCACAAGATGATGGCTGTGCTCCCAAATCAACCCCACTACGCTAATGCAACCCGATGACTTCCCGCAACTTTAACAAGGAGTCAGGGATGTGAGACCTCCACACAAGCACTCATGCAGCTTGATGACATCCCACTTCTCGACTTCATCTCTCTGGACGCCAGTAAATTACCAATCATGAAATGTCTTGGCGTGATGATGCTCTCGTGCCGAAATGGATTGGCGTTGCGCGGCCTCATCCGCTGATGATCTTAACGGCAGTTCTTGGTTCTACCGACGATCTTGGCGATGCCCTCGACATGATTATAAGAAGGGCATATGTACACTGCTTGAACTCCGGACCTAGCCTCACCATCATTCACTTGTTACAATCGCTCAGCTGTGAATTCGGGTATCATGGCCATCATTGGTAAAGCCATCACGGCATTCTGCCTCACAACTCTCATCAACACCATGTCAGCCACCGCTCAAAACATGTCCTTTGGCGCCGACAACTTCTACCGCAGCGAGAATGTCACCCTGCAGCCAATCACCATCCAGACTCAATTCAACACCACGGTCGCCGGTAACCTCTTCACCCCAAACAACCTCGCGCGTAATGGCACCTCCCCAGCCATCGTCGTCAGCCATCCTATGGGCGCCGTCAAGGAACAAAGCGCGAACCTGTATGCCACCAAGCTGGCCGAACAGGGCTTCGTCACTGTGTCCATTGACTTGCCCTTCTGGGGCGGCAGCTCAGGCGAGCCGCGCAACGCCGTCGCTCCAGAGCTCTACGCTGAAGCGTTCAGCGCTACTGTAGACTATCTCGGCGGCCAACCCTTTGTCGACCGCGAGCGCATCGGCGGTCTGGGCATCTGCGGTAGCGGCTCCTTCGTCATCAGCGCAGCCAAGATTGACCCGCGCCTGAAGGCCATCGCCACGGCGAGCATGTACGACATGGGTGCGGTCTCCCGCGACGGCTTGCAAAAAGCGCAGACCGTCGAGCAGCGCAAGGAGCTCATTGCCTCTGCGGCCCAGCAGCGATGGGTCGAAGCTGACGGCGGCGAGACCGAATACACCGGCGGCACCACCCACGAGCTCACAGAGGACACGCCTGCTGTCCAACGCGAGTTTTACGACTTTTACCGCACCCCTCGCGGCGAGTTCACCCCTGAAGGCTCGTCGCCCAACCTCACCACGCACCCGACCCTCACCAGCACGGTCAAGTTCAGGAACTTCTACCCGTTCAACGACATTGAGACTATCTCGCCCCGCCCGATGCTTTTCATCTCTGGCGATCAGGCGCACTCTCGCGAGTTCAGTGAGGCCGCCTATGCCCAGGCGGGCGAGCCGAAGGAGCTTGTTTGGGTTCCGGGTGCTGGGCACGTTGATCTCTACGACCGAGTGGAGCTCATTCCGTTTGGCAAGCTTACGCAGTTCTTCCAGGCAAACCTTGCCTAAATTCACTAGAGACAATAGTTGACTCGTAACAATTCTGGGCTGAGATGTAAGAGTCATGTATGAGTAGGCCTACATAGATCAAGCAATAGACCTTTACACTCGCACGCTATTGGACAACTCCACACTGTTTCCCATTTGTCCTCGTGTATTCGAGAAGCTTGCTCAACGTAGGCATTTCTGCTCAGGTCTGGTGATCTGTCGAGCTTCCTCCAAGTCTCAAACTCCACCTCCAGCCACTTTTAATACCCAATGATGACTTGTATCACCAAGTGACGGGCCTAAGACCCGGAGTTATACCTCATCCGGTAATCTATGTCCGAGAATATTTTCAGAGTCTCGACCGATCATGTTGCTACGTCCATCTCGCGTTCGCAAAATGGCTGACACTCTCTCCCTTGATTGTGTGGGTCATTGTGGGGAGTGTCAGCATGTTGCAGATGTCATTAAGTTGCAGCTTTCATCCGACCAATCGGACGCATCACCGAAACCAAGCCTGGTGCCTCACTTACAACCCCAGATTCCACTTCAGCATCCAGCAACGTCATGGTTTCCAAGAACAAGAACATGATTGTCAGTTCTACGCCTACTAAATAGACAATGTTCCGGAACCGCAAGAGGATGTCTCGCAGCCAAAGCTCTCAGATCCAGCCGACACCATTCCAAGCCGTGCCGATATCACAATGTCATTCTTCGAATACCCCCCGAAACCAAAGTCCGCCCTGGGCTACCATCGCATCCTCTCCCCGACAGCCTCCGTGAAGGTCTCCCCAATCTGCCTCGGCGGCATCGGCATCGGCCACTCCTGGTCCTCCATCTTCGGCAAGAACGAAGACCCCTTTGCCCTCCTTGACGCATACTTCGCCCTCGGCGGCAACTTCATCGACACCTCCAACATCTATAACTCAGAAGACTCGGAGCGCCTCATTGGAGAATGGATGGAGAAGCGTGGCGTGCGGGACCAGATCGTCTTGGCCACCAAATACACCGCGGGTTTCCGCTCGTATAATCGTGAGAAGGAACCCCTGCAGAGCAACTTTACAGGTAACTCGGCCAAGAGCATGCACATCTCTGTCCGGGAGAGCTTGAAGAAGCTGAGGACGGATTACATTGACGTCTTGTACGTGCATTGGTGGGACTGGGCCACGGGCGTCGAGGAGGTTATGAGGGGGCTACATGCGCATGTCATGGCGAAGGAGGTGCTGTATCTGGGTGTGTCGAACACGCCGGCGTGGGTTGTTGTCAAGGCGAACGCATGTTAGTCCATCTTTCGGAACATCTGGCGGACAGTCATACTGATAGGAAGACTAGTCGCCCGCGCCAACGGCCTCACGCCCTTCTCGGTCTACCAAGGACGCTGGAACGCCGGCTTTCGCGACATGGAAGCGGAGATCATCCCAATGTGCGAGGACCAAGGCATGGCCATTGTTCCCTGGGCAGCTCTCGGCGGCGGCAAGTTCCTGACAGCCGAAGAAAGAGAGGC
This sequence comes from Colletotrichum gloeosporioides, assembly GCF_011800055.1. NCBI lineage: Eukaryota > Fungi > Ascomycota > Sordariomycetes > Glomerellales > Glomerellaceae > Colletotrichum > Colletotrichum gloeosporioides. The sequence goes on from NW_025544727.1 coordinate 295,449, forward strand.
ACGAGACAAGGACCCCGACGCGCGCAAGTCTTCTCACGGGCAGGAGGTCTCGGTCGCTCTCTGCGAGGCGCTCGAAAAGATTGCAAAAGAGAAGGGCGCGACTCTTCGATCCATCGTTTGTTCTCCGATGCGTTGAACTTCAGATTTTGGATGCTGACTTCCGACAGGCCCTGGCTTACCTCTTTCATCAATCCCCGTACGTTTTCCCGATCGTCGGCGTCAACACCGTCGCCCACGTCGAGGCCATCCCCGAAGCAATCGGCATCGAGCTTTCCAAAGCAGATATTGATCTCATCCACGAAGCCTCGCCGTTCGACCCGCGGTTCCCGATGAACTTTGCGTTTGGTTACATGAAGGGCGGGAAGTATGATTTAAGTCTAACGGCAGCGGATAACCAGCAGTACACCATTGCAGCGTGGATTGATGCGCCGCCGAAGCCTTTGGTAAGTCGAGCTTCGGATCTATGAAGACTTCTGGCTAACACCAGTCAGCCATACAAACCTAGGAAAGTCACAGAAACGGAGGCTCGGGATTGATATTGCTTTCATGGAAGAAGAGTCTTCAAGCTTTAAGTGCATTAGTCGGCAAGTGCAGCGAAGAAGAAAAACGCATCATCATCGCCATTCAGCAGAGACTTATTCTGACTCACATCGTCCATATTCCAAACGTCAGGTTTCCTTGGAATCCCGCTTGAACGAACCCGGCCCCACCATACGGGACCGATGACGCCGGGCCACGGAGAGCACCGGTCTCTCAACCCGATGTACCCCATAAGCCGGCGGGATACTTGCTTGCACATACCAAATCGAGTAACCCCGACTAGAATATGGTCCAATAGTATGTCACCTCGAGTCAGCATTGTCCTACCATCCACAGTGACAAATTCCCGGAGATCTGGAAATGCATCTTCGTTCTCCATCCACAGAGAAAAACCAGCACAAGTCCATGATATTCTAAGCCCTGCATCAAATAAACACGCATGACTAGCCTCACCGGACCTTGCAATGAGAAATGCCGCCAAAAGAGGTTTAAACGCCGCAGAGCCGGGACTTGACGGACCCATATGGGCATCACGAGCGGCCACAAAATGATTCCGAAGTCAGATCTGGACAACTCCGCGGACCTTTCCGCCTCTTCCCGCTCCTTGTCAGCATATCATCGGCCAACAAATCCCTGCAAGCTATGTTTTTGTGTCTTACCAAGTACATTGTCCCCATGCTACTGGCCAACCGGGTCATCCGTATTACAATTTGAATTTATTGACGTCGCGGAGTGTCGCTCGCTCACTATCAGACCACAACCCATCATGAGATGGACCGTCGCCAACCGGCTGAAGCTTGTGCTTTTGAGATCTAGACTTCAGTGACGTAGTTATTATAATGTGAAAAGAGTATAAAATGTTTACAGAGTCTCGCCAACATAAGTTTTGAGATTAGAGCATCATCGAGCAACTTGCAGTCTCATTCATGATTTCTACATCCCGCCTACTTAGGTCTTCCAAGATCACTCCAACCCTCATAAACACCCTTTCCGCCCGCAAAATGACAACCTCCGAGCCCCCTTCTTTCCCCTTCAGCCGCGCCTCCGGCCTCGAGCCGCCAGCGGAATACGCCCGCCTCCGCGCCACAGACCCCGTCTCCCGCGTCAAGCTCTTTGACGGCTCACTGGCATGGCTGGTGACCAAGTATAAGGACGTCTGCGCCGTGGCCACGGATACTCGCTTGTCCAAGGTAACCTCTCCTTCAAGCCTATAAAAATGGCCGCAAGCCATTGACATGATACAATGCAGGAACGCACGAGGCCTGGTTTCCCAGAGCTCAGCGCCGGTGGCAAAGCAGCCGCCAAGAACAAGCCCACCTTCGTCGATATGGATCCTCCCGCGCACATGCGCCAGCGGTCCATGGTTGAACCTCTCTTCGTTGCCGAGCACGTGGAGACGATGAAGCCGTACATCCAGAGGACGGTAGACCAGCTACTCGATCAGATGGTCGCGAAAGGGTGCGAGGAGCCGGTTGATCTCATTGATAACTTTGCCTTGCCAGTGCCCTCATACGTGAGCAACCCCGCTTTTTTCATCTTTCCTAGTTGCTTTTGTGTAACAGCCGGTTTCACGGAGCTCACATGAATATCTGGAAGATCATTTACACCATCCTCGGCGTTCCTTTTGAAGACCTTGAATACCTCACCCAGCAAAACGCGATCCGCACAAACGGCAGCGGCACCGCTCTTCAAGCTCAAGCTGCCAACCAGTAAGTCGCCCCATGTCCTTCATCTTCTGCCGACTTCCTGACACATCCTCCAGGGAACTGCTCGATTACCTCGCCAACCTCGTAGAAAAGCGTTCCGAACAGCCCAAGGACGACCTCATCAGCAAGCTCGTCGTCGAGCAGCTCAGACCTGGCCACATTGAAAAGTCCGATGCTGTGCAGATCGCTTTCCTGCTGTTGGTAGCAGGCAATGCCACGATGGTGAACATGATTGCGCTCGTAGGTTTCTCTCTCATACAATTTCTGTGGCCGATGGCTGATACGAACCAGGGCGTAATCGAACTGCTCCGCAACCCGACACAACTCGCCGATCTCAAGTCAGACCCCACCCTCTCCAAGGCATTTGTCGAAGAGCTTTGCAGGTATCACACCGGCTCGTCGATGGCCATGAAGAGGGTTGCGAAAGAGGACATTGTCCTCGGCGGCCAGGTAAGTTATTCAACGTCTCCAGGTTTTCTGTGGCGGAAGACGTAGACTAACATCACGCAGACCATCAAAGCGGGTGAAGGCATCATTGCCGCCAACGCCTCCGGCAACCGCGACGAAGAGGTCTTCCCAGACCCAGACGTCTTTAACATGCACCGCACCCCGGATCCCAACCACGCATTGGGGTTCGGCTTCGGCCCGCACCGGTGCATTGCGGAACCTCTGGCACGCGCAGAGATGGAGGTTGTCTTTGGTAAGCGGACTTCTCCTATCTTTCTTCTTCTGTCACGTAACTTCCCCACGAACACTCCGTCAACTTCCTCTCCCCTCCCTTATCCACGCCAGTATCCCTCGGAAAGGCAGGCATCAAGCTTTGAGAGCAGCTTACTAACGCGCCGAACCAGCCACCCTCTTCCACAAGCTGCCCAACCTTAAGATCGCCGTTCCAATCTCCGAGCTGGAGTTCACACCCCTTCACAAAGACGTCGGCGTGGTGAAGCTCCCAGTGACATGGTAAACGCTGTCATCCGCACCCTCAGCACGGGTTTTACACGGGTCTGAGAGGTTGAAAGTAAGGCGTTGGGTGCGTGTGCAAAGTAGGGCGTAGAAAAGCCAAAGCATCGTGCACGAGTGGCTTGGTGAACTTTGACAGAGCCATTCCTATCGTCGGGCGGAACCCCTCCATTTCTCTCCTCTCCTCATTACAGTAATCCGGGTTTCCATGTTATCTAGATCTATCTTGGCGGAAGATAGTAAACAAAATATCAGACGATCGCACAGAGTTCAGCAGGTCAGCACCCAGCATGACCCAAATACGATGATGAAACGCGGCTCCAAAGTCTTTTACGGGTGATTCCATCCCAACTTATGAACCCCCTCAACCTTGAACGGAACCGAGATCGGCCAGTGGTGCTCTAGAGAAGGTCCAGCAGCTTGGTCGGGAGGAGCTGGAGGTGTGGGAGGTTGGGTTTATAAAGAGGTGAAAGCTCAGTTGACAACTCAGTTGGAACCATTCGTAGACACGAATACGGAGCACCCATTGATGTTACTAAAAGAACAGTACAACTCCAGAACCACTGATACAAGAACCTCAAGATGCAGGCAGTAGATAATAGTATTCTCATGGGGGAGAGGAACAGGCAGGCTCCGTGGTACACGCCAACCATGGAGAAGGAAATCTCGCCAGAAACGAGAGATCTCCTCGAGAACTACGCTCACGTTGCGCCCGAAGACATCCAAGAACACATCATGACAATGGTCAGCACCCGTCCCCCCTCTAACACTCAAACACATCTCTTCTTCTAACACACACACCGCAGCGCGACAAGATCTGGGAAGTCTTCCCCTACCCCTGCGTGGGCCACTTCTCCTTCCTGGACCTCAACCTCCGCCACCGGGCCGTGTACCCCTCGCTCGTCGCGCGCCTGCAGGAGCCCGGCGCGCGGCACCTCGAGGTGGCCTGCTGCATCGGCCAGGACCTGCGCAAGATGGTCTACGACGGCGTGCCCTCGGAGAACATCACCGCCATCGAGATCGAGCAGGGCTACATCGACGCCGGCTACGACCTCTTCCGCGACAAGGACACGCTCAAGACCACCTTCGTCAACGCCGACATGCTCGACGACAAGAGCGAGAAGCTCAACGCGCTCGAGGGCCAGTTCGACTCGGCGCACCTGGGGCTGTGCCTGCACCTGTGGAACAGGGGGGACCAGATGACGGTGCTGAGGCGGGTGATCCGCCTGCTGAAGCAGAAGCCGGGTGTGGTTATGGTGGGACACGCGGTTGGGCACGCGGACGGGTTGGAGCTGCCGGGCATGTTTAACAAGCCCAGCCTGCGGCATAACCTGCAGACGTGGGAGAGTATGTGGGTTGACATATCCAAAGCGACGGGCACGCGGTGGAAGCTGAAGACGGAGGTGAGCGATCAGATTGGAACCATGGATGAGCCTGGGGCGAAGAAGCCGGCATGGTGGGATAAGGACTGGCGCTTCGTTGCGTTCGAAGTCACGAGGCAGGAGTAGACAGAGTCCAACAGCTCAACGAGAAAAGAAAAGACATGTCACGATAGAAGAGACAGATTTGGGGACGATGACAGTGTCATGAAGCATTTCCTTTGCTAGCCTAGGGCCATGGCCCGATTCATAAACCCGATTCCGGTTCCCAAACCATGCCTGAAAGGACAACTTTTTCATCCACTGCTCGTAAACGCCATCATGCCCAATACATCCCTGCGGTAGCCGACTTAAGCGGTCTTGGCAACGGTGGGGACGATCTTCTTGCCGTCCTTGTTGTAGCGGACGCGGGGAGGGGGAGCACGGTTGCGGCGGCCGACGACGGAACGGACACTGCGAGGGGAGGTCAGCATTACATGGTCTCAGCACGAGTCCGCTCAAGACCAATTCCCCTTGCGAGGAAAGGGTCGAGGGACAACGGAGGGTGGGAGCTTCGAGTAGAGCCAAGGTTCTTCTGAAGCGCCTGCTGACCACCGGCACGGGGGCCGGGGCGCGCAGTCGTCGCTCCCGCGGACGAACGTACCGGACAATCTTGCCGTGGATGGCGCAAGAGACACAGTACTGCAGCTTCAGGTACATCTTGGGTACGGTGTACTCCGCGAAGACGGAGGCGTCCGAGATATCACCTGGCGGGTTGTTAGTTGTCTGGTCATGAAGGGGGCGGAGGGGAGGTAGGCGTACGGATAGCAGCAGACTCGACCATGTTGCGGATGGTGAAGCGCTTGATGGCCTTGTCCTTGGGCGTGCAGCGCGAGCAGTTGCTGCAGCGGATGGGCTTGACGTGGCCGCGGCCCTTCTTGTTGCGTCCGCTGTAGGTTCACCAAAGTCAGCAATCGTGATCCCGCGTGGTCGATTGGGGAGGCCTCAACGGCGACAGCGACGTCGACGGCGAGCCGGGCTCATGATATGGTTCGCATGGCAGTCGTCGTCGACGTCGAAGCCATGCTCGAGGGCAGAGAGGGGACGAGAGGGTCGTACTTGTTCTTTCTCTTCTTGACCATTTTGGCGACGTCTGCTGGGGTGATTAGTATCCGTGGAGAGGAAAAGGAAGAAGGAGGAGGAATTTCGCGGCAGACATACTTGAGGTTTTCACTCGGCTTGCTGAGTCAAGATTTCCGTTTGGTGGGCTGGGCCTCTGCGAACTGTCGACGCAATGGTGGATAACAAGAAGTGGTTGCAGGCGAAGGAGGGCTGGTCGCAAGGGCTGGCTCGAGATCCACCTCGACCGGGACGGCCAGAGGGAAAAAGGCACACCAGAAAAAAATCAGAGCCATTTTCGCGCGCACAAGTCCATTTCCATACGCCCCCACAGCCAATCACCGTCTCCGAATGCCGTGCCCTCGCTTGTCTGAAGCCCATGCCCCGCTTTTCTCAACCCCAGGGCCCCAGCGCGGCGGCCGTCGGTTTTCCCGTCCAAGAGGCCGCGCCGACCACCATTTTCCCATTTAATTTTCTCTCCATCCCACCCCAAACCCATCTGAGGATTTGCTTAGGAAGGCAATAGTCATATTGTCGAGGTACGTCTGAAGATGCTTCTGCTCCCTCTTTGCTGGCCGTGAGCGCCCTCTTCCCACTTCTCTCGATATCGTTCCCGTCTCTGGCTTGTCGAGTTCTCTGCGGCGGCGTCGCCCTTCGCCTCCCGACGCAATCGCGAAATCGAAAGCGTCGGTTGTGCGGCGCAGCGGCCACGACCACCATTGTCGAAAATCCAGCGAAGCGTGTGTGTGTGCGTGCGCGCGACGTCGTGACATTAATCGCCATCACCACCACCACCCTTCGCCTCGACAACTTTCCTCCCCACGAGGAACACACAAGCCAGAGACCGAGAAGAATCGAGAGATGCCCAGTAAGGGCGCCTCATGGGGCCAGCACCACAACAGCAGTGTGCCAGAAAACTAACCTTACACAAGTAGGCAATCATGCAGATCTTCGTCAAGACCCTCACGGGTAAGACTATCACCCTTGAGGTGGAGTCTTCCGACACCATCGACAATGTCAAGTCCAAGATCCAGGACAAGGAGGGCATCCCCCCCGACCAGCAGCGCCTGATCTTCGCCGGAAAGCAGCTCGAGGACGGCCGCACCCTCTCCGACTACAACATCCAGAAGGAGAGCACCCTCCACCTCGTCCTGCGCCTGCGTGGAGGTGCCAAGAAGCGCAAGAAGAAGGTCTACACCACCCCCAAGAAGATCAAGCACAAGCGCAAGAAGACCAAGTTGGCCGTCCTCAAGTACTACAAGGTCGACTCCGACGGCAAGATTGAGCGTCTCCGCCGCGAGTGCCCCTCCGACACCGTACGTTTTCCCTCGTTCGCTCTCAAGAACACACCACTAACTCTTATCCAGTGCGGTGCCGGTGTTTTCATGGCTGCCATGAACGACCGCCAGTACTGCGGCCGCTGCCACCTCACCTACGTCTTCGACAAGAAGGAGTAAGCTTGTTGCCAGTGTTTCGCGGATGTGAAGGATAAAAAAGGCTTGTTTGGGAGGAATGGTTTCCAGGGTTAGCATTCTAGTCGGCAGGAAGCCGCACAAAAAGGGGCGTTGATGTAGATACCACCACATCACTGGCTGGCAATGACGATGCAAAATTCACGACACTCATGACCATTCCTCCACCACCGGTTCAGCCCGCAGTGACATTGTGATTCGTGACATTTCTCCAGATTGCTACAGCTTTGTGGTATCTAATTGTTCGGGAATCCATTCCTCAGGTTCTCATACTTCGTCTCCGGGTACGTGATGCAGTTGTCCCGCCTCTGCAACGAGTGCGGTCCGCCAAAGGCATGCACGACGGTGCCGATAAGAGACTCATGGCCGGGCTTATCGGCGCTGCTCTCCCACCACATGCCGCCTCCTAGACCCCACCCCCTGATGTACTCTCCCTTCTTCCGCGCCAGGTGCTGGTTGTCGTAGCTGATCATCTTCCTCCTGCCGGCATCGTAGGAATAGCTCGCCCCGGTCTCCTCGTCGACGTACTCCTGTGAGCCGGGCAGCGGCAGCACTTTATAGTCAAACACGCCGTTCTCCCAGCTTCCCTCGCCGATGCCAGAGTACGGCGCCCCGGGACCGTCCGTGTTCTCAAAGGCACGGCCGTACAGCGGCATGCCCAGCACGATCTTGGTGGGGTTCACGCCGTGCGAGGTGTAATACGACAGCGCGGCGGCCGTGCTGAAGGGCGTGGATCTCGGGTTCCTGTTGCAGGGCTGCAGGTTCGCCTGGTGGCCGGCGGTGCTGTCCCAGGAGCCCGCATAATCGTACGCCATCAGGTTCCAAAAGTCGAGCAGACGGTCCATCGCGGGGAGGTTCATCTTCTCGTAGTTCTGCGCGCCGGCGGGGCACGCGACGGTGAGCTCGAAGTGGTACCACTGCGGCAGCGTCGAAGCATACGCATCCATGGCGTCGCGCGTCGCCTGCAGCAAGGCCACGAAGTCGGACGCCTCGGCCTGGTTCTGCGGGTATTCCCAGTCGATGTCGATGCCGTCGAAGCCCAGGTTCTTGATCAGGTCGACGCAGCTGCGGGCGAAGGTGTCGCGGCCCTGCGGGGTGCTGGCGGGGTTCTTGAAGTTGGAGGAGTAGGTCCAGCCGCCGACGGAGAGCAGGACCTTGAGGTTGCGGTTGCGGCGCTTGAGGAGGTTGAGCTGCTTCAGGCAGCCGTAGAGGTTGGTGCCGACGTCGTTCCAGCTGTCGCCCTCCCAGTGGATGTCGGTATCGGCCCAGCCGTCGGTGAGGTGGACCTCACCTGTGTCGGAGCGGACATTGGCGAATGCATAAAGGATGTGGGTGAGGTTCTCGACGGGGAGGTCCTGGGGGCGGTGCTTGCGGGCGTAGATTGCCCTGGAGAGGTTAGTTTGGTCGAACAAGAGGAAGGAACCGGAGGGCTCACCAGTTGACAAAGTAGGCCACGGAACGGAAGCCTGGACCGCCGCCCATGTTGTCTTCTGCGGGTGATTTGAAGCTGGGGAGCGGGACTCGAGAGAAGAGGTCGGTGTAGGTGTGCGTGAGGAAGAGCGTGGCAAGGAGAACTGCGATCGAGGTGAGGATGCAGGTCGGGCGCTGGAAATGCATACAGTTATGTTCTATGCCAAGGTTCAATGCGAGAAGGACAGAGTAGATGCAAGCAGCAGATGGGAAGTGGTGGTTCTTATTGCTGACGACGAGCTAGGTAGCTGTTTGGCCAAGATTCTTTACACGTGTAGACGGATACGAATCACACGAATGGCAGTGCTGAGCTATGTGCTGTGTGCTGCGATGCAGGTGGTGCAGCTCCATCAAGATGGGATCCCTCGCGCAGAGGACAGGACCTGAGAGAGGCAGCCCTGCTGGAGCCCCGCGGTGGACAGACGGGCGTGCGAATGGCACTGCCCCTCCCCCTCCCTGCGCCATGAGCTGTAATGTACGTAAAGTGCCAGGACGGGAGCAACGTGCCGTAACGCTGGTGCAATGCTGCTGCTGCAAGCCTGCAATGCCAGCTGCTGGGTGCCACGCTTTGTGACTGGAGCTGTGAGCTGGGTGAGGCGTCGAGGTATCGTCAGCGCGTTCAAGCCACACACAATCCCAGCAGTGGCACGGCTGGAACGCCTTGGAAGCGAGGAGGAAGGAGTGGTGGGAGTGACGCTTGGCAAGGTTCAGGCGGCAAGTCGTGGCGCGGGCGGGTGTTTGCCTGGTAGATGTACCTCCCCTGCGAGCAGATGCCTGTAGGTACATTTGCTGACTTTCCATGCTCGGGAAATGCTGACCTAATACGCAGCCGTTGAGTGCCCACTGCCGGGCGCTCGGAGGTGCTGTGGTCTCCGTCTCTGGCGTCGGTAGAGCCGGTAGCTCACGGGCTGGAACAGCGACACGCCAGCTGCCAGTGACAACGCGGTGCGCTTATTAAGGCAACAAAGCGACGGGAACATGGGACGAAAAATTCGGGCGGGCACGGTGACGACATGACCCCTGAATCGCCAGCTCAACAACTTCGATTGACAATAGGGGTCTCCGGCCTCCGGGCTCCGTCTTCGTCCTGTCTTTTGCCAATGGAAGGTCCCGTCCAGTTGGGATGACGGCACTCCCAAAGGAAGCCGAAGTCAATGGCCGTCGTCCAACTCTGACCGGTGACATTCCGTCAAACTCCAGCACTGCAGACTGGTTGGATGAATGACTAGAACAGATTGACTGACGTGTTCTGTTTGCTGCGTCGTCCAGACAGTTGTGAGAAGCGTGGTTTCAAGAGACTCAAACACCACCTGCAACAGCCGCCCAATTAATGCCCGTCCAGACATCGGACATTTTATCGCGTGTCCGTTCCCCTATTGCATCCTGCTGAAGTGCTTGCGGCAGTCAGAATGGATTCCTCAAACTAAAACTTGATACCGTAGAAGGCAACACAAGGCGCCTTCAAGTGGTGCCCCCAACGTTCGCAACCAACAAAAACACGGCAGGCCCAGCCACCTATCGCAGGCTTGCTTCTTCTTCTTCCTGCAGAGTGATCGCCCTTTAATCAAAACTATTAGCAGGCCCCAGAGAGGAAAAAACCTCTGCAAAGCAAACCTCTTCGCCCAGCAACAAGCAGCAGCGCATCGACACTCCTCCTTTCCGCTGATTCCCACCGGGTGGGCCGGAAAAGACAAAAAAACGCAGCTTACCGCAGGTCCAGAGGTCATCCGCGTACAACAGCGGCCTGCGATTCGCTGCGCCGCTTACCTGGTGGTCCAGCGTCTCCCCGAGTCCCCAGACTGGCCCCCCTGGGCACCCGGACAGACACCGTGAGAATTGAACCCATGTCCGCCTTAAGATTGTCCCTGATCCACCCTAATTCCGCCTCCGGTGCAAGCCACGGGGGAAATTGAAAGACCTAGAAAAAAAAAAAGCCCCCGACGACACCGACCACCGACCGCCTCCCTCGGCTTTCTCTTGGCTCCTCCTATTAACCCTCTGCCTCCTTTTGAAGAAGTCACCGCCATCCAGCAACGCCTCTTTCTTGTTCACCACCTCAGCCCTTGACCGACTTCTGTCTCGTCGTTAATTGCGACCGAACACCAGACAGCGACCTCTGTCTCTTCTCTCTCAACCTCAACCCAACATCTCATATACACACACGCGACACCCCGCAGTCTCTCATCTTAGAATCACCACAACAACAAACATCCTCATTGAGGGCACGATCAGCCGCCGCACGCGACAATGACCGCGCCCGAACAACTCCCAGAACAGGCCTCGTCGCCAGCGCCCACTGGCAAGGACCAGGCCGTCCGACGACGCAGAAAGTCGAGCATCAGAGCCCACGGCCAGCCGTCCTCTGCCTCCGCGAAGCAGGACGAGCTCGTCGCCCAACGCAGCCGCGCCCGCGCCCTCCTCCGCAAGTGCAAGCACATCGCCGTCAAGCACACCTGGACCACGCCTCTCGTCCTGATCCTCGCCTTCCTGTCCACCTACGCCATCAACCCTACCGAGTCCAACATCGTCCACCACTTCCTCTTCCTCTCCTACAAGCTCTCCGACGCCGCCGACGACAATGACGCCCCCGTCCACTACGGCAAGGGCCCCTGGGACATCGCCTTCGTTCTGTTCTACTCCATCGTCCTGACCTTCACACGCGAGTTCGTCATGCAGGAGCTCCTCCGCCCTCTCGCCAAGTCCTACGGCATTCGCTCCAGGGGCAAGCAGCTGCGCTTCATGGAGCAGGGCTACACGGCGTTCTACTTTGCCATCCTCGGCCCCGCCGGCATGTACGTCATGAGCCGGACGCCCGTCTGGTACTTCAACACCACCGGCATGTACGAGCTCTACCCGCACCGCAGCCACGAGGCCATCGTCAAGTTCTACTACCTCTTCGAGGCGGCGTACTGGGCGCAGCAGGCGCTGGTCATGCTCCTCGGTATGGAGAAGCCGCGCAAGGATTACTACGAGCTGGTCGCGCATCACATCGTCACGCTCGGCCTCATCGGTCTCAGCTACCGCTTCCACTTCACCCACATCGGCATTGCCGTCTACCTGACCCACGATATCAGTGATTTCTTCATGGCCGTAAGTGACACTCTCACCCCTCACCCCAACGCACCCCGTATCTAACAATATCAGATGTCCAAAACGCTCAACTACATCGATCACCCGATCACAGGTCCGTGGTACTGCCTGTCCCTCGCCTCCTGGATCTACCTGCGCCACGTCATCAACCTTAAGATCCTCTGGTCCATCCTGACCGAGTTCCGCACCGTCGGCCCCTACCAGTTCTACCCCGACTGGGACAACCAGCAGTACAAGTGCATGGCCTCCAACATCATCACCTTCGGCCTGCTGGGCCTGCTGCAGGCGCTCAACCTCTTCTGGCTCTTCTTCCTCGTGCGCATCGGCTACCGCTACGTCTGGCACGGCGAGGAGAAGGACGACCGCTCCGAGGCCGAGGAGTCCGACGTCGAGCCCCTGGAGACCATCGAGGAGGTGTCCAAGATCGACGCCGTGCCCGTCGCGGAGGTTGCGAGCGGCGTGGCCAACGGCAGCGCGAAGCGGAGCAGACGCGCATGATGGGAGGATGGCCGCACTTCGATTCATTAGCTGAGACCGTACGAGTCTCAGCGCTGTTGTACATATAGCATGCTTATCTAATGTGTAATGTGTAATGATCATGAACAAAGTCATTCGTTTAAACAGATTTGGCTAGCCTTTTTCGCATGCGACGTGAGAGTGATTGGGTGGAGTGGTGACATCATGTTGGGCATGTGAGACTGGGCCCGGGAGACTCGGAGGAGGAGCATTTGGCTTATCCAGTTGCAGAGCGACGTTGAAGCTAAGTCGACGGTTTTGGGTCAGCACGCGGTTGGGCCGGCATTTGCATGTGAGGGGCTTTTTACGGCGCATACAGCGGCGCAAAGAGGACGCCAATTCACCTGTGCCAAGTTTAAAGGCTTGGGTACGTTTTGAATCACGTCAATTGGTCTTGACTTTGATTTTAAGCTCGATTTTGCTTGGAAATTCATACTGGTTGTGTAGTGGCATACTTTTGAATCTTGATCATTTGTGCCAAAAGTTGCGAATCATGTTGAATTAAAGTCAACACGAAAAGATGTACCAAAATTCGTCTCTCCATCACCACAACTCATTATAACCTGAAAAATTCTATGAGAGCATGAGTAGATACAGAGATTCTATCAAGATAAAATTCATTTCAAAGTAAGCAGTGCGAGAGCTGCTGCGTGATCCGACTCCCCAGCCGTCTCGTATCAATGAAGGACGTGGACGTGAAGTGAAGTCTTCTTGCAGGCTGCTACATCCGTACGAGCGGCAGCATGTTTCTAGAATATGGAAATAGAAGCAGAAGAAACCTTCAGCACCATACTCCCCGAAGATGCAGTGCAATCGTCTCATGGCGTTGGTCCTGCCAAACTGCCATCCCAAGCCAGTCAACTCAACTCACCTCGACAGCAAAGCCACAAGATGGCAGCCACCGCCACAATTAAACCACTCCACGTCGGCAACCGGCCTCAGCCTGCGCCGGGACACGTGACCGCTTCCAGCCTTCCACACCGACGGCAGACTGGCCCGTGCGCCAGCTTTTGCGAGCTCCAGAAAAATTTCCAATTGAACCCAGTGGGGGTGAGGAAAAATTGAAGAAAAAAAATCCGACCATCTCGAACATCTCGATTTCCTCTGTCTCGAGACGCCCAATTCCACCTCCCCTCCTCCGCCTCCACACCCCCGCGCGCGAGGCTCTTTCCTGTCGGCTTCGAACGACATTCAAACCACAAAAGAGTGCTTGAGACAGAACAGCAAAAATGGCCCAAGCCGTCAACTACCTCCTCTACGAGGCCCCCATGGGCTACGGCGTGTTCCACGTCGAGAACCAGCCCGACAGCATTGGCCTGCGCCAGAAGGAGGCCCAGGAGACCATCAGTGACCTCGCTCGCTTCGGCAAGATGGTCAAGCTCGTCAACTTCACCCCCTTTGAGTACGGAACCCCCTTCGCGCGCGTGTAGCATCTTGCTCTTTTTCCCCCACCGCGGCGCGTCTCGGTGGAGAGACAGACAGACTTCCAGAGACCCAAGAGGCTAACACACGTTTCCCGCCAAACAGCACCGGAAAGCAAGCGCTGGACGAGATCAACCACATCTCCGAGGGTCTCATGTCCGACCACCTCAAGTCCGTCCTCGAGCTCAACCTGCCGCAGACCTCTGGCAAGAAGTCCAAGGTCACCCTCGCCGTGGCCGAGAAGAACCTCGCGTCCGTGATCAAGTCCACCTTCTCCGGCGTCGACTGCGAAACCTCCGAGACCTCAGAGGTCGCCGGCGACCTCCTCCGCGGCGTCCGCCTGCACGCCGACAAGCTCCTCAAGGGCCTCCAGACCGGCGACTCCACCGCCGCCGGCCTCGGTCTCGGCCACTCCTACTCCCGCGCAAAGGTCAAGTTCAGCACCACCAAGAACGACAACCACGTCATTCAGGCCTCCGCCACCGTCGAGTTCCAGGACAAGGGCGTCAACCAGTTCTTCATGCGCGTCCGCGAGTGGTACGGCTGGCACTTCCCCGAGCTCGTCAAGATCGTCTCCGACAACCTCACCTACGCCAAGCTCGTCCTCCTCATCGGCGACAAGGCCACCCTCAACGACGACCGCCTCCACGACATCGCCGCCGTCGTCGAGGAGGACGGCGAGAAGGCCCAGGCCATCATCGACGCCGCAAAGGTCTCCATGGGTCTCACCATCACCCCCGCCGACCTCGAGATCGTCAAGGGCTTCGCCGAGGCCGTCGTCCAGCAGGCCGAGGCCCGCCGCGCCACCGCAAACTACCTCGACAAGAAGATGTCCGTCGTCGCGCCCAACCTGCAGACCCTCATCGGCACCCCCGTCGCCGCCCGCCTCATCTCCCACGCGGGCTCCCTCACCGCGCTGTCAAAGTACCCGGCCTCCACGCTGCAGATCCTCGGCGCCGAGAAGGCCCTCTTCCGCGCCCTCAAGACCAAGAGCAACACCCCCAAGTACGGCCTCATCTACCACTCCAGCTTCATCGGCAAGGCCTCCGTCAAGAACAAGGGCCGCATCTCCCGCTACCTCGCCAACAAGTGCTCCATCGCCTCCCGCATCGACAACTACACCGAGAACCCCACCACCAAGTTCGGCGAGGCCCTGCGCCAGCAGGTCGAGGACCGTCTCGAGTTCTACGCCACCGGCAAGAAGCCCGCCAAGAACGCCGACGTGATGGTATGTTTTATCCCCTTATCCCACAGCAGAATGCAGCTAACCCAACCGCGCTTAGGCCTCCGTCCTCGAGCAGGTCGAAGGCGACCTCGACCTCGACGACGCCGAAATGGTCGACGCCGCCGCCGAGGAGATCAAGAAGGAGAAGAAGGAGAAGAAGGACAAGAAGGAAAAGTCCAAGGACAAGAAGGAGAAGAAGGAGAAGAAGCGCAAGCGCGACTCCGAGGTCGCCCCAGCCGTCGAGGAAGAGCCCGAAAAGGCCGACGGGGAAAAGAAGAAGAAGAAGAAGAAGAAGTCCAAGGACGAGTAAAGGAAGACGACACACCATCGCTGCCGCGCAAAATACCCCCTTTTCTGCGCGCAACGGGTTTGCTCCAAGGAGGGTCTCTTCCCAGACCCCTTGACGACATGTTCTAAAAAAAAAGAATCTTCCTATCTTCCCCCCCTAGGTCAAACAAAAACCTCATGTTACAAAAAACTTACGGCGGCACATAGGTTTTTCCTCACGGCATTGGGACTTGTTCTTCTCCACATCCTGTCTTCTCTTTTTTTTTCCTACCTTTTCTGTTTGGGAGTTATCAGGGCAATGAACATTGGGCTTGTCGGAGTTTGTTTAGGCTGCGCAGATGCGAAAAAGAGAAAGAGAAAAAGGATGTTTAATGCATATATATGATGTATGTGTATGTGTAACACCAGATCTTTACCCGTTCCCGAATGCGCCGCGCTCGTTTGGTGATGGTGTTTGAGTTTGCTGTGAGTGTGAAAAGTGGATGCCGTCTGTCAGATGAGCACCTCTATGTGTGTGTATGTGTTCTCCTTCTTGGTCACCGAACAAGCCGAGATACCTCTCGTGTCAATTACCATCACGCAACTTCGGATTTATTACAATGACACGTTCAACGTCCAAGTTATGTATCTTGTGATTTGGAAAAGGTATGTAAAAAGGGGAAAGAAGCCCTCTCTCTTTGCTGGCTACCACTTTTTTACGCTTTACATAAAAAGAATAGGGAAGGCTGCGATGCAGATATTTGGAAACAGAACAGAACAGTAGTAGTAAAAAACAATAATAGAGTAAGTTTGCCCAACCCAATGCCGGCCGTTTACAAAACGCCAGAGGACGCCGATTTCTTTCCGCCCCTCGCCTGGTCCTGCTTGCCTGCCCCCTTGAACTGACGACAGCCACACATCGCACACTATCTGCATCAATACCGAATTCCCGCCTCCGCCACCCGTCGAGTCTGATATTCTCTGTGCCAGTCTCTTTCCCTTCTT
This sequence comes from Colletotrichum gloeosporioides, assembly GCF_011800055.1. Classification (NCBI taxonomy): domain Eukaryota; kingdom Fungi; phylum Ascomycota; class Sordariomycetes; order Glomerellales; family Glomerellaceae; genus Colletotrichum; species Colletotrichum gloeosporioides. The sequence goes on from NW_025544727.1 coordinate 311,599, forward strand.
TCAAAAACACGAGCAATGTCTTCTTGTCGAAGCGTTCACACTGTAGTCGTCTTTTTTCGCGTCCAGCTTCCACCCCCATAACCCACTTGTTAAAGGCGTTCTCCAGCTCATGCGCCCTCGCTGCCAAACTCGTTGGTCCACTCTATTTGCTTGGCCGCGTCGTCGTCGGAGACGGTGGGATGCGACTCCTTGAGCGCCTGCTTGAAGTCCTTGAGCTCGATGATGGGCGCCATGAGCTCCTCTGAGTCTACGTCGTGATACGTCATCTCCTTGGCCTCGGGGTCGCCGGGGGAGCAGGGCGTGAGTTTCCTGACGCCGTCGACCATGACCTGTTGTGCGAATTAGCAAAAGTTCCTCGCAAGCAATCTAGCGTATAGCGTCACAAGAGCGTAAACATACCTGCTTGAAATGCGTGGCCTGGATAATCTTCCTCACGGGACCCATCAACGCCTGCTGCACCACGTTGGAGATATCACTGCCCGAGAAACCCTCCGACATCTCCGCGAGCACGCGGTAGTCGTCTGCCTGCAGGTTCGTCTCCGTGTCGCCGATGGCGAGCTTGAACATCCTCGCGCGGCCGTTGGCGTCGGGCAAGCCGATGTGCACGCGGCGCTGGAAACGTCTTCGGATCGCGGCATCGAGCTGCCAGGGGATATTGGTCGCGCCCAGCACCAGGATGCCCTTGCTGTCGTTTCCGACACCGTCCATCTGCACCAGCAGTTCCGTCTTGATACGCCTCGACGCCTCGGACTCGCCCTCGCCACGGGGCCCGCACAGGGCGTCGATCTCGTCGATGAAGAGGACCGAGGGCTTGTTTTCTCTCGCCATGCTGAACAGAGCCTTCACGAGCCTGTGATGCCAGGTGTCAGTCGTGCCGTTGAATATTGCGATGCCACGAAACAACTCACCTTTCACTCTCTCCCATCCACTTGCTCACCAGGTCCGAACTGCTCACGCTGAAGAAGGTACTGTTCGCCTCCGTCGCGACCGCCTTGGCCAAGTAACTCTTTCCCGTTCCCGGTGGGCCGTACAGCAGGATACCCTTCCACGCCTGGCGCTTGCCCTGGAACAGCGATGGGAACTTGATGGGCAGCACAACAGCCTCCTTGAGCGTATCCTTGGCGCCCTCGAGACCAGCGACGTCGTCCCACCGCACGTTGGGGCGCTCCTGGAGGATGGCGCCGCTGAGGGCGTTGCGCAGCTTCTTGTTGTCCTCGTCGCCCTCGTCGGCGTTCGCCTTGCCCTTGCCGCCGCCGTTAACGCCCATGGCCCCAGGCTTCCCGCCGCCGCCTCCCCCGCTCTTCTTTTGCTCGGCCTCGGCCAGGTACGTCTTGAGCTTCTCGGCGCGGTCCATGTACTCGGCCGTCTTTTGGCGGATGAGCTCCTTCGACTTGGGGTTCTTCTCCCACTTGACGGCGAGGACGAAGAGCTCGAGGGACTTTGTGTAGAGCTGGAAGGCCTTCTCGTACTCGGCGGCGTTGTCGGCGTCGATGGCCTGCTTGACCGTGCTGATGGCACGGCCGAGGAAGTCGGTGATGCCCGACATGGTTGCGGTTCTGCGTCGGAGTCGCTTTCGTCGGCGGAATTGCGTGGTCCTGCGTTGGGAGGCGAGTTTGAGAGCGATTCGTGATAAGGATGCAAAGAGCGGGGAAGCTTGTTGTGTGCAGCCGCCGCGCTGTCTTGTTCCCGTTTGGAGGGGACGCTTCGCAGTCGGGATGGGGTTGGGTAGGTAGACGGGGTGGATGTTCGATTTGGCCCCGGGGGGAGGATTGCGTCGGCGCTTGGCACTGGCTTGTCGGGGTGCGGTTGAGGGATTGAGGACGCTGATGCGGGCGATTCTGTGACGTTGCCTGGGCGGTTCGTGATGCCAGACACTGACGCTAAAGGTGCCTTGTTGGCTGGTGGGGGTGGGGGCCTTGAGGTGTATAGGTGCATATGCTGGATTGGCTGATGGAGGCTGCTTAGTGCGATCTCCTTCTGAGGTGTTCTATGGAGGCAGCAGTCAGACTGACGACTGGTTTCTGTTTAGGCATTAGGCAGGTATTAGCAACCGCATAGAGAAAACTAGAATACATTCCAATAAAGATAGATAATTACAAGTTGAAGACTCGGTGTGTTTCTTTCCATGTTCCAGGCTCGCGGTCGCCGATACACATGAAACGGGGCCATATGCATCTAAAGAGCATCACAGTCTGTCACCACTACGTTCCCAGCGCAGCAAACGGCAGCATCAAAGTACCAGGTATCGTCTTCAGACCACCAAACGAAACTCGAAACGGCGAAAACCTCTCGAGGCCTTGGCACCGCAGGACATCTGACATTCCACCAAACATCCCAACTCGCGAACCACTGCGTCGGAAGGCCGTCGGGTTTCTCACCGCACCCCAGTCCGCACCAAACGGACAATTTCTCACTGAACCCCTCATACACACGCACACGACTCATCCACCATGGCTGAAGTGCAGGCCAAGCTTCAAAAGCTCTCTGAAGAGTACACTGCTCTCCAAAATGGTATGCCGCAATTAAGCTCGGTATGCATCAGGAGCCTTCGCTAATTATTATCAGAACTCCAAACAACCGTTCAGGCGCGGCAAAAACTCGAAGCTCAGAAGCAGGAGAACCTCGGCGTGAAAGAGGTGAGTGCTCACCCTGCACCACCCACTCGCGGATGAGCGCCAGACTGATGCATTGCAGGAGTTTGACAACCTCAAGGACGGCGAGCAGATTTACAAGCTCGTCGGCCCCGTGCTGCTGAAGCAAGACAAGGTGGAGGCCGAGAGCACAGTCAAGGGTCGTCTGGATTTCATCACCAAGGAGATGTACGTGCATCACCACCTCCCCTTATCTCTTGAACGACGCGCTTACCAACCCCCACAGTGAGAGGCACGAGGGCCAGATTAGGGACGTCCAGGGAAAGCTTGAGAAGAAGAAGGGCGACATCATTCAACTGCAAACGAGCGCGCAGGCCGCCGCGGCGAAGAAGTGATGCACAAATGACGGGAAAAAAGTCAGGTCTGGCATGAGTGGTGATACATATAACGACACATAAAACAAAAAAGCTACTAGGACTATGGATTATACCCAGCAATGCTCCGCTCCGATCACGAAGCTCCCAGAAACGCCTGGCTAATGCGCCCCCTTTTTCCCGATGATGGTCCCCGCCGATGAATGCCGACTCGGTCCCAAATCCATCCCCGGCTCGTCATGAAAAGAAACAATTGGTCATTACATCCCTCCTCTTTCCTCCTCAGTTCAAAGCCATGATGGTGAACCCCCACGGCAGCCCCATATTCCTTGCCGGCAGCTCCGTGGCCCAGCCGATGGCGTTCTGGTACTCGTCCTCGCTCACAAACTCTGCGTCGTTGACCTTGCCCTCGACGGCGTCCATGATGAGATCCGCGATCTGGCTCTTGGTATAGCACCGGCCAAAGATGCGGCTCTCCTCGATCTTGCGGATCATGGCGGCGCGCAGCTCGCACTCGGCGAAGCGCCGCACGTCGCGGTCGAAGGTGGCCTGCGTCACGGCGCCGTGCTCGTGGTGCGCGGCGAGCGTGCGGAAGAAGGCGACCATGCCGGCGACGGCCTGGGCGAGCATGTGCGCCTTGGTGACGTCGTCGATGCCGTGGAGCATGGAGGAGTGGCCCTGCTCGATGAGCTGGTGGGCGTCGTGGTCAAAGGTTGCGTGCACGACGGCGGAGATGCTGGCGGGGTTTGTGATGATGGAGTCTGGATCTTGCAGGGCGAAGGTCTTTGCGATCTCGTCGTAGCACTGGGAGAGGGTCGTCCACATGGAGACGTTGTTCTGGACGGAGGCCTGGCCCATGCTTAGGGTGAAGTGCGACATGGTGCTGTCGATGCTCTCTTGGGGGTTGTTAGTGGCAGCTCATGTTGGTTGGGGGTGAGTGGCTGACTTTTGCAGATCGTGGAAGACATGATGGTTGGTGTGTTGTTGTGAGATGATATTGCGTATATCACTTGAATATGGACACGCTGATGTTGGATGATGAATGTTTACAATCAAAAAATGCTGATAGCATCTACACAAACAACAGAGGAGAAAAACTTGTCCTTTAATGTAGCTGGCGTTGTCGCCTTGTGGCCTCATCGGGACGCTCATCTAGGCCCGGGATGGTCCAGGTCCAGGTCCAGGCATGCGGGACGCGATGGCGCCCATCCCTGAATCTGGAAGTCTGCCCAGGCCGGAGTGAACACAACAGAATGGCCAGGTCCGTCATCCGTAAATTATCGACTATTCATGCGGCAGTACCCAGTTTCGCGGGAGATGTCCGCGGTCACCCTAAGCAAGCAAGGCACTGTTGGCACGGCGGTGGTTCCCTCCACGCGCCCTCCACATTGCCCGCAAAAACATCAAGCCATCTCGCCGTCAGATTTGGCGGGATCGCAAGATGCGATAGCTGATAACCTGACGACTCGGCACCGCCACGCAACGTCCCTGAGACACTTGGCTGGTGGGAAAACCCCCAAGCAACCACAGGGCGTGTCTCGAGACCTGACCGCCTGAGAAGGACCGTCTGTCCTCGCTCGACGGCGACCAGCGGGTGCCAGCGTGGGGGGTTGGGTAGCTTGTAGGCGACGTTGGACGAACCACGCAGCAACAAGCGACAAGCTGCACGTCAAGCTGCCACGGGAAAGCAAGACCATCTGACCCTGTGCCTGTCCGACTCGTTCGAGCAGGCGGTGGGAGCATCCAAGCATGGTACCACACTCAGACAGGCGTCAGACTCGAGCCGCAAGGGGATCAGTGCAGTGAAATCAGGAACGGAGGTTGGACAGGCGGAATGGCCGGGCCGCCAGGGCAGCATTCGTTTTTTTGGCATTCCATTTCCTGGCAATGTCACTGGATTGCGAAAATTACACCAGCCAGGGCGATGTTCCGAGAATTCCCGAGGCTTGGAAATTTTTGTTGGGTGAGGCGAGCAGGCGAAGGACGACTCGTAAATCGAACGGAAATACGGACGGACGAGAATGACGTCTCTTTCTCTCGGGGCCCCCAATGCCACTCTGGTCGGAGCCGTCGAGGAGTTTTTCAAGTCCGCCGTGGCAACCAAGGTTTGCGCCAAGAGCCAAGCAGGTGTCCAGATTGCACAGGAGATGTCCGAGATGGTTCTTGTCCAGCGGATGTTGTTGCTGTTGATGGAACTTGACGACGTCGAGGTGGAGCTCAGACATGCTCCGGGTCCTCCCGCCAGCTGCATGCCCGCCGTTGACTGACCTTGGGCTTGTTCAGTTCACCTAGACTTCTCTTCGGTGAGCACACCTGCCTTAGGTAAGCAGCTGTCCAGTCACGTGGCTCGGTCATCGGATGGGCACGTGACAAAGCAGGGGTCCGAGCTCTACCCCTCCATTGCCGGCGCGGTGCCCAACACTGTGAGGTGAACCTTGTCGGCTGCCATGGCGGGGTGCTTCAACGCTCAGGTCCAGTGCTTCAGCCACCAGTGGCTCGCCTAGCGCTTCGTCATACGGTTCCTGGGACGAAACCCTTCAAGGCCTTGACCGAATGGTCGAGCATCTGCGACCTCAAGGCTGCCACTTTCTGGCTCCCGACCTACGAACAATGCAAACGACTACCTGAACGGTGTCCGTCACCAACAGCGACCCTGATACGACATCCGGCAATACCGCTCCCCGCTCCCCGCGAGCTCAACATCCATACCAAACATCCCCAACTTCGACCTCCGAGTACCTTCCCCCCGACGAGAGACCGCCACGATGAACGGACCCTCGAGCCCCCGGCCTGCGCGGCCCATGAGCATTAAGGAGATCACGAATGCAGCCGAGGACTTCGAATTTAGAACGACGATTCCCTTCAAATACTGGGCGCGCTCCGCAGACACGTTATTTCAAGAGGTCGGTACCCCTTCCCCAGCACCTGCGTGCGCGGCACTGACTAGGCACCCAAGGCGACGTTTGCGCTGCAGGATCGCGATATCCGGAAAGCATACCAGATGCTATGGCGTCACTCCATCCTCGTCCTCAGCCATCTCAAGACCCACCCCGATGCGAAGCTTCCCGAGAACAAGGCGCTCACCAAGCCGCTCTTCAAACGGCAGCAGGAGGAGGTGTTTGGTCTGCTTGAGAGCCTCAAGCCGCAGATTGACCGCGACTACAACGAGTGGCAGCAGATGAACGCATCCAAGAAGAAGGCCGAACCCGAGAAGAGGCCCTCGAGCTACGACGAGTTTGCCGCACGAGACCCGACGCTGAGCGGCAATGCGAAGATTCTCGATGCCGCCGATAACCAAGAACTGGCCGTATCCCTGGCGCAAAGGGACTTCAAGAGAAGAGATGCTGCGAGAAAGGCCACCAGGCAAGCTGGCGTCAGCGAGGAGGAAGAGCAAGAACGTAGAAAAGGCGGCCGCTGGGAAGACTGGGAGCAGTTTGGCAACCCGGCTGCGGCCGTGGCCACAGACGAGGACGAAATTCGCAGACAGATTGAGGCGACAAGGAGACGACTCGATGGCACCGATGGAGGTCGCCAGGAGGATAACAGAACATCAAGGACACCTGTACCACCGCCAAGGCCACCACCGCCCAGCTACTCATACCATTACCCGTCTATCTCGAGACCGAGGGCGGTCGAGTGGGATTCTGCGCCATTGGAGCCCAAACGAACCTACACTCCCTCGATGCCACAGCCTCCCAAACCGCCAAAAGAGGACTTCACGATATTGCGCCAAGAGCTCGATGCGGCGCCCCCATCACGTCCCGGCAAGGAACCTCTTCCTTCTTATATTCCACCGCCTACCCCTGATTCGGTACATAGGGACGTACCTGAACTTCCCGCAAAGGAGGAGATAATGCCGCCGCCATCAGCAAAGGAGCGTCTTACTTTCCGTCCAGCAGCGTACCTGGAGAACGGAGACCCGATCCGGCCGGTCTTCCTGCCCACCCAACTCCGGGAGGCTTTCCTGAACATTGCAGCGGACAACACCCGAAAGGGCCTCGAGATGTGTGGCATCTTGTGCGGCCGGCCTGTTAACAACGCGCTCTTTATCAACTGCCTGCTCATTCCTCAGCAAAAGAGCACGCCAGACACCTGCGAGACGGAGAACGAGTCGGCCATGCTGGACTACTGTATTAACGAGGACCTGCTGATGGTCGGCTGGATCCACACGCACCCCACGCAGACGTGCTTCATGAGTTCGAGAGACCTGCACACCCAAGCGGGATACCAGGTCATGATGCCGGAGAGCATTGCCATTGTGTGCTCTCCGAGACATCAGCCATCGTATGTGATCTCCCTGGTGCCACCTGAATGAAAGCTAATAGTCCTACAGATATGGCATCTTCCGCCTCACCAACCCGCCTGGTCTCACTCACATTCTCCAGTGCACCCAAACCCAGACTTTCCACCAGCACTCCATCGACGACCTGTACACGACTGCTAGTAACCCGCCGGGTCACGTCTACCACTCCGACAAGCTCGACTTTTATGTGAAGGACCTGCGGCCGAACCGGTAGGAGTCGGAATCTCGGCAGGAGAGCAATTCATCGCGCAAGCGCAAAGCAACTCATGAGCCATCGCGTAAGCGGTCCACGAGAAGGATTTGGGAGGACATTGAGGACGATTTTCCCTGATCAGGGATGGTTGGGCCAAGAGATTCAGCTTGGGCGGGATGATTGGCTGCTGCGGACGGAGAATGGACTGCTTGTCCGTCACTTTTGCTTGTTGCATGGCGAGGGCGTTCAACGACTTGCGGCTGGACGCTCAGCGGGCGTCTTCTACTGAAGTGGGATGATGGGAACGTCGAGACGACGCGTTGTTACGTAGAATTAAATCATCATGATATGGAAACTAATGGGACCCGGCACTTGCACTGGATTTTGGTCCAGTATGACTTGCCTTCTGTAACCTATTATCGAATTTCTGCGAAGTATCAACGTGGGCTTCTAAAGCTGAATTGGCCATCTAGAACTCTTCATCCCCCGTACTCTGAAGTTTCCATACCTCAGAGCCATTGCCCTATGTATATATATCAAGTCGCCGGCGTCTGCTCCTATGAAAATCTGACAGGAAATAAGGGCTCGGGGATCTGACTGTATTTCGTGACATCAAGCTTATCAATAAAGGGCTCACGGCGAGAGGTGCTGGGTATACAGCAGTCCAAATTGCGGGCTTAGCTTGCACTATGATCACGGGTGAATAAGAGAGATATACCTGGAAAACGAGGATGAGAGAGGAGGGGTGTACTAATCGTTTTACCCATCAAACACTCCGGAGGCCTCGTGCATGCTGAGGTCTGTGATTGATCAAGGTGATCAAAATGGACGAGGAACTCCGTCACTGTCGTCCTTCAACTTCGTTTCTTGCCGAACCACTCTATGCTAGGCGCCAAATACAGTACTTTAATACTAGAGTTTGGCTATTGAGATAGTGAGAGCAAACGCCGCATCTAGGGTATGAGGGCTTGATGACGTATAAAACAGACGTGTAAGCAATGTAATAATGTTGCCAATAATCTTATCTGCGTCCATATTTGTTGGAAATATGGTGGGTGTGGTGCAGATTTACGAATTACAGGCAAGGATTCATGAATCATCAGCTTTTATAGACTGAAGATATGGTTTCCTTGCAACGAAGTAATACTTGGAATCAACAGGAGATATGCAGGGGATGATCAAGGACTGGAGGGATGAGAGACCCTGAAAGGGTTATTGTAAAGGTTAATTAGGATCCCAGGTGGCTGAACGGCGACCTTGCTGGCAAAACCCCTTGATACCTGACAAATGTGGATAAAGAGAGCGACTTTGGCACAAACCACACAAGACCCCCAGATGTGAAGGATTGAAGGCAGGTGCGCAATATGGATGAACTTATATACAAGTCGTTCAGGGCTTTTGGACACTGGATGTAAGTACTAAGACTACCGCCGAGCACATTCTGCGGTGAACACAACGCCAATCAATACATATTGACAGCCAAAGGAGCGGCGTAAAACTGACATCCGATCGACATAAATTCATCTTAACAGCAGCAGTTTGGTCAGATAGACTGCCTTACCAACAGGGTGGTTGGACGTCGGGATGTCCTTGGGGAACACGTATCCGTGTTCAATTAGTGAATGGTGCGTAGGGAATGTGAACTTCAAGACGGCATCCTTCGCCCAGAAGAAGAGGTAGATGGTTTTATGCTTAACCATGTTGATAGGGTTTGTTGAAAATTATCTTCCATCAAAAGACTCACAGCTTCCATTAAACAAAACATGAATAACAGGACTAGAATCAATCAAGAAAGGAGAAGAAGGACATGAGCATTGGATGGAGTTATGGTGATACTTCGCAGCCCCAGCCCAGTTTAGGCAGACATGGGCGACCTTCGCGCGTGTTAACCACTGAGAGACGAACGATTCAACCGAGAAGCTGACAGTCTAAATGTGTATCCTAAAGAACTGTTTCTGACCATCGTTTTAATAGCTGGCCCTTCTGACTGATACCGATCATGGCTCGGTGGGCAGAGAGCTGGTTTCCTCGGATGGTCATGCAGCGCTTGTCTCGGAGCCTTCGATTTGCTGAGAAGGTTGTCGGTGAGTTGTCAAACCTTGCTCAAGAGATGGTTCTTGATGAAGAGTTGCGACTTGCTGAGTAGATGGTTGCTGCAGTGTCAAGTCTTGCTAAGAGGCTGAGAACTCTCCAGGTGGCGAGCTGTGTCGAACTCCCGAGTCGTGCAGAGTCGGATCTTCTGAGCTAGCTGCTCTTGCGGGCGCTGCTTGATCTTCTAAAGCTGTGCCATCCTGCGGACTCGGTTCAGTTGGAAGAAGATTGTACTTGGCAAAAGCTGGGATGATCAGAGTATAAGCCTCTTCAACATCTTGTGCCAGCTTAGCCTCAACAACCACTTTTGCAACTGATTTGAATACAGAATTCTCCAATCGCATGGCGTTACAGTCCCTCCTTCCCTTCACTAAAGTCGTAGTGCCTCTAACTTGTTTTATGCTTGAGGCTAAAGCGAGGATGAAAAGAGAAAACAACTCTTGCGCGTACTGAATCTCCTTTGTCGACCCGTTGCGCCCTTCGATGAGTAAGTCACGAGTCTCGTAGGTCGGAAAGCTTTCAGAACGGCCACTGGGCAGTCGAATCAATAAACATCCTGCCACCCTTGTCATTGAGTGCGCATACCTGAATCTTGAGAATGAAGAGAGAAACATGCCAAGGTACCATTCTGACATCTGAATTCCGCGGATCCGAAGCAGCCTTTGGAGCGAATTGAAGACATATACTTCTTCGGCGCTCTCTGTCGTCTCACCTTCATTGATCACCTTCTTTTTCAATGCTTCCCATAGTAACCGCATTGAACCAGGTATCTTATCATAGAATATGAATACTTCCCGGAGTTGCCTCAAGGTTCTGTGTGATAAGAGATCCTTTGTCATCCCTTGTTGTGTTTCGCGACTTTGACGCCTTTTTTCGTCGAAAGAAATGTCGATGACGCGCTTGTCAAGCCACATATGCAATGATTCTGCTGCTGTTCTGATATCGCCAGCCGCACCACATCCTACAATTCGTTTAAAAGTTCGATGCTCAACAGGTTGCAGTAGGCGATTCATGAAAATACTGTGACCGGCAGCAAATGCGATTCGCGCAGCGTCCGTGAATAGAGATAGAGATAGAACGGCTTGAATTTGACGCTGATTCGATAGTTTCCATCGCGAGAATTGATCGTTCTTGGGAAACCTTTTAGCTCTTTCCGGTCTTTCCAGCTCAAATGAGACGCGTTGTCGAGTCCTGCCCTGCTGGTGATATTTACCAACTATGCAATGACTCACGTTAAAGGACCACTTGAGAGAGCAAGCTTTCTCTTGACCCTGACTGTTGAGATGATCTTGCATGGCTTTCTGATTCCAAGCTATCATGTCCACTCTGCTGAATATTTCGATGGCCCTTTCAATGGCAAGCCGCACGGCTTTGGACGCTTCATTTATTTCTGAGCTTGCAACAACAGTATCCAGATGGGAAGTAATTTGATCGTAGATTGGCAATGGATCTATGGGCGCCTCTTCTTGGTCTGGTTGGTCTGCCTGGTCTGCCTGGTCTTTCTTTTGGTTCCCGGCATCCGCTGAAAATTGCAAGGAAACTTCAAGAGAATCTTGAAGATGGCTAAACAATTTACCAGCTGTCGGCATTGGACTGGAAGTATCGCTGTTCGCAGAATCTCTTGATGTATCGTCATCACTTCTACTTTCTTCAGTGAAACCATATTCCCCAGAATGATCCACAACGAGCTCCCAAAAGACTTGATTTTCGTCGAAGTTAGAGTCATGCTTGTGGGAAATTGAAGAACTTGTCGTTGTAAACATTCGCCGAAAGATGCTTCGAAGGTTCGATAGTACACCGACTCTGGTTGTCTCGGCTGTGACTTTACCGGCTTCTCGCCGGCTCTTTGTGTTCCTCTCTTTTTCTGATGCGAGATGAAGGGTAAGCCAAGCGAGCTCATGACCTTGAAGACTTGAAGATGATACAACTTGAAGATCTGAGGCAAGCCCTCTTCGAATCCACGCCCGAATGATTGTCATCAAGAGTGTCACTGCCAGCATGACCACCGTTGCTGACCAATGAAGAGCTCTCAAGCCAATAAATTGAACAATATACCCGGAGATGGCTGTAGAAACTGCAAATAGCGTGAGAGACCTGAAATATTTCTTTGTCAGTGTTTAGGCGTTTATGAGGATGATCCATCTTACCCGTAATGACGATGATTCAGCCGTGAAATCCTGAGTATCTTATCATGCTCAGCAAGAAATATTACGCTTGAAGGGAATTGCTGATCACCAATTGATCGAGCTCTTTGCAGGGTGAAGAATCTGACGCCACGGCGTTTACCCATATCTGTAAGCGGAATCGCATTCTCAGTTGTGACTCCCTCAATTATGTGGCCGCATGTTGCCACGCCTATCATAAGGCAAACGGTGCCTATGCAGAAACAAGGGTACCCATAATCAGCAACGTAGCCTATTTTGATCCACTGCCAATGATAAATGGCGATTCCCGGAAACGTTATTGCGAAGATCTGAAGGAAAATTCCCACAGCTGCCCAAAACCATCGCTCCCGGGATGATACGATGGCATTTCGAGCGTTGAGGGCAAGATTTGGTGTTGGACTATGGTCAAGTTGAAGCTTTTCCACATAGTGGTAGTAAAAGTCCCCTTCGACGAGATCTTCGGCCGAAGCACTTGCAATATCGAAGATCTTCCCGTCTTCGTCAATGAGTAGAGTTCGAAGCCCTTCAAAGTCGCCCATTAGCCGGACAATCTGCTGCCCGTCCCAAAGTTCGCACACTTTCTCAGAAGTAGAAGAGAGTAATTCTTGTTCTGCAACCGCCTGACTTTCGCGAGCCCTGGGTGATGTTAGAGCCATGTGCTATATAGTATTAACCTTGTCTTAAGCTTTACCGTCCAATAAGTGTCTTCAGCCTGCTTACGCCTCCTACCCGGATAGCGCTCACAACGATAGTAATTACCCCAAGCGGTCCCATGGACAGAAGCAAGTTATCTGCCCACCCTATACTCATGCTGAGGAATTGCTTTGTTACTTGCTCCCCGAAGAGCGTGAGCAAAGGCGCGAGGTCGCTGAAAAGATTGTTGGAGAAATCATCTCCCTCAAATTCGCTCGATTGGGCCATAGCGGTAGTCGGGTAAGCGTGCGGCGGGAGGGGGAAAACGATCTCTGGTTTCAACGGCCGAAGGGCGGGAACGAGGGAACTTTTTGTTTACGGCCGTCGTTCAGCTGCAGCCTGATCCATGATTTCACTTGTACACATCACTTAGATTGAATACGGGAAGGTGGTCAGCTGTGCATAACGCTGTTACACAACAGGTGCTGCGCCAAAAAACAAATCATACCCGACATCAGCAGGAACATAAGCGGGAAAGAGCCAGAGCCTAGAGGGCAGTGTGAAAACTTCACCAATCGAGATGGTCTCTCTGTTTCTGTCTCTTCTTTAATAGTTATAGCTTTTGATCATCACTAGCTATTGTAAACTAACTATAACGTACGTATAGTATCTATATAAATAAAACGGCTTAATTCCTTCTAAATCAGAGTCTAATATAAAGGGTCTTTTAAGGAATAGATCCTAATACACTAGAATATTATTAGTTTAAATAAGTAGGTTAGAAGTAGGTTACCTTATACCTTCTTCTAGGTATAAAGTTACTTTAGATACTTAAGGGTATTATAATATACTTCCTTAGGTTTAAAAAAACCTAAAAACTCTAATTCTATATGATTAATACTATAAAGTCTAAATATATATATAGGGTATTATAAATAGATATAAAAGGAAGTAATTAATAAAAGAAACTAATAAAAAAGATAACTTTATACTTTTATTATTAAATTATAAAAAAGAGGAAGGTCTTTCTCTTTATATATTTTTTATTATAATTAAAATTATAAGTGTTAAAATAGTAATTAATATTACTACTTTACTTAGTAGAAATAGAGATTTCTTATTAACTTAAGTAGAAAGGTTAAAGTAGTTATTAAAGTAGTAAAATAGTAGTAATAATAATATCTCTTATATTATTTTTATTTTTTATTTTTCTTTCTTTATTAACTACTTTAACCTTTCTACTTAAGTTANAATTAATATATATATTACTTACCTTACTTCTATATATATATATATATTTATATTATAATTATAATACTTTCTTTTTTACTTAAGATCTTATTTTTAATACTAATTATATTATTTAGATAACTAAGAAGATTAAAACTAAGTATATAGCTATAATAGCTAAAATAAGAGCTATTTTTACTAATAAGAAATAAAAAGAGAGAGAGGGGGAGGAAGAGGAGAGTAATAATACTTTTTTAGTACTTTATTTAAAATTTAAAAATTTTAAACCTAAAAATAAATTATTTTATTATCTATTTTTATTACTTTTAAGTTATTTCTAAGTTATAAAGTTTTTACTTTATTTTATTATTTTTATAATTTATTTATTAACTTAAGTTATTTTATAGAGATTAAAACTAATAAGTTTAATAAGGATAAGAAATTTATAGGGAGTAAAAAGGCTAAAGAGGGGTATAATTTAGAGTTTATAACTCTTATTCTTCTATTTATTTATAAATTATACTAAGAGTATAAGAAGAATATATTTTAAATTTAGGTCTCTAATTAAGTAATTATATTATTTATTAATTTTTAAATAGAAATAGAAGCTTTAAAAATTAAAGGTTAAGAAGAGGAGTAGTTACTACTATTAAGTAATATAATTTACTTACTTTATTTATAAAGTATTTAAATAGGTATATTATTTAGTATATATATACTTAGTATAGAGTAAAAAAATAAATATACTCTTTATAAAGAGAAAAAGAAGTTATATAAACTTATACTACTACTTATTTCTATATTAAAGCTTTAATTCTTTTAAGCTTTATATAATAATATAAATAAGTCTATATATACTACTTTATAACCTTTATATTATTATTTATTTAGCTAACTATTTATTAAGTCTTTATTTCTAAGAGAACTATACTCTAAGAGGCTTTTAAAGTTTATAATAAAGCTAAAGTAAAAGCTAAAGTTAAAACTAAAACTAAAGATAAAAGTAGTAGTAAGGTAGCTATTAAAACTATAGCTCCTCTTTTAGTACTAGCTATTATCTTATTAGTTAAACTTATTATAGAGGAAGTATTAGTTTTTAATAGTTTATATATTAGTTTATTTTTTAAAGTAACTTCTTCTATCTCTAAGGTAACTAATATTTATATTACTATTAATAGCTTTATTAGTAGATATCTCCCTAAAGAAATAAAGTTTATATATAATATCCTTATAAATAACTATATATTTATTCTCTAAGGATATAAATAAAATATAGTTTTTATATTACTTAATACTTTATAGAGTATAAGTATTTTAAGCTCTTAAGAAGGCTATATACTTCTTAGTTATTAAGCTATTTTTAATTAAAAATACTTAGTTTATAAGCTTTATTTACTACTTAACTCTTCTTTTTTACTTTATTCTACTACTTATAATATATTTTAGAAGTTTAGAAGTACTTTAAATTATTTAAACTTTATATAAGAAAGGGTTTTTATAAAGCTATTAGTTAGTATCTTATTAGTTAAAAGGTAAATTACTTAAAATAATTACTTAGTATATTCCTAGTAAAGTTATATATTCTAGATATCTATATAGTAAAAATAAGTTAAGATATATTCTTTTTTACTTATTATAAGTTAAATTATTTACTAATTATTATAATAAATCTTCTATATATCTCTTAAGCTAAGTTTAAGATCTCTAAAAAGCTACTTAAAAACTATAATCTCTTTTATAGTATACTTTAAGTTTAAAAGCTTTATTTTTATTATTAATATAATTATTATATTTTAATATATAGCTTTCTATTAGATTAAGTTTCTAAAGAGAGATATTATAAATCTTTAAAATAACCTTTATATCTCTTTATTATTAGTAAAAGATATATTACTTATAATTAGTAATACTTAGACTATTTCACCCCCTAAGGTACTAAAGTGAATTATAAAGTATTAAGTATAATATAAATATTAAATTACTTAGTTTATAACTTAATAGTGTTTTAGAGATAGGTTTATTAGGAATTATAATAGTAAAGTATAAGTAAATATAATATCTAACTATATTATAATTATAATATAAAGGATTAATCTAATCTTTTCTTAATATAATAAGACTTACTATAGGTTTATTTCTCTATTAAACTTCTTAAGTAAAGTAAGGAGAAGAGGTATTATTAGTACTCTAAAGTTAATAAGATTAAATTTCTTTATAATTTACTTAATATACTAATTATATAAAATATAGATTTTTTATATTATTTAATTATAAGTAATCCTAATTCTTAAGTACTATTTAGCTAGTTTTTAGTCTTTTAGTTTATATTTCTTTTTAATCCCCTTTATAACCTTCTCTACTTCTTTTATATAGTTCTTATAATATAAAATAAAGATATTATTAATATAGAAGAGTATAAGAACTTTTTTATTATAAAACTAAAAGAGATATAGGTTTTTATTTATTAGATATAATCTAAAGTAAAGAAAAGTATTTAAGAACTCTTTATACTAAAGTAAAAAAGTATTATAAAGGTTATATAAAGTATATTAAAGTTTAATAACCTTTTTATCTTTCTTAAAGCTATCTAATAAGTAATAAGTAATAAGGGGGTTATTTAGTCTATATATAGTATTTAAAAATATATTAATAATATTAAATTAGTAAATTTTAAAGTTAAATTATACTATAAAAGCTATTATAACCCTAAATATTTTTATAGTAAAAGTTATAATATAAGTCTATTCTAAAAGGTACTTTTCTTAGAAGTTACTTTAGATATAAATTTTAGCCTTATAGTAGTTAAGATATCTATATTAATCTAGTTTATATATAAATACCTACTTAAGAAGTATTAGTTTATTTTTTACTTTTAACTTATTTATAACGTTTTAAATACTTATTTCCTTAAATTTATTAATCTTAATATTATATACTTTAATAAAGTAAGAGTAAAATAGTTTTAATATATATTAGATATCTTTTTAGGTCTTAAGTAGTTTTATAAACTAATTAATATAGATTTTTCTATTTAGTATTATAAATATCTACTTTAGCTTTATTTAGTGAACTAAAATAAAGATAAAATAGTAAAATAAGTAATATCTTTAGTCTACTTCTTTAAGTACTTTTTATTACTTTAGTATATATATTTTAAAGAAGGTATTTTAGTTTTATTCTATTTAGAGAAATATAAAGTATATTCTAAAGTATAAAGATTACTTTAGTTTTATAGTTTTAAGTTAATCTAAGTTAGTATAGTTATATATTTATTTTAGCTCCTCTTTAGTAGTACTCTCTTCTTTAGTTCTTAGGTATAGCTATATTAACTAAATGGAGAGTTACTTTATAAAAGTAGTTATATATTAATATCCTCTATATTTAGATTTTATAGAAGAGGGGTATCTATCTAAATATATATTTTATTTAGGATTATATTTTTAGTAGAGGTTATATCTTTATTAGTATCTTAAGTCTTTTCTACTATATTATTATCTTAAATAAGGTTTAATAGTAATATTAGATTTAGTATTTTATATATCTTAGTAAGGTTTAAATTTAATTTAAAGGTTAATATCTATCTCTTTCTCTTATTATTAATTATTTAAAGTTCTCTTAGTAAAAAAAGGTATAATAATAATATTTTATTATTTATTATTAATATAAAATTAATTTTATTTTATATTCTTAAAATCTAAAGTTCTAAAAGTATAAAGGATATTAGTTTTTATATCTTATTAGTAACTAAATAAGCTTTTTTACTTTAGATTACTATTTTTATATTATCCTTTAAGTAGAATATCTTCTTATTAAAAGTTATATTTTATATAATAATAACTTCTTAAAGTGAGGGTATTTAAACCTTATAGAAGTTATATAAGTTTATTATATACCTTACTAAGTATTTAATATACTTTTATATTATAACTTTAAAGTTATATCTATTTTTATTTATTTTATATTCTTTCTTAAGGAGGTATATTTTATAGCTATATATATAAACCTCTCTCTATTAAGGGTGAGAATTAACTAAGAGGTTTACTTTATAAGTAAATTTATAGTACTTAATATAATCTCTTAATTAATCTTTTTTAACTTAGATTAGTGAGAGCTAGCTATAATATTAGTAAGGGCTTATATTATAAAGGAATACTATAATTTATATTATTTTAATTTATAGGTTAGATAAAAGATTTACTATTTAAAATATTATAATAGCTTTTATAACTAATTTCTAACCTATTTACTTTATACCTCTATTTAGTTCCTTAATATATAAAAGAGCTTATTTAATTTTAATTCCTATTTTTAATATTTAGATTTAGAACTCTAATAGTTTATTAATTATAATTATAGTATACTTACTATTTTATTTAATCTTATATAATATAAAGCTATATTATCTCTATACCTAATACTTAAAAGTTTAAATAATAATAAAAACTAAGTATTAAGTTTTATCTATATATAAAAATATAAAGAGTTAACCTATATACTTATCTTTAATAACTAAGAGCTATTTATTTATATTAAAGCTTATTAGGTAATTAAATAGGTTCTATAAGACCTTATAGAAGGGTTATATTACTTTTTATTCTAAGGTATATTTTAATATAACTTATTTTATATATATTATTATATAATATTAGTATTTAAAGTATAATATACCTTAGATCTTTATTTCTTAAGTATTAAGAATAAATTTCTTAAGTATTTTTAAGCTAAGATATTTAGAGTAAAAGTACTATATTTCTATAGTATTAATATAAGTTTAAATAGGTTTTTAGAAATATTACTTTATATAGGTTATTATAAAAGTAAGTAGACTTATAATTAAAGTATTACTAGAAGAGATATATCTAAAATTAAGGTATAAGAAATAAGGTTAATAATCTATAAAAGTAATATTACTCTTTTTTAAGAGCTTTTTTATTTCTATACTATCCTTATAATCTCTAATATAAAAGGTATTATTAAAACCTAAGTATTAAATACTTATCTTTTAAAGTAAGTATTTTAAAATAATATTAATATAGAAATTATCTATAAGAGTAATATTTTAAAGTATTAAGTTTTAAAGTCTATTTACTCTATTTAAAATATTATAAAAGACTTTTATACCTCTTACTATAATAAGGTATAAAGTTATATTTATTTTAATTTACCTTTTTACTTTATAAATAACTAAACTTTTTTTAAAGAGGGAGATATTATTTACTAAATAGAGAGTATTATAATTACTTAATATTATATTATTAGAGAGAATTCTTAAGTTTTAAGTATAAGTTATATAGATTTTATTAGGTTTAAGTTTTAATATAAAGGCCCTTATTTCCTCTACTATAATTTCTATAATAATATCCTTAGTAATAATATAAGTTATTATATTAGATAGGAGGTTTACTTTAGAAGTATAAGTAGTAGTTAACCCTTTTAATCTACTAAAGTTATTCTTAAGTAGTCCCCTCTTATTCTAATTCTTATTATTCTTAAGTTTAAGAGTATTAAGGTTTCTTATAGTAAGCTACCCCTTATAAGCTATTTTAGTATAAAGCTTAAAATACTTTAATTTATTAATTCTAAAGTAAACTTAAGTTATTTCTTTAGAGTTTATATAAGCCTTTTTATTTATAAGAGTAAACTTAAAGTAATTATAAGTAAATAGGACTTACTTATAGTCTCTTCTATATATATAATATAAAACTAATTTATTTTATAAAAGCTTTTCTAAAATAAAGTTATTAGAAATTATATTATTAGATTATCTAGCTAATATTATAAAGACTTTATTAATATAACTTTTTAAATAAGTTCTTATAATATCTTTATAGAGAAGGTTTTTAAATATATTAATATATTAATTTATACTTTAGATTTTAATATTAAAGTACTTTTATTTAATAATATTAATAAGTTTTAGATTAGTTTAAGATAGAGTAAAATAGTATTAGATTACTTAGAAGAAGGTTTTTAATATAAAGGTTCTTTATATTTTAAGTAACTTATACTAAGAAGTTTTAAAGAGTATATTTTAGAAGTTTTTAATCTAAGTATTAAGGTTAATAGTAGAGGCTACTTAATCTAAAACTATAGTATATTCTTTATAGATTATAATAAGGTTATTTAAGTTATTTAAAGTATAGTATTATTTTAGAATATATATTAAGGTATAAAAAGTATAGTCTCCTTTTTCTAGAAACTTTACTTAAGTAGGTATAAAAATCTCTTCTAAAATAGTATTTTTTATTTATTTATTTAAAGCTTTATATACTTACTCTTTTTATATATACTTTACTTTATAAGCTATATATATAGTAAGGTATAAAGTATAAAGTTTAAGGACTTTTATAAATCTCTTAATAAGAAAAGTAAGTATAATTAATACTAATAGTAATAAGTTATTAGTAACTTCTTTAAACTCTTTTTCTCTAGAGTTTTTATCTTTAATATTATTACTTTTTATAGTAGCTTTCTAAGTATTTAAAATAATAGAAGTATATAAAGTAATAATTTTATTATAAACTTCTTATTCTATTTTATAATATTTATATTACTTCTTATTTTCTTTTTAAATCTAATTATTAAATAAGAGTATATTTTTAATTTTACTTAAATTAGAAGAGAAATTAAAGATATTATCTAAGTTAATATATTTCTAAATATCTTTAGTTTTTATTTCTATTTAAAAGGTAATATATTAAACTAAGAAGTTATAATAA